>NC_092183.1:23405741-23711366 GCF_043641665.1 Enoplosus armatus | reverse complement strand
TCTTAAGCTTGTGTTAACCACAGACCTTATTTCAGGCATCGAACCAAAAAACCCCATCGACCTCCAGACGACTCATGACTCATTTCTGGGTTTTGGGACTCATTCCTGCAGCACCTCTATTGGCAACTATTTCAAATGTTTGCCATAACAATAGCCTTTTATGCCGCCCCCAAGTGGCCAAAAGATCGATTCACGGTGCTTTCAGTGAAAGTCTAGAGGTATTTCAGCAAAGTGTAACTGTAGAGGGGAACTAATTCAAAACTACTTTGTAAATAGTTGTTGGGTAGATTAATCTACAACAATGCACTGTATTTTATAGGTTGTTTTGTGTGTAAAATCTGAATCTTCAAAGTAGCCAGAAAAACTACAGCTGTGAAATAAATGTAGTGGAGTACAAAGTACAACATTTCCATCTGAAATACATTGGCATAGAAGTATAAAGTGGCATAAAAGTACAAGTACGCCAGAACTGTACTCGTGTACAGCACTTGAGCAAACGTTCACCGGTCTCTTTGTATGTCTTGCGCCAACAGTTGTACTCGCTTTATGGGGAATAATGTTGAGAGGAGTTGTTTGGAGAACACAAAACATACAGCTCAGAGATTCAATCTTACACTGTGACTGACCTCTGCGTAATTCCAGAATGAAGAAAATAACCCAAGCATCCGCTCGAACAGCAGCCTCGCACTTATCGCGGCCCATTAACACGTGTCACCTACCAAGTCTCTCAGAGGACACATTTTGTTCGCAGGCAAAGTGGTGTGGAATTTGCTGACGCGCGTGCCAATGTTTTCCACAGCTCTCATTACACTTAAGATCATTAAAACCATTACATGAAAAAGGTCGACGATTATGCTGACTGTGAAGCACAATTCTGTGCTATCTTTATCTGAAATGTCCAAATTATGGCAATGAGCGCAGTGACATTTTACGCAAATTATGGTCATTAAGCTGAACTCAACACCTTGTAACGAAATGGCAACTTTTACCTGTGGATTTGGCTCGGCCTGTAGGAAGTCAGACTAATCACTGCTAGAATTTTTCCAGGACATGGGATGATGTTTGAGTCTTTTTCTGGCTACTAATGTTTTCTGGCATAATGATTCCACCTTTTTCATCATGTTTAGTGCAGCGTATATATTCACAATATGGCCTGCATAAAAGCATATCGCCAAAGTGCAGCCAGGTTCCTAAAGAAATGTATTTTTTTTCCCATTTTGGTGTGGAAGAGCCTGACTGGCCTGCACAGAGCCCTGACCTCAATCCCATCCAACGCCTTTGGGGTGAACCCGGAACGCCAACTGTGAGCCAGACCTCATCGCCGAAATCACTAAATGCTCTTGAGGCTGGATGGGAGCAAATCCCTGCAGCCAGGTTCCAAACTCCAGTGGAAAACCTTTTAAGAAGAGAGGAGGCTGTAGATTAATACCAGTGCTTCTGGAATCACATGTTCATCTATCACGTATGGCTGGAATGTCCACGTACTGTTAACCATGTAGTACATTTGTGGACGTCCTTTGCTTTGTATTGTGCTTTAAGAGTCTAATTTGAATTTATTATCAAGCTGAAACAATTTGCCATTTAATGAATTGACTACTTTAACTTTTACAATCATGCTTTGAGTTATTAATCAAATACAAATACCCAACATTTGCTTGTTGTTGTTGTTAATGGGCAAAAAGGCCAAAAAAAAAAAAGAAATTGAGATCCACTTAATTACCCAAGTAAATATTCATTTAGAATTGGACAGTTTATCCTCCGTATTTGTTGAATTGTGTATTTATGTCACACCTGGCTGCTTCAGTCTTTTTTTTTTTTTGCCACCTCTGTCTCTTTGCACATTCCAACAACAACCCAGGCCCCTGAACTTCTTAGGAACCCTTGAGACTTTTCATTCTCCATCCATCCGCCAGATATCCTCAGACTTTCCCCAGTGGTCCCAGTCACCTGGGGCCTCATTTATAACAATGTTCTTAGTCTTGAACTTAGTCTTAAGATCATTTCCTTACGTGTGCTTAAGTTCAATTCATAAAAGATACTGAGCATAAAAAAAAACCTTGCTTACACAGGTTCTAAGAAGCCCATTTGCAACTCACACAAAATTATCAAATTAACTTCAAATTGATGGCACCTTCCTTCCAATCAGTGATTTCCCCTTTATGTCCCAAAGTGGGCAGAACTTGGACAGATACAGGTATTGCATAATTACAGCGTTCCTTTCATCTCTTGGGCGACAATAGCTTCTTAAAAGCTATGGATCATCACATGCAAAAAAAAGTCATTCCAGTCTCTGAAAACTCCCTGGTTTTCAATGGCAATGTCAATATATACACCTTGAGTCTGGCAATTCCTTCCTCACACTTTAAATTGATCATTCCTATCACGTTATTCATAAAACTAACGCAAAGTTTACCACAGGCTTTGGGCGCACACGCGTCCCAAAGTGCAGTACCCCGACACAACCGGCAGGAAGAATCACTTACGTCAAGTCTGGGGTTTGTTTAGAGATGAGACCTTTTCCACGTCGAAGTAAGGTTTTTATAAATAACTACTTATACTTGGTTTTCTTGCTTAAGTCATACTTAAGATCAAAATGTATCGTGAGTCTGTTTTATAAATGAGGCCCCCTGAATCCTCCATACCCAATTACCCACCACAGTATTTAGCTGTGCCAGCCTCCTGCTGCTGGCTGGATTGTCAAAGTTGCTATGTTGCTTAAAGCCTTGGCATCCAGCCACCTGTACCAGTTCCTGCTTTCTTGTTACCTGCTTGTGTGTTTTGACCTGTTCCCCAGTCGTGTCCTCCTGGATGTGTTCGACTGTTTTGACTGCCACCCTGCTGCAGACTGTTACTGACCATTGCCATAAGTAAATTTGCCTTCATCCTGCCTGCTTGCCTTGTGTTTATGTGTGTCTCCCTCTATTGCCTGAATTCACTAATCTTGACAATCTTTGGCTGCTATTTACAGAAATCGTCAATTCAAAATGATCGTACATACATTATTTCACGTATGTTGTGGTTTACACTAAGTCGTAGATACATTTGTTATCAAATGCTTTAGAGCATCGTCTTTGAAATGTACCCTATTCATGAACTCCATGAAGGCACGTTAGCCAGAACATTTAATGGACCCAGGTCCTGTTTCATGGACCACACACAGGCACACGCTCTCTCACATCCAGTCCTTGTCCTCAGAAACAAGGATTTATTCAACCACACTAAAAAGGAATGACCTTTCTCAGTTTCTCAAAGTCAATCACATACTTCAATTTACTAACTCCGTACAAGTCTATTTCATGTGGTGAATGAGTGTGAGGCTGAAGGCGGAGAAAGAATCCTTTCCCACTTCATTCATTCGTACAGTGGGACAGTGGGAGTCATATGTTCGTGGTTCCTCACCTGACTGTGTGCTTTTACTGACATCTGGTGGTCATTTCTTATACTTCGAGAATGAATGTAAGTTAAATGTGTGGATTAGGTTTACCTCATGTAATTCTCTTATGAAACAGCCAAACTTTCAACACACTGGGGTAGGATTCAAACTGATTCGGATTGGGCAAAAGCGGAAAAAAGGAATATTCTTTCTCTCATCGCAGTATGGGAAGATTAATATTTGCAATCCTACCACTGCAAATTCAAGAGTCAGATTGATAAAAAGTGAGAAAAGAGTGATCTCAGAGCGTTACACGTCACTTTGTACCTTGACTGTTGGCCAGAAACCACGCCAACTGCTAAGAGCGGCTTGATCATGGAATTCGTTTCTGCATTTCTGGAAATATCTCCAATGACTGTATAAAAATGTAAACGTGAACTAAAGGTAACGTTGATGGTGGGGACAAACCAGACAAGTGAATCTGCGAGTCGCCTCATGAATGCAAAGCTGCTGTGTTAATGGAATTTGGTTGATCTGATAACTGAATTCTCCAGTTCTGAGACTGCCGCTTCGTCAGCAGGTCACATCTCATTTGCCAGGCAGAGGCTGAAAGAGAGACAGAGGCCAAACACTTGTCATAAATAGTGCGATGAAACCAGTGTATAACAAGTTAAAACGATAGCATCACTCTTGTGGTGCTGAATGTGATGTGCAGATGAGCTTGAATGGTGAGGGGCTTTACGTGCCATTTCATCCGCAGATCTTCTTCCCTGTACCAGCCACAATCTTATAACTTTGCGGATTGGACGTGCTCTAATGGGGTGGCCCATTCCATTTTTTTTTTATAGAAAAATCAGGTTAGCAACACCTCAACAAGTAGGCAAGATCCACATCTTTGAAGTGATAAGAGTTGATGTTGAATTAAATAATTCCCCTCGAGAAGTCGACTGCCCCAAGCGTCTTGCTGTTTTTGTTTTGATAACTACATCGCATACTCCACCTCAATACTGCCGTTTGTGAAAGAATTCTCCGTCTTTAGGCTAAAAGGTAGTATGACATGGTGGTTCCTCCAGGTCACATTCAGTTCAGTTGGACACCTAACAGTAGTAGGGCATGACCTGTCACTGTTAAGAGCAATAGTTCGACTCTGTCTGCATGGAAAGGCTGGCCATGGTGCCGCTGTCTTGATAAGGCTGTCTCCATCACCAAGGGGACCCGGGTCGAGGACGACAGGCTGCCGCCTGGGCTCAGACTACACATTGATAGGCTGTCTCCACTTTTCCTCTAAGATATGCACTGAATGTGACATAAAGTGATATACAATGTGACTTGCATTTACGTAGGTAAGCGCAAAGTTCTTGTTTATGGCCCAACCGAATCTTCGCCCATATTTAGATACGTCGAGAATAACCTTATTTGGAAGGCAAAGCAGTCTTTGCATTCCCGAACAATGGTATAAATAAGAGTCTTCCAGTACACTGCCTTCAGAATTGAGGCGGCACTACACTGTGTAAACTTGTGTTGCTTAATCTTCATTCTCTGTGATCGATCATGCACCTGAAACAACACTTGATGCATTTAAGACCCAACTTCTACTCTGAGCTACTTTATACATACCAGCCCTGATCCAAAATGTGTTTGACAGAGCTGATAGGGAGTCCGCCTGGATCTACTCAGGTATTAGACATACCGCATTATCACACAGAACAGAGACCCGCAGCAATACAACAGGACCCCGGGAACTGAGTCGACCCAATAAAGAGCTCTAACGTAAACTTTAAGTAACACTGGATTCATGTAGATGTTACATTCCCCCATAGGTGAATGTGTTAATACAGTATGCGCTGTGTTGCTCCTCAGGCTCCGTGGGCCTCAGATTTAGTTCCTCCTCCCCTCTCTCATGCCATTGGCTGGTGAATCTGGTGACCTGCAGTCAATCACAGTCCGTCTGGGTATTTGTATGCTGTGGTCAGGTTGTTAGACTTTCAGTTAATCAACTAGTTACCTGAAGTTGCTATTACCTGATGTTTTTGAATCTTAACTACCTCCATGTTTTTGCCAGGGGGGGCCCTGTAGGGGAGAGCTGCCAGTCACATTCCTTTTCTCCTGTTTTTCTGCGTTGATAGGGAGTTAGGCTCAGAATTGTAACTTTTCTTTTTGGGGTGTTTAGATGTGATTTAATTTTTATTTAGGGCCGATGTGTTTGTTATTTTGGCTAGGGCTCTACCTGATGTTTTCTTGCTTCCATTCTTGGCAATGAAAGAAGTAACTGCTGAACAACTTGACTAGGGACCAGGGATACTCAACTTTCATTGCCTGGGGGCCAGATGACACTCGGCAAGGGACTTAATAAACAAACGTTAATAGGCCTCTTTCTGCCAGAAAGCCTTTCTAACACGTGGTTAACGTTGTGAAATGGTCACAGTTTGGTTGGGTTTAGGCACCAAAAGTACTTGGTTAGATTTAGGAAAAGATCATGGTTTGGATTCAAATAAGTCAACGTTGACTTTTGGTTTCACCCAAGATACAAGCAGCATACTCCTGGGTGAAAAGTCCTTTCTTTCTGTCGGAAAGGCTTTCTGGCAGAAAGCCTTGAAAGCAAACTTCTCCCACGTGCTCCGAGCAGGTAAGGTGAACATGAACCTTGTGTCTAATAGGCTAATATGCCACTTCTCAAGTAACAGCCAAGGGACATTATTGAACATTTACTAACTGGTATAAACAAACAAAAGAAATCCCAGTGTGAATCAATTTATTTTCATTGTGAGAAAATTACCAGTGAGCCTCCTGGCACCCTATCGCGATACTACTTGGGGTCACTAAATAACTCAATGTAAAAAAATCTCAATTCCAAAATTGTGAATATATTGTAACATCAAACTGGCAAACATAGAAAAAGGTTTTAAGGGTTTTTGGTGAGGACTTTGAATTGTTATGAGGGACAGTTCCATTTCTGAAGCTTAGAGTGCACAGATGTTGAACCTAATACTTTGCTGAAGCTACTGTTTTCCCCCCAATTTGTGGTTATTAGGCAAGTAAACTTGTTATCTCACAAGTTAGCATGAATGCTATAACCATGACCAGCCATAGATCTTTTCACATACTGACTTTATTTGGAAAAAAAAAAAAAAAAACCTGACAAACATACCGTTTTCTTTAGTGTTCTGAGGGGGAAAAATCCATTGTAAACAAACTGCACTTCCCATCTGAAATAATTCAGCATTGTACACCACAATAAAATAAAAGGTCCATCCAGTTTGAACTGTCCATAGCCTCTTTGTGAGGGCTGTTTAACATTGGCCCTTCTCGGGAGGCTTGTATTTCGAGTACAGTCAGGTACTGGGCTTGCGGATGAGGAGGTGGTTGGGCCCTTCGTTAGTGGCTTTGATGATTTTCCAGGCATCATGGTGCATGAGGCCCTCCAGAGAACAGCCATTGATAGACAGGACCTCATCGCCAACGTCAATGAGGCCGGACAGCTCTGCGGCACCTCCTGTTACAGAGGAGTACAGCAATTCAGCCTTATTCAAAGATACACTCCCTGATTTTGCTTACTCAACATTTCCTGAAAATTCTATTATACCAATTTATAAAAGCTCTTGTTATAAGTTATTTCCACTGCAACCTCCACAGTTCTCAACCAGAGCAAAGAACCAAAGAATCTTTACAGGAGGCCATCCCAAAACACTGACATGGCAATTTACATTGGACTACTGTCATGGTCACAGGTTACCACTTGTCATTTTTGAATGTCAATCCCAATCTCAGGAGGGTGGGTCTTAGTATGAGCTTGCTTAGACAATGAATGTTCATATGATCTCAGGGTCACCAAGGGGCCCTGCCAGGACTCAAGGATGACTCTAATGGGAAGTTAAGTGATGACTGACCAATTTACGAGTGGTCGTGCATGGCACTGACCTCGCACAGGGCCAGTATCCCAGGCTCAGGATGATCCCAAAGGAACAAAGGAACTTACTTTGCAATGCAAAATCTAATGTACACTAATTGACATGGGACTGAGCAGGACCATCCGCTGCCCCCTTCCCCTTCCAGCAGTGCAACTTCTCCCCTGGACATCTGAACTACCAGGTGAAACTTTACTTTTCTTGTGACTGGGGATTGATTCTATAAATGACTACGAGTAATTAAGAATTATTAAGTCATAAGTAGGATCATAAGTAGGATGTCCCATATCTAACCATGTTCATCCACAAATGTGTTTCACAAATGAATACATCTTTCCCTGCTTATCTGGTACATGGTGGTCCTCATTCGGTCATGAATTGTCTGTTGCTGCATTCATGGCTTCATTCAAGGTTGCATTTATTCATTTCAGAAGTGTTACGTAGCAACCTCCTCCACCCATATATAGATCATTTCTGATCATCCTTCCACCTCGTGTTGTACCAATTTGTTTTTAGGCCTATGCTACGATTGTTTTGTGCTACCTTTATTAGGTAATTTTACCACAACTATATGTGCCATGATACAATTATCAAGTCTTTACAGATTAAGGACATGACCAATTTGCAGGCCACAACAACGACTACTTAGCTTTAATGTGTGCTTTCTGAGAGACTTCAGAGAGAGAAAAAAGGTCACCTTTAAAGAGGCGTTTGACAACGAGAGGCCTGTCTCCTTGGCTTGAGGACTTCCCCCCTTCCAGATTGAAGCCCAGGCCGGCAGAAGACTTTTGAAGCTCCACTGTTAAAGCACCGTCTGGACCCACATCCACCGCTGAAATGTATTCAACACCCAGAATTACAGCGGTGAAATGTTACCATAGGTAGTTTAGGAGCAGTTGTTACTGCTTACTATTGGAGCCGAGATAACTGATGACAGTTAACACTGTTAATGTCAATGCTCGTGCTGGTGGACTGACCGGACAAGTAGATCAGAGTGTTTTGAAATTAGTCTCATAGGTATCAAGTATATGCAACATTACTGAACAGGCTGATGTTAACAAAGACAGGTAAGGTAAAGGTTAATAAGATGAAATATAACAGTAGATGAAACTCTGCTGCTGGGGGAATAAACTGCCTTACCTTCATGAAGACTAGCAGGTTCTATATCGTCATAGATGTAAGCCTTGGCCTTACCTGCTCCAGCTTCCAAAGACTTCTTCCTGGCAGAACACATCCTCTTTGGCTGGCTAGCCGAGTCAGAGACACTGTCCGCGTCTCTCCAAATGACTACGAAGGCTTGACAGGACAGCCTGGCCTGATGAAGGCAAGACACAGCCTCCCCATGGGTTTTACCCTCCAGACTTGTGCCATTTATGGATAAAACGCTGTCACCTCTCTGGATTGTGCCCTCGTGGCTAGCTGCACCTTTGGTGAAGATCCGATGAACCTGGACACAAAGACACGTGTTGCGGTATTACCACCCACAGGAACCATTAAAACACGACCAGCCTTGTCTCCACATTAACATGGTATAGATATCCTCAGACTTTCCCCAGCGGTCCCAGTCACCTGGGGCCTTATTTATAACAATGTTCTTAGTCTTGAACCTAATCTTAAGATAATTTCCTTACGTGTGCTTAAGTTCAATTCATAAAAGATACTGAGCATAAAAAAAAAAACCTTGCTTACACAGGTTCTAAGTACATTAACATGTACATCATTCATTCATCATTTACTTTTCATTCTAAATGAGCATGCAAGTCTCCTGAAGAATTGTAATCCCATCAAGCCCCTTTCAGACATGCACCCATTTACAGGAATCTTACGGCAATTTAACATGTTGGTCTCATGTCTGAATAAACATCCAACCATCTCACTTGGTCAGACGTAGCATTTCCATAACACTTTCAACGACATTTTGAACTCACTAACTCTCCCTGTCTCTTTCCATAGATGTCCCGTCACATCTGAATGAAGCCATAAGGAACATTAACGTTAAAAAAAAAGCCATCACTTTAATAGTTGGATGAATTCAGCAATGCTACTTATTCCATGTCTGAAAAGGACTTCAGACTGTGTTTGTTTTCAATAGAGTAACAGACAGTTATGAGATAAGATAAAGCTTCCTCTAAACCTCTCCTCTAGTCAGACTTAAACAAACAAGGCAGCATCTTAGACTGGTAAACCTGGCCCTCGTCAAAAACCTGAAATCTATCATGTAGCAGGGCGAGCTGCGCTAGGCTCCTACAGCTTTCCAAATAAACCAGATTCATTTCAAACGCTTGTCTCTAAGACACTACTGCAACAAAACTTGCAGGGGTCATCAGACATAGTATTTGTAACTTTTCTTTTTACAACCAAGTTAACATGGAAGGCCAAATGGCACTGATATTTAACAAACGTTTGCAGGAAGTACTCAAGAGACAGTCACAGCAAACCATAGAAACAGCAGAAATTACAATTTCTAAATATCTATTATGGTAATTAATGAATATGTATAGTATGTGTAGAATTTGTTACCCCCAGTGGTAATGTCAAGGAGACACAACTGCAGCTTGCAGTAAGTTCCTGAGCCTCTACACACTGCACTTACAGTTACTGCCTTCTGCTCAAGGTCGACACCACCGGCAATACTGAAACCAAGTCCTGAGCCTTCTTCTTTACTCAGGACAACAAGGTAAGTGTCGTCGTTGACCTGCAGAGTTCAGACACAGTGTCAATGTGACAAAACAAAAATCGCACCGAAAGTAGGTCTGAAACAATATGCGTTAAGATATCCGCAGCGTGGTGTTACCTTTGACGGGGCCTTGGCCTCCTGAAGCAGGGCCGACGCATGTGAATTAACTGTCGGGGAAGACAGTTTTTGAAGCAGTGTTTGCAGCTTACACTGACTCACAGGAGACGTAGCCAGCTCTTTTAAACTGTGGGGAAAAAAGGAGTCCAATTGAAGACATGTCCATCCCAATTATGCCCCAAGAAAATAAAAAAACAATCTTGTCGCGTTATCAGACAAAATGTTCTCAGCAACAACTAAAATTGCTTTTACATTGACCAATATTTCGAAAATATATTCCTGCATTATGAGATCCATCCTCACAATTAAGATAAAGACAACCAAACAAAAAAGAAAAGGCCAGTAATGGATGGTAAATGATGTCACTTATATGGCGCTTTTCAACCTTCATGGTTCCCAAAGCGCTTTACAGCTAAGTCTCATTCACCCATTCACTCACCGATGGTGACCGAGCTGCCAGGCAAGGTGCTGGTCTCCATCGGGAGCAACTTCGACTTGACGGGGGGCCTTAAAACATGGCCATAAAAATGCTCTTTATCATGGACTCAAGTCTCATAGAATGTGATTTGGGGTTGGTTCACAATGAAATGTATTCAAATACATGCACATCATTTAAATTTATCTAGCCTACTGACCTACTGAGCAACTTTAACACTGAGTGAGACTGAGTAATCATCAGGTGGGAACATCTGAACATCTAATCTTGAAACCTGGGCTGAATTTCATGTCATAGCCACTTTTGGAAGAAAGAAACTTTTCTTTCTCTTTTTTAAGCCCCTGAAAACCTGGTTTCGGAAGACCGCAAGGCCCTGCAAAGAGTGGTTTGTTCAGCTGAAAGGTATTGCTCTACCCTGCCTAAAGGATACCAGGCACTGCAAGAATAAGGCTAGGAGAATCATCAAGGATCCCAACCACCTGGATAACGGCCTTTTCTCACTGCTGGAAGAAGGTACCAGATACACCATGCCAGCACTGAGAGGCTCAGGAAGAGCTTCTACCCTCAGGCCACTGGGTTCCTAAACTAAGTCACTGCACATGTTTCGATAAGAGTCACAATGTCAGGAGACAAAAGTCAAAATTTCAAGGCAAAAGCCATCCTATTTTGTGTGCTTGGGTGAAATATTAATATTTTGTGAATAACCAGCGACTGATTGAATGAACTGAATGTGTTTGAAGTGACTGAGACTAAAAAAAGGTAGGTCTGTCTGTTGGCTTGAGCGTCACACTGAGAGATGTGGAGGATCTGAAGTTATACTTAACTAAAGGCTTTACCAATAAGCTCTCAGACAAATAAACGATTGGGCTTCATCATCCATAATATTCTCGCCGCCACTTTGACAAATGAATATATTCTCATGATATGACTGTCATGTATAACCACAAGATTGTTAGCATTATGAATTCATTCTCAGCCTCTTTGGCCCCCAAGAGTTCCTCTAATAACCTATTTTAGCTTCATTGCAGTGTGCTGCAGTGTCTTGATTCGCCCACTGGGGGGGCGCCGAAGTCAGGCATTTTTAATTCTTTCATGTAGTGGCTTCAATGTGCTTTAAATACAGAAAATGAGCAGGTTTTAATTGAATTCCCCACCTGATGGACCAGCCAGGCTGCTGGGTCTCTGGGGTTCCTTGAGGAGTCTCTTCAGTAGATCGAAGATCACCTCGGCTCACCCTGTTCACGTCCACTTTTGTTAGGGCTGCAGAAGTCGGAAAGCTCTCAGTCACTGTGGCTTTCGTAAGTATAGTGGGATAGATGCCGGTCTCACTTTTATCTATGGCTGTACTGTGTCCTCTGGTGAAGTCCTCCGTACATAGTTTTTCCAATTCAGGCATACTGAGAGCCCTGAGCTGCCGCAATCTGCTGCGGGGCAGTTTTTCGTGTTTTCTCTGCCGTACCTGAGGGGTGTGTGGCACAATCCCATCAGAAGCATTTTGAACTTCAGCATCAGGACTGTCCTCAGTCGGGGGAGCTGTGTCACAACTTGAATGTGGAAGCTCAAGATTTATCAATGCAATGCTAGATGGGGACTTACCAAGAAGAGGTGAGCAGGGTGTGGAAGGGATTAAATTGTCCACATAAGAACCAAAAGTCCTTTGCCGTGCCTGGCAGTCCTTAGAATTAACCAAGCCCATATAACCAGCAATCCTTTGGTTAAGCGAGGCTCTATATGATAGAGCGTAGGACTGAATGTCACTGCTTTTAGCCACAGGCTTGTCAAAGTTAGCCAGGTTTTCAAAGGACTTTATCTTATGTCGGACAGAGAAGGGATTGTACTCTGCAGTCAAGGCAGTGTCTGTGGAGAAGCTTTGCCTTTCCATTGTCTTTATGTACAGTCTGGATGTGCTGGACTTCAGTTTCTCACTTGTCTCCACAACAGTATTGGGTTTTGAGCCATTACTTGTGGTTGAATGAGTTTCTTTGGTGGAACACAGTGAACTAAATACTGTGTTACTGATCATGCCATTTGTTTTTTCTATCGCCGAGTTAGCAGGAGAAAGCATAGGTGCTACTCTTGCATCTGTGCCACGTTGAGTCGGTTTGGAGTCTTTTGAGTGGACTGTTTCATTGTGTGCCATAACTGGTGATGATAAACCAGATAAGGAGGACAGTCGAACTTCTATAAATGTTCTCTGAGTGGCAGGTGGGTGTGATCGGCCCTGTGCTTTGGCTGTGGCTTTGGAGCTGAAATGGATGTCCTTCTCCTTGGCCAGTTGTACAGTTTGTAATGTGCCACCTGAAGGGCTGTGCTCAGCTGTAACTTGCTTTCTGTCACTTACTTTGGACAAAGTAAGGCGGCTGTTAATATCAGGCTGGTTACTGGTCTTCAAAAAGCTGGACGTGTTTGCTATTGGTGGTAATTTTGTTGACTGGTTCAAGGAGGCAATGGTGTTTGAAGGAACTGGACTTTCACTCCTGGGCTGGAGAGGCTCCTCCCGTGGTTTGTTCTTACTCTTAATACTCAGGCCCTTCAGTTTGGGAGCACTAGTGTTTGGTCTGATTTGAGTTTCAACCTGAAGTTTAAAGTTACTACTCCACAGAGGACAGTCGGAATTATCAAGGAGTTTCAGCCCAGAGGTCTTAAGCAAGGATCTAGCATGGGGGTTTAAAATAGTTCTACTCTCCAGGACTTTTTCTTTGTTTATCATTGATGCTGACACTCTTGTATCCAATCTGCTGCAGCTTGAACCAGAGGTCTCTGATTCCATCGATGGTGAATGGGGTGTGTTCAAATGCTTCAAGAAATCTGAGGTCAGCGAGGCATCTGCATGTAAATTTGCAATAGAACCCTGAGTGACACTGTGGGTATCTGCTCGCAAGGGGCTGCTAAGGCTTCCAGAACTAGATGCCACACATGCTTTAGCCTTGTCACAGGGTTCAATGGTACTATCAATGTGGCACTCTATAGAGGACACAGGTATTGTACTGTTGGAAGACTGGCATGATTGCTCTGTAGGGAACACCCCTACTAACTGAGAGTTTTCTTTGTTTGTCAGCGAGACATCAGGGACTTGCAACACGTCAAAGGTCTGATCCAGGTTTGTATTTTGACTGCTGGCATGCTGAAAAGGCAAAGACTCATTTGGTGACTGGCTTAAATGAGAGAGTCCATCAGCAACAGTTTGCTGGGCATCACAGGAACAAAACTCCACTTCCTCCTCATCTGAAGAGGGCTCATGAAGACTACCATCACTGCCGGCCATCTTATTGATCATTACACTGCTGTCAGTGGTGGAGTCACTGTTAGAATCACTGTCATCTCCTATGGGGTACATGTATATAGGACCAGCATCAGGGCTTTCCAGACATGATCCACTGAAAACATCAGAGCTGTTTTCCTTTAGTTGGTTTACATGTGTTGTCTCCACAGGGAGGATGGCACCTTTTTCATTCCCTGCATCCAAGATGGAACAGTCCAGGGGACTGGACTGTATTGGAACCCGAATGCCAGCTTTCTCAGACAAGGTTACAGCATGTTGGCTTGAACAGCAGGATACAGGCTCATTAGATACTTTTTTATCGCTACAGAGGCTCACTTCTGATAAAATGTCATCTATGTTGGTGATGGGTATTTGAAAGTCACGGTCTGTCTGGGTTGTGTGGTTGGAATCCCCTGAATTTGCACTTATTACTTGTCCTTCATCAGGCGTCTCCTGAGCAGATCTGGCTGGGTTCAGTCTGGTGGCTCCATCACTGCTCCCTGATGACATCAAACTGGACAGTCGATCTACAGCTGGGACCGGAAATGAAAAGTAAGCAGTTTGGTCAGGACTGAACGAGAGCAACAAGCGTAGCGTTAATCATTTGATATGACATATGGATGTTCTTCCAGAGCACTCTCTACAAACTAAAAATGCAATTTTATCTTGCAGCACAGTGGGGTGCATACATGCAGTGTCATAGAACAAAATAATACAAGAAGATTGTTGATCGGTGATGGTTTTTCAGTTATGCTATGTCAATCTGGTCAGTCCTTGGAGAGCATAGCACTGAGCCATTCTCCACCGAACAATTCTTTCGCTTATACTCGAAATATTCTACACCCTGCAATACCCGTAACATTCCCAACATCTGGTATATTGTCAACTATAGTTATATAGTTGTGGCTCACCTTCAGGTTAGTCACAAAGTTGAATTCAAATCTCAATTAATCCTTTGATTCAAGGCTTATGTTCACCAAAGCCCATGAAAGAGGTTATAAGGTCTATGAAATATCTTAATAAACAAACAGGCACAGGCAAACTCAAAGCATCCTGAATGGAAGGAACGGAAAGACCAGAGAGAGGGCTGATTCCAAATGTTCAATTCTAAAAGAAACATGTATATTCCTAGACCCGAGCAATAACAAACAATCTTCTATCCTTGGCAATCGAACTATACTACAGTTAACTACAGCCAAGACTAAATATAACAAAGAAAAATATAAAAAATGATTACATTATTAAAATTGTTATTATAAAACAATAACTGATGGGTCACTGAACTATCAGATAATAAAATGTAATCCAACATCCAACAATTCTTCTCTATATTTGCACTGAGGATTCATAAAATAAGGAGAGGCCATGCATGCAGGCATATTAGAACACAGTAGAACACAAACCAGAACTACATACTATTCGTTGCATCAGAGGTGTTAGATTATGGCAGCAAAGGCTAAAAGTTGGTGTGTGTACGTCTATGGTTGGGTACACAAAATGAATGAATGAATTGATTTTAATTCAGCTGCTAAATTACAAGGCTTCATAACTAGAGACATTGCTGTAGTTGCTCCAGGACGTCACCTGAGTAGTCCGCCTATTGCCGTCTCTTATATTATCAGATTAAACTGGGGGAAAGACATAACGAAGAAAACTAAAGGACTCATATGTTTATCTACTGCAGAATTATAAATCGACAGGGGTAATAAGTCTCGAATGTGCGGAATGTGGAAAAGTTCCTTCACCAGCAATCTCAAATTGTGTAATTGGTGGGAAGATGTTGAAAATGTTTACAAAAAGAATGCAATCAAATAAAAAAGGACCCCCCCCCACCCCCCATACGAAGATCCCAAAAATAATGACATGGGAATAAAACTCTCTTTTGGTAACCAAGAAACAGTGATCCACAGCAATGTCGATGCTACGCTAAGTTATGATGTACACTACTCTGCTATAAAATTAGCGATTACTAAACATACAAAGCATACAGGGAGCTAAGCTACAGGGTAAATCTAGTATTGGTAACAAAAAGGTAAAATATACTGTATAACATAGTCACCATGGATAGAAAGTCAGATGCTTGCAGGTTGCTTTGGGGAAGTGAGTGAGGGAGGGTTGATCCTACATCTTAGGTCAGCATAAAAAGGGAAAGACATGGTGCTCTATTTAAAGGCATACTGAGAAGCATTCTTCCGCTAATGGCTTGTAAACACAAGTTATATACCACCACCATCACATGCAAGGTGCAAGGCTTTGGAAAACAGCATCGACGAAACGAACACCATCTGCACGCTTCATGAAACCACAAATCCAAGTCCAACTGAAATCACAGTTTGTCACTCCCTTTTCGTTGTCAAAAAATAATGTCATTGTTATTTTCCTTTCCTCTCAGCAGCTGTAGGGGCGTGTCAGCGTTGGCGTTTGTGCATTAGTAAGAATGATACTTTAGCAGGAAAGCTAACGCGGGTTGTTGCTCAGGGTTCTTGTGTTGTGTTGCAGGCTGCTGATTGGCTGTTAGTCAAGGTGTCTGTCTGCTCTGCTTAAGACAGAACAATGGCATTACTACTTTATGCAAATATGGTTTAAAGACATGTGTTTGTCTGTATAGAAACAAGTTCATTTCAGTTCATTTGTTAATATTCTGACAAATTAATGCAAAGCTGGGGTTTCAATTATACAAAAATAATATACAATAAAAATGCCTGCCTTTTGGTTTCAGATTTTTTTTCCCTCAAAGGAGAACACAGGACAAGTGAAAATATGTATGCTGTATGCAATTTAATTTCATCCATTCATTAGCTATACCCACTTATCCTTGAGGATCGCAGGAGGGGCTGGAGCCAGTCCCAGCCGACACTGGGTGAGAGGCCCCGGACAGGTCACCCATCAATCACAGGGCTGACACATAGAGACAGACAACCATTCACACTCACATTCACAACTACAGGCAATATAGAGTTGCCAATTAATCAACCTAACCCACATGCCTTTGGACAAAGACAAAGGCAATTTTCATTTCAGTTGGACTTTAAATAGACAATGTTTTGATCCCACTTTCAGTAATAGAGGCATAGAGGAGTTTAAAGGCTTGGCAGACGGCAAAACACTGCACAGGGGTTTACAATACTCTGAGGAAGGATTTCACAAAGTTATCACAGTTCTTTCCTCAGTCACAAAGATTGCAAAGTAAAGTAAAAAAAAGTTGAATTATACTAGAATAAGGCCAATGTGCAGCGGAGGGCCCAAGGCGAAACCTGGACCTTTAGGCTACACCAGTTTGGAAGCACTGTTCTGGACACTAGGGTTGCAAAACTAATCACACAAAAGGGCCACATCTCAGTTCTAAATGCAGTAAGGTAAATGCACAACAGTAGTATCCATATTAATGCTGGATGACCTACAACTCCAGAATAAAGTAATTCTAAATCAAGGTCTTACCTGAAACCGGTCTCTTAACTTCCAAGGACAGTGTCCTAGGAAGGTTGTGCATGAGCTCACGGACTTCCTGGTAGCTAGAGGAGCACACCAGTTTTTCTCTAATTTTTACAATTTCATCTCCAGGACACAGCTTTCCTCTAGATTCCTGGAAGTACGATCAAAAAGAGATCAAATTTAGCTTTTCATTGAGCAACGGAATCACCACTGCTCAAGCCACATATACCATTAAATGTCAAACTGAGAGGGTTGGCATTAGGTCTCCATTCACTGATATTGGACTGGTTTGAAGATGAAACCAATAAGACATACCCTTTCTGCTGCACCTCCAGGCTTTAATCCAGCGATGACAACTTTCAGAGGGGATGACATAATCTCCAGGTCAAGCCCGAATGACTCGTCTTCACTTCTCCACAGCGTCACAGCGTCGATGGTATAAACACCCACAAGCTCACTGGCATCTCCCTTCTTACAGTGCTGAAGGGGTATCAACCCACCAGCAATCCTGGGGTTTCTTCCACACTGTGTGGCATGGGATGGGGGCTGGGATGGGGCCAAGTCTAGAGAGGGCTCATCAACTTTGGACTTCTGCTGCTGGGGCAGGTTTGGTGCTTCAGTGCTCATCATACTTTTGACCCGCGTCACTGCTTTATGCTCAAGCTTGGGGGAACGCTTTGACTCCAACTGTCCATCATCTTGACTTGTATGGTTCACACTATTGATGGTCAAATTACAGGACCCAGAGGTCATACTGCTTGCCACCAATGCTTTGTGCTGAAAGGGGCAGCGGATAGGCATGAAAGGTGACTCAGAACCAGGTGACTCAGACTTGTTAGTAATACCTTCATCACACTGTGAGAGAGTACCATAGATTGGCTCATCATTACTTCCACACCTCTGTAAATCCCCACCATCCTCACTGTCTCCATCTACATCTAACGATGATGTGGCTATTACAACTGCTGAATCAGTTTTGGAAATGTGGGATGCTTGGGCATCACTGAAGTTAACAGAGTCAGATTTTGTTGGCCCGTTGCCGCAGTCCTCATCGTCACTGAGCTCATCCTCAAAGCACATCACCCGTCGCTGACGGAGAAGTGGGCTCCGCAATGAGGTTGGGCTAGAGACAGCAGTGGGCTGGCAAACTGCCTCTACATGGTGATTAAGAGGGACATGGGTTTTGTCTTGCGATGAGTTGCACAGCGGGCCGCTGTCCACTTCTGTTAGAGAGAGGGTGAATGCTGAGAATAAGATGTAGGTAATGTGGTATATTCAAAAAGGAAATATTGTAACAACAATTACAATTTAAAACTTTCATTGCCAAATAGAAACAGACGAAAGATGGCATGCTGTCTCAAAGCATTAAAACTTTTTAGATTATGGTCCCATTTCCTGGGTGGGGAATCAAAGATATCGGGAAATGAAAGATATTGCATGGGTTGCCCTCGTCAGTACGCACTTGTGAGGCTGGTACTGCTGATCTTCATTGAAATAACCCACGTGTATCAAGGTTAAACCTGTGTCCCTTAGGTTGAGGTCTAATTTAAGCCCATCCTTAGTCCTGGAGCTACTGAAATCTTCCTTCCGGATGTCTGTTGAGTTAATTCTAGACTGGCACTAAATCCATATCTAAGAATGCCATTTTTCATTTAATCTGTTTTTAAAGTCACTGAACTCTAGAGCTAGGTTTAACCTTTGCCCAGAGAACCAGTCCTAAGCTTCCACGGCATTTAAATGGGTGAAATTTTACCATGTGGCTGCGATGATTTGTCATCCATGGAGGTACTGCAGCTCTGCTGGTGGAGCGCCTCTTCACTGTTGGAGCCCGTCAGCATGGATTCAGACAGGAACGAGTGGCTGGAAACGTCCTGGGAGAAGTATTGAGACAACTCGGCCTCCGAGCTCAGGGACCCCTGCTAGAGAATTGTGAAAAAGGAAAGAAGACCAAATTAAGTGAAAGGAAGGATGAAAACCACCAACACACTGTGAAGTAGTTCTCCACAATAAACCATGCAAAGTACATTTTCCCATTTGGACAAACAAAACAGCCAATGAAAATGAATTGCTCAACTTAAAATATTCAACTAAGGAGGAAAGAAATGAAGTCACAGGTAGCTTTGTTGGGATTGAATTCTTACTCTACTGGCAGGCTCGAGGAATCTCTTCATGGTCCAGCTGAGAGCAGGGGAGCCCTCTCCCTGCCTGTCCTTCAATGTTGGGTAGGGGCTCTTACAGGACGGACCTACAGATTACAACCGTGGCAGTTAAACCCGGGCGAGATCAGATACCCATAGCATAAAGACCATTTTACATGGGCATCCAAGCCATGCCGCTGAACTATCGTGCTCTTACTGTAACATGGAATCTGCAAAATGTCGAAGTTAATCTGTAAAGCGATTGCTGTGCTGGAATAACTAAAAGAAGAGGACAAGTCAAATGTAAATGTAGATAAAGATCAGACCTTGGGAGTGAGATGAGTGTCTGTTTTTGCTCATTTTGTCCCTGTGTGTGGATCGAGCTATAATGTGATCCATCTCCTGTTCTGATACCTGAGAAAAGACAATGAGATGCAGGAGCTTTATCACAACTGAAATAACTTGGAACAACACTACCCTGGTAACTACTAGAGATAAGCACAACAGTGATGAAGGCATTATATGAAAATATTAAAAGGTTAAAGGTATAAAAAGTATAAAGGACACAAAAAATAAGAATATGCATTCATAGGGCATGTAGTGAACACGTAGAGGCATGAAAGTGTGCAATGACAGATGAGGGTTTGTGTCTTTATTGTTGTGGTCTCGCATAGCCAGTCTGGCTCAACCCATCGTTGTTCTAGAATAGGGGAAAAACACGCTCTGTCTTGTTGAGCCCAGGATGCAGCGATGTCTTGGGCGGCAAAACAGTGTCTGAGGGGGAACTTGTCCGAAGCTTTTTGTGACTTTCAACAACGGACAATCAGTGTGGTGGCGTGAAAGACGGCGGGGTTTGAACTTCTCCCTCAAAGCTCTCTTTTTCGTTCTTCTACTTCTGTCGCCTATCATGTGAAAAAGCAAATGCAACCCCAAGATTGCCTTTGAGGAGAGGATATCTGAAAGTGTGCTATGTTATCCCCACTGGTATGACTTGTTAGGTTGAAACTGAGTTTTTTTGAGAGGGATTAGTCGCATCCTACTGCCTCCCCCAGAGCTTGACAACAAGCTTTTCACCCCACCTTCCAGTGTGGACATTAAGAACAGGTAAAGAGGTTACCTTTAGACATGGTCGGACGACATGTTGTCCAAACTAGTTCATTTGAGGGAGACTAAACCTTTAAGGTCGGAGTGGAAGAATGCTCTATGGGTCTGACCAAAACTTGACTTTGGCCAATTACCTCTCATCCTGAAAAACCCACCATCCCAACTATGGAGTGGGGCGGCAGCTTCGTGCTGTGGGGCTGGTTCTCTGTAGCAGGAGCTGGAAGGCTTGTGAAGGTTGAGGGTCAGGTGAACACAGATTCAGGTAGACGGACAGCGCCTTCGAGACGGCACGGGACAAAACAAGCGGCCTGGCGGAATGGCAGGATGGCATGGAGGAACACGGAACAATGCCGTCTACCCTTACCGGTATTCTCAACCGGCCTTACCTAATTTAACCGCCCTGCTTTTGTCCACTAAAATGATATCTGAACCCACGTGAACGCAGCATAGAACCAGAGGGAAAACCTGGTGCAGTCTGACAGAAAACTGTTACTTACTACACCAAGGCCATGTGGGACACTTTCTGGTGTGTTTTTGAAACCTCCAAGGGTTCAGGCTGTTCTACAGATTACTGGGCTCTTACACAGTACTAGACAGATGGATTAATCTATATATATAGAGACAAACTCTTACCTTGGGGTTAGGGTGCCTGCTTATAATGAGGCTGACTGGTCCAGGGCCACATTCACTGAGGATGGCATAGGCCTCGCTGAGAGCAGCATGACGAAGACTGACCGAGTCCACCTCCAGTATCTGATCACCACGACTATACGGAGAAGCACGGGTGTCAGCGACCTCTCTTCGTAAATACCCCAATATAAATGCACACATACTGCATACATTCCTATATCAACATCATATGACCAATAAATGATTCACGAATACAATTTTGAACCACTGAGCTCAAATGACAGTATGCTGCTCATTTGGTATCTTCGCATCAGTGCGACTACATATTAACTTCAGCTGCGTCCGCCAGTTTCCAATTCAAAGATCACCCAGATTTTTTTTACCTGAGCCTGCCGTCCATCTTGGCTACAGATCCCAGTGCCAGGCTATGGATGTAGATGCCAGGAGCAGAGTTCTCCAGGGTCAGACAGCAAACTCCAATCCCCAGACCAACACCAGGCTCTAAAAAAAACCCAAAACATCCCAGTTTGGTTGGCCTGCACAGGGCTCAGGGCACAGGGCTCAGACCTCAACCCCAACACCTTTGGCTTGAACTGGAATGCCGAGCCAGACCTGATCGCCCAACATCAGTGTTGGATCTCACTAATGCTCTTGTGTCTCTGAATAAAGCGAATCCCTGCAGCCGGGTTCAAACATCTGGCAGAAATGCTTTCTAGCAGCAGACATTTTTCACAGCTCCACTGTCTTTACATCTGTGATTGATTTTAGCTTAGTTTGCGTCAGTGAACCTTGTAATACTGTTTGTTGGTTTGACCTGTGAATATCAAATCAAATACATTACATACAAACTAACTGTTTTTTCTTGGTGTCAGGAAAAGACACCAGGAGGACATCTTCAAACAGGAAGTGAAATCAAAACCAAGACGCGGAATCTGAAATGTCGGCTAACCTTTACTAAGTGTGACCTCCATGATGATGCAGTCTTTTGGACCAGGACCAGGGCCCCTGCGGCCATCTATCTCTTCAAACCCCGAGGGGGCTGGTGTTCCCCCGCTGGTATTGGAGTTGGGGGAGCTAGAGCGGCTGAGGAGGGTGGGGGTCGGGCAGGGCGTCAGGCTGGGACTGCGCAGACGAGTCCGGATCGTCAGTGTCACGACGCCTTTTTTCAGTTGCTGTTGGAAGAATATAAATAAGGTTCAATGTCACGTAAGCAGAGATGAAAATCCTTTTAGCTTTTACCTTCTGACTGAGCTTCAGACAAATTCAAAAGCTCAGATTTTCCCTAAAACAATAGTGCTTTTTAACAAGTCCTTGGTCTCTGCACCGAAAAAATGTTGCCAGCACTTTGCATAAAAGGAAACTTTGATAAATTAGTCAAATCTTTTGCTTGAAGGGAAACATTTCACAAAGCTTTTCGACAGTTTTAACAACATTCATTTGAACACGCAGCCCACCTTGAAGGTCTGGATGGCTTGTTGGTGGGTTAGTCCTTGGAGAGACTCTCCGTTCACCTCCAGAATCTCATCTCCTACACGGGGGAAGCATACAATTAAGACTGATATCACTGTTTCATACTGCACATTTTACTTTCCTATATAGTCTCTCAATTCAGTAAAACAGAATGGGGAAAAAAAAGGGATGGTTACCCTCCTTCAGTCGTCCATCAGCTGCTGCGGCTCCATGAGGGAAAATGGTTTTGACAAAAATCCCCATCTGACCACGTGCCGAGTCCTGTCCACCAACAATACTGAATCCTAGGCCCTGTAAAAGTTAGATCTCAATGAATGTCAGAAAGGGATTTCGTTTTTCTTCTTGAACAGAACTATGCTCAGTACTGCTTCACGCTACAAAACTAACATTCAAGCTAGTTTCTGTCCAAGTCTTTTCAATGTATGTGCTTTTTCTCTCCTTTCCACAGGCAAACGTTTCTCCTCAGATTTCTGTCAGCAGCTGGAGGTAAATATTAGTTTGTCTGGAGGATCTCCGGGGTAAACTGAAATGTGGTAAACTTCTGTTAAAGCTGTAACGAGGCTCTTTTCAGTGTCATTCCAGCACAAGACGTTTCCCCCCACAGGAGTCTCATAATTCCCAGGTGGGATGTTGTCATATCAATTTCAAAAAAATGCAGTGCCGGGGTGTCCTAATACCTTCATGGTTGAGGCGCATACCACATAATGGCACGTTCTATTCCAGCAGGGAACCTTCATCGCATGTTGTACCACCCCCCCCCCACCCCCACCCCCCCATCTAATAAAGGCAAGACAGTATGTAGCAACAGCATGATGGTGCACGCCATTATTGTGGTTTGGTAAGGAAAGCCTTTCACCAGTATGTGATTGAAAAGCAAACACATAACTGAAGCGACAGTTAGTAAATCATGTCAGGCTGCATTAAAAAACCAGACTGTGGCTGTACCAACACACACACACACACACACACAGATGCATCTGTTGTTGCGAGCTCACATACACATACTCAAGAGTACATTCTCTGAGCTTTATTCATGTCAAAAGGAGGGCACTTACCTTGCCCTGGCCTTTCATTAGCACTATGCTGGAGATAATGGACGGCTGTGCCAGTCGCCATGGAGACTCCACTTGAATGGTGCTCAGGGAGCGGGCTGATTTCTTAATTATCTGATATTCCTAAAAGGGAGATGAATATCAAAAAGCAAAAAACAAAAACAAAAAACAAAACAAAACAAAAAAAACAGTCAGACAAATTCATCTAGTAAAAACAACATAGTTATTTATACTTTCTCTTGGCTGAGTTACAGTTTATTCTAATGGCAAGTTTGCATTATTCCCCAGTACTTCAGGTCAACAACTGTGCTTTCCTGTCTTTTCCCCTGTATTGTCGTGTCATTAAGGTTTGATGCTGTAAGCTGCTGGTGAAAACTCCGCAGGGTTTGTGATTCTACATGTTGCCCCTTTTTTTATTCTATTTCCTTTCCTCAATTAACCTCCTTAACACAGCAATTAGTGACGCTCTCCTTAACACTGTTGCCATGACAATCAGGGCAGAGTGAGTGACCAGGCTTTCATCCGGCCCTGTGTGTGTGTGTGTGTGTATGTGCGCGTGTGTTAAGAGTCGTTGAAATACCGCACACGCCTACGTTCGTTCATGTAGCCATAGCAGTCCATCGCTC
This sequence comes from Enoplosus armatus, assembly GCF_043641665.1. Classification (NCBI taxonomy): domain Eukaryota; kingdom Metazoa; phylum Chordata; class Actinopteri; order Centrarchiformes; family Enoplosidae; genus Enoplosus; species Enoplosus armatus. Next base: position 23,687,144 of record NC_092183.1, on the reverse strand, counting down.
CTGGCATCAAAATAGCCCTCGCTCTGGGGTTAGTACTTTGTGATGCTCCAGGAGCTACTGGGGCATTTTCAGTCTCCCTTTCCACTTTTCCTTCTCTCCTTTTCATTCATTCATTTTGCCACTGCAAATACAGGAGCAACTGGATGATGCTGTGTTGTTGTTTCCTCGTGTGTGAAATAGGAACTAGTTTGTCTTCGCGGTTCTTCAGATGTGATGGAAAAACAGGACAGAAATGCTCAAAAACTGACTTTTGTTCCCGAGTTTAGCTACTGTGCTTCCCTAGGTCCTCAAACTGTCTTTCATCCATATTATTTCATTATAAAATGTATCATTCAGGGTACGACGTATGCTCTTTATGTACATCTCTCCAGCGTCAGCTGCATTAAAAGTACGAGGTGAGGCGTTCACAGACCTGTCTCACTCCGGCAGTATCTAGCTGCTGAGGTAAGGAGTGTTTGCGTCGGCCAGGTGGAGGCTTTGCCACGTCGCAGCCACTCACGCCGTTCTCCACAAACAGCTCATCGTCCTCGCCCACTGATTCCAGGCGACTGCTGCCCCCTGAGTGAGTTAAAAGAGCCATTTCATTCCTCTGGACATTCCTCTCTTTTTCTTAATACCTTCAAGTAACACAGTAACACTTTAAAACCGATCTATCGACACGGACAGATGCACCAGTGGAATTATTTGTGTGAGCATTACGCTGATAAAAAAGGTTATGCTGTGTGTGTAATGCCAGGTACATGCGCATTGTTTCTATTGTAAAAACCATGAACTACCAACCCTGGGAGAGGCTGCAGAGCTTCACGGGCGTGGGGCTGCAGCAGGATCCTTTGGGCGCCTCTCCCTGACTTTGTTCGTCTAGTTTCTCCAGGTTAGTCGACTGTAAGGACGGGAACACACAGACAATCTTCAGTTCATGCTCCACTTGGGACTTCACATGTGCACACTGTATATACTGTGTACACCCTGGTGTATGAGCCCTGCAGGTCCGTGCGTGTGATTAGGACGCATCCTCGCGTCTCCATCTGGAAGTAATCTGGATATGTTCAAATGGGAGTAGAGCCCAGGGCAGACCCAGATTATAAATCCCATCTGGTCCGGGAACTCCTCAGGATCCCCCCAGGATCCCTCCTCCCCCTGCTGCCACCACGACCTTTGCCCAAATAACCAACTACCCTTCAGTAGGCCACTAATTCTGCTTTGTGAGACAGGCGGCTGCTGATATAGACAGGAGCAGACTAATGTAAGTGCTACAAAGACATACACCTCACACACACACACACACACACACACACACAAACATATAGTACATATTATCTGTGTGTACCAGGTAGGGGTTGTGCAGACCGGTGCTGCAGTTGGAGGTCTGGGGCGAGCAAGGGGGAGCAGTCTGAGATAGGGAGGAGGAGGAGGAATTGCAGGTGCTGAGCAGGTCTGGCAGACTGGTGGATGGGAAGCACTCAAACCCCACATCTGACTCCTCCTGCCGGGACAGGAAAAAATGTATTATTTTGATTATATTTATTGTCATTTGGTACGTTAGATTTGTAACTCTGAGAGAAGAGACGGTGATGTGTTGTGCATGTGTGGCAAAAAATACACTGTTTATGTTTGCGTATTGGCCATTTCCAACAGGAACAGTATAGAACACTTGGCCCCGCATCATGAAACGTGGCTGTCGTCACTATATGTTCAACTTTTACCTGAAACTTGGCTAAAGTCATCCTTTTTATGGCTCTTTTCTGTCAGTTAACTAAACACAGTAAAGACAAAAGACCATTTCTACACTGTTTACAGCCTGGTGCAGCTGAAAGAACTGCAACGCTGTGTACAATGAGTGTGTGTGTGTGTGTGTGTGTGTGTGCTCGCTTACCCTGCTGGCCACCACCAGCTGAACCAGACCAGTAGCAGAGCGGAGGATAGCAACAGCCTCCTGGTGAGTGAGACCCACCAGAGACTGACCGTTGATCATCAGCAACTCATCACCAGCGTGAAGGCGGCCGTCCCTGAGACACATACGCATTTAGACAGGAACACTAATACAACACACACACGTCTTGAAAATCTAAACCTGCATCTGGATCTAGATTAGCATTAAAATAGATGAGAGACAATCATGAGATACATGTTCCAGATGTATTTGATTTAAAACAAAGTGTAGTCGCTAAAGTGCTAAAAATATCACAAGCAAGACTGAAAAATAAATAAATCGGGACTATCAAATTAATAAAACAGAAACTGTGTAGAGAATATAAGAGCCAATAAAGTGTATAGCCAATAAGTGTACCTGTGAATGGCGCCCCCCTCCTCTACGTGGGCTATAATGATGCCATGAGGAGAGCGTCTGGAGCCGCGCCCCCCTGTTATCTGTATGCCCAGGCCCTCCTGACCCTTCACCATATGCATCTTCCAGATGTGGCTGCCCTCTCTGGGCTACAAAAGAGAACAAACAAACAAACAACAAACAATATATCACACAGGGTCATCCAGGATATACAACAAAATCAACCATGCAGCCATATTGATTTTGTCAAAATGTAACACGAGAACCAACAGATTGTTAGCGAACTATGAAAGATGTGAGTGCCACTGGGGCAGTAGTCATTCAGGCAGGCTGGTGTTGTTTTCTTTGGCACAGGAGTGATGGTGGACTTGTTGAAGCATGTTGGTATGACAGACTGAACCAGGGACAGGTTGGCCAGCACATAGATTGAGGACCCACCCCCTCTTGATATCAACCCTCAAAAAGGGTGATAGGTGCGGAAATGGTGCGCCCACCCATCCATTAACCTTCCTGTTAACCTGTTTTTGTTTGCTGGCTGCCGAGTTCTTAGACCTTGCCGCGTGTTTCTGGTATTGCCCTCCTGGAATCTTACTTCTATTTTCTTCTCGTAATTCCTTTTTGCCTCCTTTACTGCTATTCTTACATTGTAGTCCATGTTGCCAGACTGCAGCCCTAAATTGCAGGCTGCAGTGTTTATGGCATCTCGGACGGTTCTGGCAATCCATGGTTTCTGGTTGTGGAATGATTTAACTGTAGTTTTGGGTACAGTTGCTTCTGTTGTATTACAAATTCAATCCACCACAGACTCGGTGAATCCATTTATGGTGGTGCTGGTGACGTTGACGGTGGGGTCCTAGAACGTGCTCCTCATGTTGTGCAGACCGTATGGCGGCTTCTGATTGGCCTTACAATTTCCTGACATAATGCGACGTCGTTTGTTTACATACTTTGACTTCAGCAAGATGGCCGCATGGCCGCTCTTCCTCTGTGAGCGGTTCAAGTCCTTGTGAAGATCTAACAGCAGCTTCAGTATTCGCCTGTGGCGGGATGTAGGCCGCTGTGATAATGGCCGATGTAAATTCCCTTGGTAGGAAGTGCGGTCTGCATTTGATTGACAATAACTCCAGATAAGGTGAGCAGGTTCACCACAAAATCATATGCCTCTTCCTCCTTTTCTTGCCGGAGTCCTCTGTTCTGTCAGATAAGTATACCAAAAAAAAAGAATCACGTTTGAATGGTGCTGGATGGACTCAAATATGGTCTTGCTTGTCCATGTGGTCAGGATCGTAGCTGGTGTTTATCCTCCACTTTTTCCTTGATGTTTACTCCAGTGTTTACATCAATGGCAATCAAATGACATGGCAATAGTTGGCCATCTCAGCAACTATTGGATGCCATGAAATTTTGTTCCTACATTTATGGTCCCCACAGGATGATTCCTACAGACCTTGGTGATCTCCCGACTTTTCCCATCACCTCCGCCATGAGGTTGACCTTTTCGGTTTTTAGTGAAATATCTTGACAACTCTTGGATTGCCATGAAATTTGATACAAATCACAAAGTTTTCACTTATTTTGTGAAATATCTACATAATGGTGCCTAAAAAATGAATCCTCTTGACTTTGGTGATCCCCTGACTGTAGCACCACCACCATTGCTGGTTCAGAGTGAAATCTCTCGATAACTATTGGGTGGTTTGCCATGACATTTAATACGCACGTTCATGTCACCTTAAGGATGAATTGTAAAAATGTAAATAACTAACCTTTTATATCTACGCTACCATCAGGTCAAAATTTGACACTAGTAACATTCCCATTAGTTTCAGCTATACTTTTTTTTTTTTTTTTTTTTTTTACTAATTAGCCAAACATTAGCCTGTTAGCACTGTCACTGCAAGCCTCATGGAGCCGCTGGCATGGCTGTAAGCTCTTAGGTCCCTATTTCCCTGGTGGTGCAATGAGCAGCAAACATTGAGTTCATTGTATTTCGGTGGAAATTGGGTCTTAGACGTGGTCAGTTTTTGGCATTATGCAAGGCTGTCCACTGTGTTTACCTCCATTATATAACAGGCAAACAACACCAGGCTGCCACAGATTAACCACACACACACACCTCTTAACACATCAGTTATAACTCGGTATTCTGCTGTTTAGGCAGGAGAACGTTGAATTAGGAGGAGGAATTGCATTTATGGTGGTGCTGGTGACGTTGACGGTGGGGTCCTAGAACGTGCTCCTCATGTTGTGCAGACCGTATGGCGGCTTCTGATTGGCCTTACAATTTCCTGACATAATGCGACGTCGTTTGTTTACATACTTTGACTTCAGCAAGATGGCCGCATGGCCGCTCTTCCTCTGTGAGCGGTTCAAGTCCTTGTGAAGATCTAACAGCAGCTTCAGTATTCGCCTGTGGCGGGATGTAGGCCGCTGTGATAATGGCCGATGTAAATTCCCTTGGTAGGAAGTGCGGTCTGCATTTGATTGACAATAACTCCAGATCAGGTGAGCAGGTTCACCACAAAATCATATGCCTCTTCCTCCTTTTCTTGCCGGAGTCCTCTGTTCTGTCAGATAAGTATACCAAAAAAAAAGAATCACGTTTGAATGGTGCTGGATGGACTCAAATATGGTCTTGCTTGTCCATGTGGTCAGGATCGTAGCTGGTGTTTATCCTCCACTTTTTCCTTGATGTTTACTCCAGTGTTTACATCAATGGCAATCAAATGACATGGCAATAGTTGGCCATCTCAGCAACTATTGGATGCCATGAAATTTTGTTCCTACATTTATGGTCCCCACAGGATGATTCCTACAGACCTTGGTGATCTCCCGACTTTTCCCATCACCTCCGCCATGAGGTTGACCTTTTCGGTTTTTAGTGAAATATCTTGACAACTCTTGGATTGCCATGAAATTTGATACAAATCACAAAGTTTTCACTTATTCTGTGAAATATCTACATAATGGTGCCTAAAAAATGAATCCTCTTGACTTTGGTGATCCCCTGACTGTAGCACCACCACCATTGCTGGTTCAGAGTGAAATCTCTCGATAACTATTGGGTGGTTTGCCATGACATTTGATACGCACGTTCATGTCACCTTAAGGATGAATTGTAAAAATGTAAATAACTAACCTTTTATATCTACGCTACCATCAGGTCAAAATTTGACACTAGTAACATTCCCATTAGTTTCAGCTATACTTTTTTTTTTTTTTTTTTTTTACTAATTAGCCAAACATTAGCCTGTTAGCACTGTCACTGCAAGCCTCATGGAGCCGCTGGCATGGCTGTAAGCTCTTAGGTCCCTATTTCCCTGGTGGTGCAATGAGCAGCAAACATTGAGTTCATTGTATTTCGGTGGAAATTAGGTCTTAGACGTGGTCAGTTTTTGGCATTATGCAAGGCTGTCCACTGTGTTTACCTCCATTATATAACAGGCAAACAACACCAGGCTGCCACAGATTAACCACACACACACACCTCTTAACACATCAGTTATAACTCGGTATTCTGCTGTTTAGGCAGGAGAACGTTGAATTACCAGGCCTCATTAATCCCGTGCAGCACATTCTTTGCAGGTTTTCCAGTGGTTTTGTGTTTTATTCTTGAAATGCATTACGGTGCAAACCTTTATCAGCCATTTTGATGATGATTGTGGACCTAGGATTTATATAACAGAGGACATCACACTGGCAGGACACAGCCACAATAGGAGAGCCACTTTTAGCGGGAAACGCCAAAAACCACGAAATTTTGTGTCCAATTCGGAAATGGCACTCCCGAGTTCCTTTCGCTTGAAACTGGAGTGGGTTTGGTTGCACGTCCATGCGAGTGAGAAGTGTAGCCAGATTGGTGATAGTTCCGTCTAGTTAAATTCAGTAGCAATATTCAGGGGTTTTAGTCCAACTTATCCTACACCAGTTCACTATTCATTTACCCATCCAACGTTCCAGAGGGCCGCCAAAACTGGCAACACAGCAGTGAGTTAGGGTGGGTCCTGTCTTTGTAGCCTATACTGCCATCTTGTGTATGAATAGTCTTGCTGTTTTGAGCATTTTAGGAATTATGAGAATTGGCAGCGGTATGATATTTGCATTATTTTCCGTCATGCAAGTCGGCAAGCGGCATGAGGCTCACGAAATGCACAATGACACACTGATCTAGGGCACAAACATGCCAGCTACAGACATTTATTCTTCATTTGCAATCCCACTGATGTGCTGGGACGATACTCCAGCTGTCTGTCTCAATCCTCCTGGCCCACATAAACCACTATCCCATCGCTCTCTGTGGTTTCCTCATACCAGTTGTTGTATTTATCCTCTAAGACATCTGTACAAATATCTGTCGAACACTGAACACCTGGCTCGCCACAGTCAATCTCAGCTGTCAATCACGACGCTTCGTCCCGTTTTTAGACCATCAAATAACTCATTAAAGCCAAACTTATCAGAAAAATAAAACACTTGAACAAACATCAGCTGATAAGAAGTACCTGAAATAACAGAAACCATCATTGGGAAAAAGAAATTTGGCCATTGTCCCATCCGCTAACATGGAGGAGGCGGGGTTTATGACCTATACCGCAGCCAGCCACCAGGGGCAATCCGGATGTTTTGGCTTTACTCTTAGGGAGCCGCCATGTCGTCCATCTTTATATACAGTTTATGGTCACTACGCTGATTGGATGGCAGTACTGCAAGTCCTGCAAGATACCATAACTTAAACTAACACCCCTTTTATACAGTAAGCTAATAAGTTCAAACAGCTGTCTCGGGTTAATGTCTGTGGTTGTGAATGTTAGCAGGGACTCCAGAGAGCAGTTTAGAATTACATTCAATAATGACCAAATAAAAGTCTCTTCAAGTTTCAAGTCCAACAAGTTTCCGCTTCCATAACATGGATGTGGCCAACTGCAGTACTTCGACAAAAAACACACATCAACTCTTGTAAAACTCTTCCAGGACACCTCAAACAGCAGTTGTTGTGCAATTATTTTAAAACGTGACGATAGAATTGCTCAGCTTTCCCAGGGCTCTAGAAAAGCTGTATTTAAGTGTGTTACTTTGTCTCTGCTTGGTCTATGGGCACTGCCGTTCTCATATTACATCCACGTTTCTTTCTCATTCACCCACACACGTGTGAGCTCTTCGCTTCACAACCAGGACCGGTGGAATTTGTTTTCAGCACAGCATGGAAATAAAACACTCAGCACATGGCGTCAGCAGCACAACATATAGGCAGACATATCATAACATAAATAATAATCACAATATTCCCATGCGGACAATGAAGAGCTGCGATGCAAAATGCAGGGATTAGAAATGAAGAGGCAGAGTTCTTGAAGAGTTATTGATGCAGCGGGACAAAAGCCTGTACACCCTGTATATGGGGGGAGTGTCTAGACTACCTCTCGCGGGAGAACTTTTGGGGGAGTTGGTTCAATGACTGTATAATTCAATACATTTTCTTTCGAACAGAGATGCCTGGTCACCAAAGCCGGGCAGTGTCCGACTCAGTCGTGCCAAACCAGTGGGGAGTAGAATCTCAGTGGAACGTTGACCCGTTCAGATAGACTGTCAGTGCGGGTTTGACACGCGTCTCTTTATAAATGTGAGATTACCAGCAGTTCAAGTGGCTCCAAGGGGTATTTATCAGAAGCATCTTCCCGAAATCTAAGCAGATTTTGACGTATTTTGGAAGACTTCATATTTATAACTACGCAGCTTCTCATGCTGGAGAACAGTGTAACTTCCTTGGGGAGAGGAAGTAGGTTACGTACGGTTGTTGTCTTGATTGTGCTTGGAGATAAAATGTGTTATCACAAATCATGCCATACCTAAGAATAGTTATACATGTCTCTCTCCCATGGGAACCCAGTTTCTGACACAAGTAACGTGAGTCAGCCTCAGGAAATGTGCTCTCCCTGTCTCGGGATTGTACCACACAGTTGGAAACTTGTTGATTCCAAAATAATTTCGGCGACACAACTGAAACTGCCTTTTAATCACTTTAAGCTGGAGTGCAGAACTTTTATCTCCCCCTTCTGGGCGTAGGCCTACAGGTTTTTCCTGTAGAACAGAGCCATGTAGAGAGAGAGTTGTGTCTCAGTTCTGTCTCTCTGTATTTACCATCAGTGTATTATATTCACGCATTCCAACTGCCCACCAAGGAACTTCCTGGAACTATCTGAAGTCTCCGTGAATCACGTGACGATCAGGCATTCTGAACTTCCTTGATGCGACTCTGTGTCTCTACACGGCTCTGCTGTGGCCACGGCGGTGATCAGCATTGCGTGAAGTCGATTGGCAACGGCTTGAATGTAACAGACGTTCATTTATATGTAAGTCCCACACTCCAGCTTTAAAAAACATTTCCAAAGAGGCTCATTGAAAGCTCTCACACAGTCGGTAAAAGTCGGGCTGGGCGATATGTCCAAAATCTTCTATCAACGGTAACGGTATACATCACCACAGCCTACAGTAATCATTTTCTTATCACTCTTGTCTTATGTGCAACTAGAAAGAGACAAATTGATCACATCATATCAGTTCCAAGATCTCTGTCGTGCCTGTCAATTAAGAGACTTCTTAGGCCCGACTGGGCCTTCTGGTCAAATTGGTAACTCATACAGCAGTTTTCAACCTTCACGGTTCCCAGACCGCTTTACAGCTAAGTCTCATTCACCCATTCACTCACCGAGCTGCCATGCAAGGTGCTGGTCTCCATCGGGAGCAATTTAAGGTTCAGCGTCTCGCTCAAGGACACTTCGACATCACGGTGATTTCTTATACTGTGTTTAATCAACAGTTGGTGATGCTGCTTTTAGTTTTGTTATGCTCCTAGGTGCCGGAATACTCTGCCTGGGTGTATTGGAAATGTTCCAACATTTCCAATGTTGCAAAATGTTTGTCCTCCTTTCATTTGATTAGCATTTTTGCAATTTAGTGGCAGTTGCATTGTTTCTAATTGTTTGCTGCACGTTTGTGTATCTCTATGCATGCTTCTCTCAATTTTTCCCCCTTGGCATTAGCTGTGATATATAAAGTTTTGCAAGACATGTTTAAAAAAAAAAAGCAAAAAAAGCAATGGTTATCAATTCTTTGGATCTTGGAAACACAACAGGAAGTTGCTTTTAGTGTGGAAAACGGGTGATGTTACAGTTCATGACTAGTCTGAGTCCCTGTCACTCCCACTGCTAGTAATATTCATCATCCCACTCCATTTCCAACTGCACTCCTACATCCACAATGCTACCGACTACTATGGACTAACACACAACAGCTCTGTCCTTAAAAAGAAAAACAGAGAGCAGCAGTCTTTTCTGATGCTAATCAATTCCAAGTGTCCGAGCTTTGATGCCTTGGGCTTAGTCTCTCTGGAACAGCTTCATTACCAATTTGCCTAGATGGTAGTGGAGTGAGGTATAAAATGAGAAGGGAATAATAAAAAGAACAGAATGTTAAGATTTTTCTGCAATCTCTTCTATCTCTTAATAGAAATGTGTGGAATTGTTTAGAACTGCACTGATTCATTTTGGCCACTACGGGGCAGAAAAACATCAAGATAACCTGATAAATACCGACCGTATCTACTAAAAACAATATGTTTTCTAGTAAACGTAGTGCCTCCCAGATTACATTTTTTTGTTAGTAATGTAATAGGATATGTTGACACTGAACATATCTGCAAAACACTCACTGTGAATGTATTTCATTTCATTTCCTACAATATCTGCTCCTGGCAACAAAGGCACGGTGGTTTTGAATGGAATGAATGGCTTCAGGGTTCTGTTTAGACTGCTCAAAGCACCAAAACCACCATCTTTCCTGAACCTTGACCAACTGTAACTTTGGTGGCCTAAATATAACCACATTGCAGACACATTCCTAGATGGTAAAAATGTAAAAAAAAGAAATAAAAATAAGCTGCAGAATTACATGATAACATTTTGCTTCATCACTAGAAGTGATCTGTTTGACCCCTCTGATAATGCTCAAAGGAGAAGAGAACAAACGCTAAAAACAAGGACCAACTGTCTTAACCTAGAATTGAATGTGTAGTAGAGACAAACTCAAACGCACAGTGCTCTGAGTGCAAGAAGAGTCCTGATTGTTCTACCAACTCCTAAAGACTTCAGCTTAACTTACTCAAATAAACTATTTGATGGCCTGAAATCATTCGTCTCAATTCCAAATAGAATCCCATGTCCCCAGAATAAAGTCAGTGGCATGATCCCTCACTCGTTCCCCTGTAACGGTGCAGCAGTGTGTCTTACCTGTCTCGAAGGTTCACTGCTGAAAGAATCCATTTTGCATTCCAACAGCTGACTGTGACATCTCGCAGGCAGGGTGGCGGTGCCTCCGCTGTGTAGACGCTGGGGGATAGTCCTCACCTGAGGAAAGGCATCCGGGCTTTCCTCGGTGGGTGTATGTGCGAAGGCGATGCAACCTGAGTCAACTCCTGGGGGACTGACTCCTGCATCAGTGGGGATAGAAGAGTTGTAGCCGTTGTAACAGCTCTGGAGGTCTGAGTCAGTGCTGTCCCTGTGGTCTCGGTTAAAGGACGACCGCGATATGACACCGAACTTGCGCGTGCGTTTGCAGTTCGCCAAGCAGTTCGAGGGCTCAGAGGCGGCTCTGCCCTGCTGCTGGTCTTCGCAGCTGTCACTGCTGACAGGGGTACTGACACTGCCGTTGACATCACAGGGGGGTGGAGGAGCCTTCCGCTTGACTCGTCGCAGCATGATCAGGTAGATGCAGCCTCCATTCCAGCACTGGTCAGCCAGGTAACTGTTGAACAACAATGGCAAGACAATGCTGTCATTACATACAGGTTCAAATAGAAAAAAGGGAAACTACAGTCCTTACATCGGTAGGTCATCGTTTCCTCACATTCCCACCTCAATCGGTGGAGGAAATATTGCTAAGCTCTCAGAAATCAGCTAGAATGAACCACCCCATGGTTGTATGCACGTCTGTCCAGACTCATAGAATATGTGTAGTGAATACTTGGGAATAAAAAGGAGTATTTTTGGCTAAATGCAAGTCATCACCATATTGATGATACATACGTATGATTCCAGTGAATATACATTGTTTAACTGATTAATGAAGGATTCTCATCAAACAGGTACACATGTACTTGATTACTATGTAAAGGTGGAGCATAGCTACACAAAATGTGGTGCTTTTGTTCTGTCCTGTCCATTTCTAGATGTGAAGCCTCTCTATGAGCTGTAGGCAACACATTTTTGTTTGCAGTCATGTGATTTTGATGACGCTTTAAATTCAGAATGAGGCAGGAAGTGAAAGGCAGAATGGAGGAAAGACCGCGCTGTGCTAGTTGTCGTTGACTCATTGTGTCGTCCCCGGTCAACATGTGTGTGAAATCTCCCAATTCATTATGGCTTAAAAACCTATTTTGAAGTCACAGTGACCTTTGACCCTTAAGTCAAAAGTGTCATCGATTCAGCGTCCAACCAACTGTGAAATATGGTCACAATCTCCCCTTCTGTTCCTGCGTTATGGCGTTGAGTAATGGCCAGAAAGGGGTTTTCCAGGACATTATGATGTCACAGTGAAGATGATCTTTCGGTTCCGTTGTATCCAATCAAACATCCGTGTGAAATTTTGCCATAATCACAGCATCGGTTCTTGAGTTACGGCCAAAAACGTGTTTTGTGAGGTCAAAATGATCTTTGACCTTTGACCACCAAATTGTAATGAGTTCATCCTTGTGTCCAAGCGGACGCTTGTGCCAAATTTGAAGAGAGTCCCTCAAGATGTCGTGTTCACGAGAATGGGACGGAAAACCTGAAAACATAACAGTAACTACACTAAAACTACGGCAGCCATGTTTCAATCGTTTTTGGACAATAACAGATACAGTATATCTGTGGTATAGACAAATATGCAGTGCTAATAGAATTCGGGATTGGTTTTAGTCTTTTGTGTCGATAATTATAAAACTAAACTATAAAATTACACAGGGCGGTGAAGAGTCCTTGACAAATGTGCATTGAGTGCATGCAGGACTTGTCTTTATGGGGGGGGGGTTAGTACTGGAAGCGAGAGCGAGGGCGGCAGCAAACAGTTGTTTGACTACGTTTTGATTTCTGAGCCAAGTAAAACAACATGTTGATCACATAAGAATAAAGAAAGAAATGTAGAGGGAGAAGCTTTTTTTTGTAGGATGCTTTGAGCTCACGTCTTCTTTTTTGTGTTTTTTTATATTTAGAAGGACAGTAGCTCCGGTTTTCTTTCTGAGGAGTTTGTTTTGTTTGTTTGAGTCTGAACCCCCCCCCCCCCCCCCCCCCCCCGACCCCCTCCGTCTCCGTGCTGGCTGGCAACTTGGAAAAAAAAGGTAGGACAAGCCGCTGCACAGCAGTTTAGAATGGTTCAGATGTGGACCATGCATCATTAATCCAATTGCCCCTGGGGTTATGTGCAAAGCTGTCTGTGCAGAGTTTTATGACAACCAACAGAAATGACTTGAACTCTGGGAAAGACCCAGATCTGCTCCAAAACGTTGTAAGCTGGTTCAACAACCGTTTCGTCAGATTTGCTTTCCAGTTACATTCTCGCAGTTCGAAGAGTCAGCTCTTCAATTTGACACGACGGTGTTAACTCAAAAGTGCATGGGGGTAGGGGGCTGAAGTGGATACTGATCTACGTTGTGGTTAGCGTTGTATTCGTCACTAGCAAGTCTCCATACGTCTCTGGAGGACTCTCAAACCGCACATACTGGGGGAGTCTGCTATTGCTGTGCGCTAATCGCGTTTGTCAGGTATCTTGCACTTCTAACGGAGCGGTGTGCAGATGATGAGGACTAACTAACTGAAGTGAGATCAAAGGTTGGTGTGCAACTTTTTTTGCAACAGCACAGGATCACGTGCCAGACAGAGCTGGATGTCATTTTCAACCGCTACGAGTTATAAAAGCTCTCTGAAACCCTCTCGCCACTCCTCCACACACACACACTGGAAACACTCCAGCTTGAACCAGGTCCACGGAGCTGCTTTCCATGCAGGCCCATGCTGGTCAAGGCAGGGGTATATTCCAGAGAAGGAAAGAAAGACACTGATCTGTATTGGAATTATATTTCGTCGTGCCTGATTTAAACCACGTCACTTCACCAAACTCATAACATTAAAAGGCCTCAATGTGCCCAGCTGCCCAGTTGAACGCTGTTCTTGGTGTCTGTGGTTAAAACATGAGAGAGGTGAGCAGGCCATGTTTATAGTGAAAACACGATGACAGATTCGGTTTTGTGAGCAACCCATGCGTGGTAAACGGTAGATGGACTTCACTTATATAGCACCTTACCAACCTTAAGGGTTCCAAAAGCGCTTATACAGATCAGGTCTCATTCAACCGCCGATGGGGACCGAGCTGCCATGCGTGGTGCTGGCCTTCATCGGGAGCAACTTGGGGGTTCAGTGTCTTGCCCAAGGACACTCTAACATGTGGACAGGGGATCAAACCCCCAACCCACTTTACACCCTGCTCTACCTCCCATGCAACAGTGCTAACCACTGCTCCGCCATGCTGCACGACGATGAACAGTTTCACTGTACATTTACAAGTACAAGACCGGCTCAGCACCCTGCCTGCTTTGCTCCGAGGGGCTGTCGAATTTGTGCTCTCACGGCTAAATTTGTATCTTGTAGCATTGCACCAACTGTGGTTAGTGTAGTGATCACAATGGGGGTGACCGTCTCCCAGACACCCTGCAGAACTGATTCTTCACTTTGAGGATTGAAGTCGTATGTGCGTTTTTCTTTGAAGCAGAAGACAGAGGTCAACGTATCTACAAGAATTCCAATTCCTTCTTTTGAGACCGATCAATTCTATTCAAAATTGAATGCTAGTCCTACATTAGCATTAACTTGTGCTCACCGACTCCATCCAAAAACAGGCCTATGGGAAGCCTATCCGACCTAATGTGGAGACCAGATCAAAAAGGGACCCAAGGATAGTTAGATCTGATCCTGCATTGCACAGGCTTGCAAACTCAAGTGAGTTTTTAGTAACAATTATAATAATCAATTATTCTTTCCAGCTACTTATTCAGCAAAAGTGTTGGCCATTTTCTTGTTCTGCCTCCTTACATGACGGGATTAGCTGCTTTTCTTTACATCAAGGTTGTCATTTAAAAAAATGAGACCCCCCCCTGACTTTCTCGGGTTCTCGGTTGCCTGAGCCTTCAGCTCCATGTTCAGCTCCCCTGCAGCGCCAGCAGTGCGCAATACTAGCTAATGTTAGCTTAGAAATGGAGTCCGCTAACATCAACAAACATAGACAGCAACGTTATTCCAAATACGATTGAAAAAGCAAAGTAACTCAGTCTTGCGCACATCACATCATCTGGCCGACGCTCGCTCTTGCCTGTGGAATGCGAGCGCGAGCAACGGGATGCTGACTGCAGTTAATTTTAATGGCCACCGGTGTCATTAATAACATGGACTTTCCACACAGAACCTTTAAAAGATTTTTGAATATGTTTTGCATCAGAGGCAACGCTGCAAATCGATGAGCAGGGCCGCTTTATGGCACTGTTGGATTTACAGGATTGCTGCTTCGACGCGATGATGTTTCACCATCTTCTTGCACTGTGCTTCCAGTATATAATGTTAGTTCATCGTTGCAATAGTTTTTCCCTTCGCATGATTGGTGCATGGTTTCAGTTTTCATTAAAAGTGGTCTTACCTGGCTCCGCTGACGTCTACTCCCACCATCAGCTGCCCGTTCAGTGACAGCAGTTCGTCTCTCAGCTTGATCCCCCTACAACGGGCTGCTGGGCTCCTCTTCCTCACCTCTGTCACCCAGATGCAGCCCACGTCCATGATGGGGCCCTGGTCCCTCCTCCTCCTCGGGCCTCCCTTCTTTCTCCCGTCAGGGTCCCCAAAAATAGGGATGTTCCCGAAGCTGAGGCCAAACTCAGCGGTATCACCCGCATCTTTACTGAGGGAAACGGCATGAACCTCGACGTCTAACCCCTCCCTGCAGGACGACGGGCTGACCGACGGAGCCGTGTCCCCCTCAATGAAGTTGAAGTTAATGTACTCCACCAGCTTCTGAATGGCAGCCAGACACAAGGACATGTCCTCCACATTAACGCTGCTAACACTGCTGCTACTGCACACACTATCCCCTTCCCCATTCTGGTAGGAGTCCTGATCCACATGCTAGAGGAAGAAGAAGAAGAGTGACCAATCAGTGAATGAAGCTGGATGACAACACGCGATGAACAGCCTTTAGCAACTAAACCTTCATTTCCTATACAGTGCTAGCTGTTTGTTTTAACCCTGTAAAGCCTGAACCATGAAAAAATTGCCAGAAAATTCTAATTTTATGAAACTGGAGTGTTTATTGAACCTTCTGACAAATTAAGAAAAAATAAATTAAATATCAATTTGCATATATGAGTTTTAATTTGTACACAAACACAACATTTTTAACCCATTAAACTTTGAGTTTCAATGCCATCCTTTCTCACATCAGGGGGCACATTAGAGGTTGGCCTTTTGCGGGCGGAGGTGTTCCTCCTGCTTCTGAAGAGGATAGTGGTCTGCCACACTTGATTTTGCCCTTTCCTGCACTTGTGAGAGAGGTGCCAACAGCAGCTTGAAACCTTCGCAGGGGCATGGGTTTCTGCCTGGGCTTCAATTTCTTCTGGTGCACTGCATGTGTCTGATTGTATACATCAGGTTTTTCAGGGAAAAAAATATCACACTGATGATGTAGAGGTCTCAAAAACTCATGTATCAAATATGACACACTTGGCGTTACAGGGTTAACATTAAGAAACGTTACATGGTTTTCCCTTCGTGGTTTAATTTGACCAGAAAAAACACTAGTTTGTAACTTCATTTCTTTCTCACACACAACAAAAGCTGTCACCAACAAAACATGAGACACAGCTGAGTGAAAAAAAAGAAAGATCAAATGTGCTTATATTTGAGGTATAAGGTTGGCGATATTATATCTTTTCTTATCATCGGCAAACCAAAACCAACACCAACAATGGCTTAGTTTGTCTGGCAATACGTCCTGATTTCTCTACCCTGTCTGTGGTTCTCAGCCCCAAGTCCATTGGTTCCTACTGGAGACGTGCATCTTTAAAAAAACAGCTCACAAACACGTACCATTGAACAAACAACATACATTTACAGAAGCCCAGTTACAACAGTATTTACAACAGCAAAAGTTTGGACTCAATTCATTTTGAAGCAATTGCCGTGATGCAGTGGATTTGCTGACCATGGCAATGTAAATCTGTGCGGAACCTTTGCATGGAGTTCAAACTTAGATTTAGACCGCTGACATGCTAATATGAGTGTTGCCGGGGTGATGTATTTTTGTAGGCAAACCCCGGAAGTTAGCATCGCCCTGGTTCCCTCCACAAAAAGCCAATGGGATTGTTCCACGGGATTTTGGACTATTGCAGAAAATAAGCTCTGTGGCAAAACAAAAGTTTATGATATTTACACGTTTTGTTCAGCAAGATAATTGTCACTAATGAACACCACTTTTATGATTTTTGAAGCTTAAATGGAATCGCCAGAACGTGTAAGTATCATAAATGATTAGGCGAGCCGGCTCTGTGCTGGACTGTCCGCTGGGCTCCATTGAGGAGGTGGGGGAGAGGAGGATGTTAGCCAAGCTGACATCCATCATGGACAACACCTCTCACCCCCTGCACGAGACTGTGGGGGCCCTGAGCAGACTGTTACACCCACGGTGTAAGAAGAAGCGCTACCGCAGGTCGTTCATTCCTACGGCTATAAGACTGTTTAACTGCACATAAATCTGCACAATCTGTACATACTATATATTTTCCGTGTATATATTCATTTTTGTCCCCCATATTTTTCATATCTGTATTTATTATTTGTATATTGTTTTTCTTTTTAAAAAAAATACTTCTAATTCTTATTGACACAGTGCTTGTCTGCTGTGTGTTTCTGCACCTTTCTGTCTTTGCTGCTGTGACTTGTAAATTTCCCCGCTGTGGGATTAATAAAGTCTATCTTAATCTTAAACTTTTGTTTTGCCACAGAGCTTATTTACGGAGATGTCCGTTCTTGTCAGATATTTTAACATCTGCGGCCCAGTATGCCAGCACTACACGTACCGGCACCGACTCATAGCCTGGCCATTGACAATCACCGATACCAAATCCCCTTTGCAATGATTACGTATAGGCGCACAAACAAAATGAAAACAGCTCACAGTTATAATACTTGCACTTACATAAAAACACCACTTGCCACTTGTCTACATCATTATGTTTATCAATCATGCTATATGATTATTCTAGGTTATGGTCTATAGGGGTGAGTGACGGGGGGGTGAGGCCGATGAAGTACCTTATGGCCAGAACTGTCCTGATTCAGGTTGTGGTCCTGCTGTGATCTCGTGGTCTGAGCCCTGTGCCAGTCCTCCAGCAGCGGAAGGATGCTGAGGGCGTTGTCCTGTGTGATGGGCATCCTGGCATCCTGGAGGGGTCCCCTCACTGACAGCCACTCTGATGCTTCCAAATTAGTACAGACACAGGAACCAGCATGGGCTGACAGCCCCCGAATCCATCTCTGAAAGAGGGGGCTGCAGAAAAAGTGGACAAACCCTACTTAGAGAAGTTTCTGGATGAGCTGGGGTGGTGCTAGCAGGATATGGAAGCAGCATCAAGCCATGAGAGCACAATAAACAAGTCACAAAAGGTATCTAAGGTATCTGTTTTTGGTTACCTTGCAAATACAGTAGTCCGGACTGTAACTGGACTTCTTATGTCATAAATAATGACAAACAGGTAGAAACGGGGTTGTAAATAAAAAAAAAAACCCCAAAAGAATAAGCTTGTTTTGGTTATTCAGCATAGCATAGGTTAAATAATTGGACGCCCATGGGAAAAAAAACAACTTTACTCTGCGGTAGAATGCCCCTGAACACCTCTTGCCGTTTACTCATTTATAGTAATGCAAAACATCCTGAAACACACATGGCCGATCTCACCCCACTTTCCCTTCCTGAAATTGAAAATTGAAACCAACGACTGCCTGGATGATAAAAAAATAAAATAAAAATCTATCCATAAACTTTCGTTCAACTTCTAGAACTTAAAAAGTTATGTTTCGTAAATGGCTGAGAGATAATAAAGTTAAGTTTGTTGTTAATGGGTCTGAAACATGCTAAACCGGAAGAGCTGCTTTCAGGGGGCCCCCATTCACAATGAAGGGCTCCTATGTGAAGTGAGGAATCTGGGTTGGCCCTACATCTACACGCTTAACTACAGACAGAGAGCTGAGTGCAGCCACATCTGTGGCAGATATAGACAAAAAAAAAACGCAGGCTACCATGAGACCACACTTTAATGACTATACAGAGCTTTGGCTTCAAATAAACTGTTGGGGCTTTGTGGTACCATCTGTCTCTACTATTCCTGTACTCTCCGACTGAAAGCAAACGGGGCCTGCCCTGTTCTGGCCTGAGCTGAACCACGGTCTGGAATTGGAGGGCTTGGTTTAAAAGGAAGTTAGTGGAGGTGAGGGGTTTAGTAGAATCTTAGGGGGAAGAAGCTTTTCAAAATGTGATATATTGGGAGGCAACCTTTATTCGACAGCTGGGAGAGAGATATCGGGAATGACATGCAACAAAGGGTCCCCGGCCGAATGCTAACCGGGGATGTTACGGTTCACAGTCAAGGCCTTAAACCCCTAGGCCACCAGGGTGCCCGG
Source organism: Enoplosus armatus (assembly GCF_043641665.1). Lineage (NCBI taxonomy): Eukaryota > Metazoa > Chordata > Actinopteri > Centrarchiformes > Enoplosidae > Enoplosus > Enoplosus armatus. The sequence goes on along the minus strand of NC_092183.1, from coordinate 23,668,115 downwards.
GCCATTCATTTTTTTTTTTTTAAAGTCCCCAACCTTTGTGAAAGGATAATACTAAATATCTGGAACAGCCGTGTAATATAATTACAGCTGATCAATGCTGTGTTCATAATTGTGTTCAGCTTTGCTAAGTATCTCGACTGCATGAACTGAGGAGCATGAAGCCTCTACGAGCCTGATTGCAGGCCGAGATCCTCCGGCAGAGGTCTGCTAGTGATTCCTCGGTAAAGGCTAAAAACCAGAGGAGGAGTCAGGGCCCCCACGACCCTGGAACGAGATCAGGCAGGCTAAAAAAAAATAGCTCTCTTTAAAAACACACCTTTTCAGAATTGCTTGCTCTCTTGAAACCGGTCAGTCCCCCTGTTTTTTTTACTTCACTAGTTTTCACTGTGTTTTAGTACATCACACCTCCATTGTCAATATTACAGCATCAATTCCACTTTCATGCATGACTTATCTGGTCATTTCTCTTGTTTATTGTGGTTTTGTAAAGCTCTTTGTTACTTGTAGTATAAGTGTCTGCCCCCTGTGTTTTCACTCCAACAATAACAAATCTGCTGTTGGTGCTGTTTGTTACAGCTGCATTGTGCAGGAGGGGGGGCAAATTCAGCTGAGCATTCAACTTCGTGCATCACCACAGACAACTGGCAAACTGGGGAGGGACACACAGCCTGAGTTGTATACTGCATGAAAGCCGGTAACCTACAATGAATGAAAGCCAGGAGGATTATATGTTAATATACAATCAAACAATGCTTGTAAAATGACTGTAAACTATCTGAGAAAACTACCATCAACTTACTATCGAGCTACAACAGAACAGGCGACTACTCCATACTGATAGAATAATACACGATGGACAAGACAAAGATGGAAAAATGTAGAAGGTATAAATGCAATTGAGATATAAACCCTTGAACGTGATCCTGCAAAGTATTACGAATGGGATTATTCCATGGGATTTTGGATTATTGCAGAAAATAAGCTCTGTGGCAAAACAAAAAGTTTATGATACTTACACGTTTTGTTCAGCAAGATAATCTTCACTAATGAACACCACTTTTATGATTTTTGAAGCGCTAATGGTCGCATGACTTCAACGTCACCACTGCTGAGCTTCACTTTTAAGAGACTATAGATAGATATAGATATATAGACAGGTAGATATAGAGTATAAACACAACGAGGCTGTAAAGGCGGACTAGTGAGTAGATGACTTTCCGTGTTCGGCGTGAAGACGTAGTCTCATTTAGTCTTCATTTTTAAGACACGTAAAAGCTTCAAAATTCACGAGTGGGGGGTATCTACTGACGTATTTTATGTCATAGAACAAAACGTTGAAATCTCTTAAGTTTGTGTTAACCACAGACCTTATTTCAGGCATCTAACCAATAACCCCATTGACCTCCAGATGAGGGAACACGAAGTGTAAAAATGCGAACTCATTTTCCGGGTTTTAGGACTCATTCCTGCAGCGCTCTTATTTGCTTACTGCTAGGGCTGTCACAATCATTACATTTTAAGTTGACGATTCATTCTCTCTTCCTGTTCATTTTATGCCACACAGTGATGCCGTGTTTGGGCTTTCTTCATCTCAATGGCTACTCATTGGAATGACGCGGCCGTTGGCAAAGAGGTGTCAATTAATCTTCAAATAGTTTGCACATTGCACTGAAGCTGTGTCTCAGCTCTCAGTTATTTTATAGCGTTAAATAGCGACAGTGCTTAAACTGTTGTGTATATTCCAAAAGTCCACAGCATGGTGGGAAAACTGCGCTGCTCCACTGTGCGAAAGGGTCGAAGCATTGGCAGTCGGTCCTTAAGAGCCATGCTGCATTTCGTCATTTTGTATCACAGGATTAATACAATTGTTCAGAGTAGACTCGTATTAAATATAACATATTAACAATAGAAACAAATATGACTAAATATCAAAATTAGGTGATCAAGAGGTGACAGCTACAACAGCAGACTTCTATCAAGATATGACACGCTTAAAAATGACAGCGAGTGTGAGTGTGTGTGTGTAAATGAAGCCTTTTCATGAAGACTTTACACTGTGATCTTCACACAGACAGACAAAGAATAAAAGAGACAGAAACAGGATCAGTCCGTCAACTGGTGACACACATCAGTTAAATAACAACAGTATTAACGTGGCATTTCCAGTACCGACCTAAATCCCTCTAAATAGCGCCCTTCCCCCCCCTCTGCACATAATCTCTGGCTCACAGCCTAACACTTGTAACAGGAGCAAGACCTGCAGTCTATATTGATACAGATTTATAGTAGGACTTATTTGCCATCATCCACAGGAGTCTGCTCATCGGTGATAGTATCATCCGTTTCAAATGCATCTGTTGCAAAGAAATTAAAAGCCGATAGCCCATGGGTGGCTTTTATCCCAAGGATTTTCCAGGAGCAGGCTGCTCTGTGCACATGTGAGGTATACAGAATCTTTAAAAGGGGGTTGGCGGAATACGGAGGTAGCTTTTTGAAAATCAAGGATATGGGATAAGGATGTTTAGTTTACATTTCTATAAAGTGTACAATGAAGGACAGTATGGCTATCACCAGAAATGAAACAAATGTCACTGTGACATAGGGTGTTCAGTGGCTTCAGGTATTAAGCTGATTCGTGTGCATATAATCTACATCGCCATGGTTCACAGTTCGAAGAAACGTAGATTGGACCAACTTGGGGCTGGGCGATATAGCTGAAATGTTTCCATCACTCGTAGCACGCTCCGTTTTTCAAGGGATATTGAGGGCGTATTAAGGATGGTTTGCATATTTACGTGAAACGATCAAACATCTGTTGAACAACTTTTGTATTGTTATTGATGAATCGTCACCGTGCTATCATTTCCTATCACCCACGCCTGGACCAAGTGTTTCCTAGGAGTTGGAGATTCTTTATCAGTTAATTGACGTGGAACTTAGATACCTTACTGTCTGAACACATGCCAAGGTGCTTGTAGGTGGAAACCTTTTCAATTTTGAAACCTTTTAGTGTGAGAATAAATGGGAATGCTTACGCAGCAATGGACGATTTATTCATTTAATACCAATTTTAGTTGTCAAGGGCTCTTTCTGTAGAATCAAAATTGTGCTGCAGTGTGGTAAGTTCGTGCTCAATTGTGTCTGCATTTGCATATAATGTAGTGTCATCTACATAGAAATTATCACGGTACAAGCCAAGATTACTAATATAGGTTGTAAAGAGAAGGTCCTAAAATTGATGGAGCCTTGTGGAGCCCCCTTGTTAATATTGAGAAGTTTCAACACTTCAACGACGACATGGCCTAGAACCACCAGGCGAAAACTTTCCTCTTCCTGTGATAGTGGGGCTTCCGAACGACCTCACATCAGTGCAATGTTGTTTGTGCGTATGAAGTATTACGGTCACCGTACACAAGTCAAGAACTTAGTAGCAACCTCCAGAATTAAATGCCCTAATTTTCCCCTTTTCTCAGGATGGTTCCCCGAGGGGAAGTTAAATGCGAGTTCAATTCTGTTACTTAATATAAATATCGATAATTTCTGACAGCTCTGAGTTGAGTGCAATCATACTGCTTCATCTTTTGTACAAAATAATGCGTTCACGCTGTCATTTTGTTGGCCCTCTGAGGTAGGCTATCACGGTATATGTCATATGTCACAAATTCAATGACAAAATTGTTTAAAATAACCATATTGTACATACCACTCCCACGGTGGAAACATGGACACATGTCTACCTACCCTACTTTGAGGCTTATTAATCATCGTCAAATATGAGATTAATCTTAGAAACGCAGCCATTCGTTTTTCTTCGGAGGCCTTGGCATGGAGTGTATAAGTCTCAACAAGACACAAGGGGCTGCCTTGGTATGGGAACGTTGCCATAGGTAAGATGTAACAAACCACCTATCGGACACAAAAATGCTGCACAGCGGTTTTTATGCTCAAGGTTTACAACTCTGGAAGGTTATCACAGTAGCAGTACGGTGACATGTACGCAAAGACTTTCCCTTCAGACTTAAGGAGTGCCTTCCAGAACTCCCTGTTTGATGCGGCACCTTTTTGTATTCACTAATGCTTCAAAAGGCTCACTGCGTTTCCGGGCGAACAAAATTCTCTACCTTACAGTTTGACAACAAGGATTAGTTCCCCACTCTTTGTTCTGTGTTTCAGGCTGACCTACATGTCTCATCCCCCCCCCCCACCCCCTCTACCCTGCTAGGCGCCATATGGCCAAAGATTAGATAAAGCCCTATTTCAGTACATCCACAATGTCACATTGTTACAGAATAAAAAAAAAAACACACCAATGTGGTCCACTGCAGTCTGGACACACAGCTGGTGACTGACTGTCAACCACCTGATGATGGCGGTTCATTCTATACAGTGTTTCCCCAACATCTGTGGGCGCACCACTACAGTTATACCGCACCAGGCACAGAATCTGATCCATATGCAGTGAACCAAAAACAGAAAGAGGGCAGCAAACACTGACAGCAGCAAGATGCTCCACCAATTAACCAGATGAAAAAGAATTAGCAAGAGCAACATGTCATATCATTTTTTCCTGCACTTCACAGCTCACACTCTCCGTCTGCCGCAAAGAAAAAGAAAAAGAAAAAAGACCAGCACCACTAGTTAGAACAAATTAAAGTTATTACTCTTTCATTTCATGTAACATTAGCCTTCAGGTGGAAAAAAATCAAAATCAAAAGGTACAATATCACACAGAAAAGGGCACGTGTGGGAATCACATGAGAGCGGTTGATCAATTGCTTCTCATGTTTGCACACCGCGACGTCAGGGAGTGACAAGAAAACCGCTCTCTGTTGCCTGTTGGGAGAAGTAAGGCGACGGTTCAAATCAGTAAAAAACTAAATCAGGCGACCGAGGAAAAACTCCCCACACAAGCGGAGAAGTGCAAGCAGCACGGCAGGACAGGGGTGCTGGAACACGCCAGGAATTAGAGCTATTTATTGGGACGTGGTGAGCTGCTGTTGTGCAGTCTGTGCGAGCGGCGTGGGCAGAGGGAGCGGGAGAGGGCCGTTTCTGTTCTGGAACTGGAGTTCCAAGTCAATCTCAGGGTCTGCAGGACGCATCTTGTAGCCACAAAACGGCCCCATGTTCCCAGACTGACAGCACAGTGTGTGTGTGTGTGTAGGTACTATTTCAAAAACTAGCATCTCCAGGTGGTTTCTCTTATCTTCCTCCAGGCACCTCTTTGTTTCGCTCCTGACTCTCGCCGTGCAGCTCGAGAGCTGAAACAAGTCGAATCAAGTTCAAATTGAAACAATTCCACCTTAAGCCACCTGGGAGCCGACACGCAGAAACGTGGGGTGGTGGCTGCCTGTGGGAATGCTTTGTGGGATTAAAAAAAAAATAATGAACAGATGTATGCCTACCCAGCCTGCACGAAGAGCTATTGAGGCCACAGTCGGGCATTGGAGGTCCTAGATATGTAACATCTGCTTACAAGAGGAGTTTATGGCTGTATCTGAACAAATACTGCACGCGCCTCATATTTATAAGGGAGAGGTTTTTCAAGTCTGTCTTAAAACAATACTCACATGCCCGTATGTACATCGAATCAGGTTGTTGTTTGCTGTAATCATTCCTCCTGTTCACACTGGTCAGGAAGATCCCGTCCCTCCATTTCGCTGTAAGTAATAGGGGACAAAATCCAGTCCTGTTTTCTGTGCAAAAAAAAAAAAAGCTTTCCAAAATGTATCTAAGGCTATAGTAAGCCTGTAACTGAAAGACCCTCGCTTGATTCGTCTAACTCGGACAGCTGAAGCCTCCTGTTATCTTCAGTTGAACTTTTCAAATGGAATTTGTTTTGAACAAAGTGAGGACTGTGGACACTCTGTTCCAATGGGAGCATATTAGGAAGGGATCTCCTAATGCCCAGTATGAACAGGAGGAATGATTACAGCAAGCAAAACCTGTTTTCGTTGTTCACGCGGCCACTCGACTGGTGACTACTGCTTATCCTAGCCCGCGTCATTCAGGGCTGGCATTGTCCTGACAGTTTTCAGCAGAACCAAACTTGAAGCTGATTTAATAATCGCAAATCTCCCTCCTCCCTTTCCACTTCTGTCTCCTTTCTCTCTCTCTCACACACACACACACACACACACACACACACACAGACAAACCCTGAGGGTAGACCAACCAAGGCCTGAGAACACATTTAGTGCGGTAAAAGACTTGTTAAAAGCTGTTCTACGTTCTGTATACGTTTGGCTACAAACATCATATCAAACAGTTACTGTGGAACACCGATGCCAAAACTTAACAAAGACAAAACGACTTATTTTCCCACCTAATACAGTACTTATTAACAGATGATGTGTTTTTCAATAAGTCACTATATTAATATTGAATCCCTCACAGTAATGAACCCACAGTGAATTACAAACTATGTAGCCCCACAGAACTTTTCAGCCTTGCTCTCACCGACAATCTGTCTCCAGCAGCAGCAGGCAGCTGTTTTCAGTGGGAAGGCCACTGCACACACTACCTGCCCAGCAGCAATCAGCAGGCAGACACAGTTAGAGACTAGCTGGAGCATTTAGCAGCTAAAGAAACCTCCATCTGCAGTGAAACCAGCAAGCTCAAACCGGACACTGGTGGCCTTGATCGGTCATTATAAAACACCGCTAATACGTTTGCGACATAAAAACAATGAGAGACTTGTGTGATGCAAACCAGTGGTTCTCAAAGAGACACGAATTAGGCCACGGACCGCCATATATAAGATGCATGTATGAGATTTTGTCCCAGCATCCCCCATCTGATAGGAGATGTTTTATTACAGAAGGTGCATGAAACCCACGACCAAAATCGTCCTCCACTCTGTCACTGTCACTGTCACACCCTGTTTTCTGGGGACCCCCTGGAACCACCTCAAATGACCCCTGGTGAGTGAGAGAACCACTGATGTAAATGGCTGTCTGTGGAGATTATGCTTCACTAAGCGCAGCGGAGACAGAAAAATATACCTGGATGTAAAAGAAACGTGGGCAAGTGACAGACATCAACAACGCTCTCTGCAGAGGCGGAAAGTGGAGATGATTTGACCAGAATTATTACTGAATAACAACATTTACTATTGACAACAGCTAGAACGATACCATTATCATATATTACGATCCCATTTACGGCAGAGTAGTTCCAATGGAAACGTGTAAGTTAAAGCTGCAGTAGGTAATATTATTCAATTAGAATTTCGGTTGAAATAACTCGTTTTGACCATTGCAAGTCACTAACAACATCTAGTTGAAGGGCTCCTCCACAAAAATGTGTGTCTGTGAGCGCCCGCCCCCTTTTGTATTTAGTCTTTAAAAAAAACCCAAAAGAAAACTGGACCAGGTCTGAATCAAACAGCCAATCAGGGGTTTTTCTTAAAGGAACTCTTCAAGTAGATGTTGTTGCGTGAATATGTAATGGTCAAAAACAAAACAAATTGGGCAAACCCTGTCACATTTTTGCTCCCATTTTCGATTCAATCTCAAGCATCAGATCAGCATGCAGTTTTTTTATTATGTACTCACTCCAGGCAGTATATTAAGTGACATACTGTATATGCAGAACTTCTGTTAAACTATATATATACATATACATGTAGGCTGGGAATGATCAGTGCCTCTATATGTGAAAGCTATCACATTATTCCACAGTGAAGTCATTCACTGCAGTTGTTAATATGTGTAAAAGAGTTGTAGTGTAAAGAGAACTGTGTTTAAAACAAAGCAGCCTCTCTTGAAAATACTACCAGCCACAGTGGTGGTTGCAGTTGGCATTTTAAACGAAGCGAGGTGTGGTCAAAGGAAGGTCAAATACAACTTATTTGGAGTTTTTTTTTTAAAGCTATGAATGGTGGCCATAGCCTCCCCTGCAATAGGCCTAGATTTTAAATTCGGCCCAGACAGCATTCTCACACTTGAACCCGGACAAACTGAAATGTCCGGTTAGGAAAAGTGTCTTCCTACAGAGAGCCAGGAGTTGTAAAAGTTGAATGGAACCAGCCGGACTCCAGTGTTTTGGTTTCGAGAGTTGATGCGTGGCTTTTGCGTCGTGACTGTTATTCTAAATTGCATCCATTTCTGTCTCCCTGTGGAAAACGACACTTTTAAAAGCACAATCTGGTAGGAAATAGTACCTTATTCCAATACGGTCAGTTAGGACAGACAGTACATTATTATAACGCAGAGTACACTGTACCTTTTTTTTGGGGGGGGTGGGCTGCTACATGGTCATAGGAGTTCGGAGGCTCTCAATTCCAGTTCAAAGCGTTAGAATATTCCATGTTTTCACGGTTTAAAAAAAAAAAAAAAAAAAAAAGTGAAGAAGATGCTGAGTCTTGCAAGTCCTCCCCCCCAAAAAAATCTACACATTCACAATTTTCAGATGCGCTTCAGTCGGTTCAAATCCCTGCAAGGATAAAAGTAGCGCAAAACTGCGTTTATCTCCGCTGTGTGTGTGTGTGTGTGTGTGTGTGTGAGAGAGGTGGGGGGGGGGGGACTTCGAAACTCCATCAAACAGACATCCACGGCAGGAAAACCCCATCCGAGAAGCGAAACATCCCTGGGATTGCGGTCATTTTTTTCTTTCTCCCCCCCCCCACCACCTCCACATGTACGGGCGATACGCTGTAGGAAAAAACTGCCGCGGCCGCCCTGAGCTGTAATAATCCCGGCTGCAGGCGGAGGGCGGGGGGCGGAGCTCGGGCGGGCTGGCTGTTTCTGCCCCTGGACTCCGCCTCCCAGCCATCACTTCCTCCCGTCCCGCGTGCTGACAGGGCCCCCGTGAACAGCGATGTGGCCTCGGCGGGACCAAAGTGAAGTCCCGGTTGGATCACGTGACACGAGGGGCTCCGGCATTAACAGGCGTCCGATTTTTCCCTGAGCGTCACACACTCGGAATGCAGCAATCGCAACTTCTATAATAGAGCCTACTATTTAAAACAACCACATAAAAAGGGGGAAAAGTAGCCTACTTCTTTTGAAATACCTTTATGTATATTTCATTATATGCATTGCATTAAAAAAAACAATAACAGCACAGAACAATGAACCTAAAAAGTGAACTTCACACCTGCAGGAAGTTTGTGTAAAAATAGCAATGTGTATAAAAGTCTGAATAGACTGTTTCCTGTGTATATTGCAAAGTATCAGATTATATTTCATTATTTCATATTTCATATCATTATATTTTTAGGAACACAATTCTATGTGCGTATTATGTTTTTCTTTTCTTTTCATGTATAAGCTTTAATAGTCCAAGTAGCTTTATGATGAATAAATAAAGATATAAACTTAAATTTAAACCTTAAATTCAGTTGTCGTCTTCACAGAAATGAATTAGCTGCATGTATACATATACATATATTGTATATGTATACATGCAGTTAATTCATTTTTGTGAAGACGACAACTGAATTTAAGGTTTAAATTTAAGTTTTAATCGAACTGATCTGCTAGTTTGCTTATTTGTATGTTGCTTTTTATTCCCCCATGTGGAAGTTACAAGTTAAGACACAAAAAGGCCTGTTGCTGTAATTCTGACTTCTGTTATGTCATAATTGTGACTTTCTATCTCACAATTACACGAGAAGATGCGCAATTAGGACCTCATAATGGCGAGAAAAGCACCTCGTAATTATGAGATACTGTCACTGAGAAATGTGGATGCCATTATTATTTGTATGCCAGCATCTAAAGTCCTTGGCATTGCTCGCGCAGACCTGCTCCTGATGAGATAGCAAGTCATAATGAAGACATACAGAAGTCATAATTACAAGATAAGATTTGCTTTGGTGAATGCAATGCGCTTTGGTGAAAGTACAAGGTAATGTTTCACACGATTCCTTCCATGCTGGTGGAGGTGGATGTGTCCAGACACAGCCCCCCCCCCCCCAGTATTATGGACATAGCAATGAGTTAGTTTACACTATGGAATGTGGTCTCAGAGAGTCACAATCTGGTTCATGGCACAGCAGACATAGCCCACACTCTCAGGGAAGTGCAAGATTAAAGCTTTAAAATGCATTCTAGTGCAAAATGACATGAAAATAAGTAGTTTACAATATTCAACTTTGAGAGCAACTGTGGCGTGCACAGGAGAAATCACCCCCCAAAAAAGTCTCAATTATCCCTCAAGAGTATGGTGCAAGGGCGCCAATTACTGGTCTTTTTAGGGTACTGCCTTACAAGGACACCTCTGAAGACACATTGAAATGTTGAGTGTTTTTTTTTTTCAAATGGGATTTTCAAATCCTTTGAGCACCCACATAGGAAATCCCACTGTGGGATGGGGCAGAACCTCAAAAAGCTTTTTTGGGGGGGTCATTTAGGTGACCTAAGGCAATGATATTGGTGGCAATACATGATAAAGTGTGAATATAGTATTCACGCTTTGACTATTAGATTCAAAGGACCATAGGTTTTTAGGCTTAAGTGTGAATAGAGTATTCCATTGGTTCTTGGGCTGTATATAAGATGGGAGTTTCTTGTTGAAGTATAGCCTATTTGATGATAAGGAGGGTTGGACAAGCCATTACAGGGGATTTTAACAGATTCATATAAAAGTGTGATTGCACTGATGAGGTAACATGACGCAGAATAAAGGGGCTTCAGTATGACCTAACTTAAAGTTACTTGGGTCCTGTTTGCTGGTATTCTGCTTATCTCGGCCTCTACCTGCTGGATACGTTCGGTACCACATTCGCCACACGGCGCCATATTAGATAGACACTATATTGCAGCGGACGAAGTCTAGCAAGGGGGGGACAGTACCACAGATGACAAGGGTACTCGGGCCGCAGTAGTCAGTTCACAAAACGCTCGAGGTAGCTGCTGTATGGTTGGCAACAACAAATAGAGTCAAACATCTCGGGCAGCGTAGTCCGAGGCGTGTTGTTTCGTCGTTGTTCAGCTAACTTGCCAGCAGACATGACTTCCTTGACTCTGCGGAGTTCGGGCCTCGTGCAGAGGCGGACCGAAGCCTCGCGCAACGCCGCTGACAAAGACCATCCGTCCGGCCAGGAGGACCACGAGCCCCGGCGGGGAGACGAGCAGGACGATGACGATACCGGGGACTCCAAAGAAACACGTCTCACCTTGATGGAGGAAGTGCTGTTGCTGGGACTAAAGGACCGAGAGGTAATGGCAGATAAACCCTGGTCCCTAACGCCGTAAAAATGAGGTAAACCTTCATGTTAGGCGACGGGATGTTACCCAAGCTAACGTTAGCTAGCTATATTTTCCTAACCGACACGGCTTTGGTTAACGTTAGCATCCTTGTCTGCTATAACGCTAGCGATAGCTAACAACAACAATGGGCCTCATCGTTGCACACCGAGCCGGTTTAATGCCTTTTGGGGGAAACACGGTTATGTCGAGTAGAGACGTTTACATTCAGTAAACAGTGGCGGTCAGTTAATTAGATATTGTCTTGTGGCAGATCAACAGTTAGCCTTGTGACATTTGTGCCTGTCGTTACACTGTTCGTGGGTTAGCAGGATACACAGAAAACGATTTCCTACAGTGTTCAGTGAGATTCAAACAAATGGGTTAATGATCTGTAGGTATAAATGTAAGTTTCTGGGAATCATTGGTCCTTGTGAACTGTAGAGTACTGAGAAAGCGATACAACGGCAGTTTAAAGAAGTATTGGCAACCCCCCCCCCCCCGTACTGTTTCCCATCATATTTTGTTTTTTAACACATCGAAATCCAAGTGAAGTGGATTAGGATTCGTTGACATTGATTAACCCACACACACACGTCTGGAGTCTGGACGTTTCAACAGGTGGCTGGTCTATTTTCTTTCAAAAAACTATAAAAAATAATCAACGCCGATAAAGTACTTCAAGAGAAGAACACCATAACTGTTTCTGCTAAAGTATACCTAACCAGCACTGAGAAGTGTCCATGCCTTCACATATACGTATTCAGACCCTTAATTCGGTACTTCCTGAAGCACCCTTGGTAGCATTCATTAAATTCAATTTTATTTATATAGCGCCAAATCACAACAAAAGTCATCTCATGACACTTTACAAATAGAGCAGGTCTAGACAGACTCTTTATAATGTTATTACAGAGACCCAACTGTTCCCACCATGAGCAAGCACTTGGCGAGGAAAAACATATTCTATTACAGCCTCAGGTATTCTTGGGTGTGACTCGATAAAGTTTGCCCACCTGGGTTTGGGGATTTTCTGCAGATCTTCTGAAGCTCTGTCAGGTTGGATGGGGGCTGTTGGTGCACAGCCGTTTTCAGGTCTCTCCCAGAGGCGTTCCATTGGGGTCAAGTCCAGGCTCTGGCCGGGCCACTCAAGGACATCCGTGGAGTTGTCCTCAAGCCACTTCTGCGTTGTCTTGGCTGTGTGCTTAGGGCCGTTGTCCTGTTGGAAGGTGAACCTTCAGCCCAGTCTGAGGTCCTGAGTGCTCTGGAACTGGTCATTACATTAAAGATATCTCTGTACTCTGCTCCGTTCCGCTTTCCCTCAACCCTGACCAGTCCCCCAGCCCCTGCCTCTGATGAACACCTCCACAGCTTGATGCTGCCACCACCATGCATCACTGTTGGGATGGTGTTGAGCAGGTGATAAGCGGTGCCTGGTTTCCTCCAGACAAATTTTGAGGCCAAACAGTTCAATCTGAGATCTGCTGTTTTGCAAACTCCAAGAGGGCTTTCATGTGTCTTTCACTGAAGAGAGGCCTCTGTCTGGCCACTCTGCCATTAAGCCCAGATCGATGGAGTGTTGCAGTGATGGTTTTTCTTCTGGAAGGTTCTCCCATCACCTACCACAGCCCTTCTCCCCAGATTGCTCAGTTTGGAAGGAAGACTCCTGGTTGTTCCTTTTTACCTCATGGCTTGGTTTTTGCTCTGTATATATTGTCAGCCGCGATAAATACATATATATATATATATATATATATAACAAATATGACTATAAACTATGTCCTACCAACTATTGTCATATACGACCTATTAGCAATTTGCCAGTACCAAGGGTGAGGCAGCATATGTTTGCATTGTTTAGCTTTTTAAGCCCTACTAATAGCCATGACTTGCCTTCTAACTTGGAATAGTGTGTCTCCGTTTTATATTCAGTCCGTAGTCAGATGCCTGAAGGAACACACACATACAAAGGGGATGTTGTCAGAATGTAATGCCAGCTGTAATGTTTGGGCCAGTGAGTACAGATTTGGTGCCGTACTTCACTAAAAGTTGGCCACATTTACTAAAATTCCATCTGAGGGTGTTTTTAAAATATTTGTGACTGAAAGTACCTCTTGTTTTTTGATTTACCTGATTCATTTTGCATGTTTACTCTGGCCTTTACTCGCTGGGCCAGTCACCTTGACCATCAGGAATTCTCCTGGTACTCCTGGTAGCCAGTCTGGGTCCCAGTGGGCCCACTTGTTAGTATATACTGAACCGTTGCGATCACATGGTAAACGTTTGACAAACCAGGATTCTGTTGTGTGTGTGTGTGTGTGTGTGTGTGTGTTCTACGATGTAGGGCTACACCTCGTTCTGGAATGACTGCATTTCATCAGGTCTGCGAGGGTGCATGCTGATTGAGTTGGCCCTGCGAGGACGCCTTCAGCTGGAGGCTTGTGGCATGAGGAGGAAAGGTCTGCTGGCCAGGAAGGTAGGACACGTTTCTACTACATAAATCGTTTATTTTATTTTCACTTTTCTCACACTGCTGTTGCGCTTTTATTTATTTTTTTGCCATTGCCTTAAAGGTCCCATATTGTAGAAAGTGAGATGTCCATGTCAGTGTTTCCCATACATAGACTCTACTTGGGCGGCCCGTCCAGGTATATTTGGACCCGCCCAGGTAGATAAAAAATATGAGGGATTATCAACAGCTCAGTCTTGGATGGAGCATTACTGACATTTGTGGTGTTGTTGTTTTTTTTAATTGACAATATGTCAGCATTTGAGTGCATTAACTGTTACAGTGAGAATTATGGCCAATGAGCCGCTGTTGAATGTTTCCATTTTTCAAAATAAATGACATGGCATTTTCCCCCCCTGCTGTACCGAAAACATAACAAACCGTGACCCCAAAACCGAGGAACATGCCGAACCGTGAATTTTGTGTACCATTACACCTCTAGTATTGGATGCCTAAATAAAAGAATGCCTTGTCGTATTTAATATGCTATGTTAGCGTTACACTTGGGGTAGTTGGTCTAGGGGTAATTTATTACTCAACCTGCCCATCACACGCCACGCCACCCACCACCACAAGTCCGTTCTCAACCAGTGGGAAAACACTGCATGTCTTGTTTGATTATAAAGCAGGTTTTCAATTTTAATCAAGCAAAAAAAGTCCCCACATTCTCTGGTTGCAGCTTCTGCACTTAATCGGAAGAAGTTATTTGACAAGTTAATCAATAATGAAAGTTAATTTTAGTCGTAGTCATAATTGAGTGAGTGAACTGCAAAGCACACAATATACAGATGAGCTGTCACACCAGTCTGAACGTGAACGTCAATCAGCGATGTGACCAGAGCCTTGATGAATTATTAAAAAAGGTCATTTTCAGCAAGTGCTTAACAAATGAGCAGATAAAAGAACATAAAAAAAAATCAAAAATCCAAATAACACATGAAAATGAAAGCTAAATGAACATAGAAAGTAGAGTGCATTGGATCAGTTAACAAAAAAGCCTCTGAGAACAGTTAGATTTGAAGCTGGCTATGGTTGGTAGAGCCTACACCTAACCACACCTTGTAACTGGCTGTCATCATTCTGAATGCAATTTTGCAGGTGATTTGTAAGTCAGATGCTCCAACAGGTGACGTCCTCCTGGATGAAGCCCTGAAACACATCAAAGACACCCAACCACCGGAGACCGTGCAGAGCTGGATCGAACTGCTCAGCGGTGAGTTCTGCCCCACAGCCCCCACGCATACGTGTAGAGAGATCTATAAACAAAATGGACCCATTCTGTTTGTACCCAACTTGAGCTGTACATCACGTGTGGTTTGAAAAAATGCAGGCTGTTATAGCATAAATAGTTTTAAATCTCATCCACAAACCACCTGTAAAACAGCAGCTGATGAGAATATGCATTTGGATAACTGTGTATTTTTGATAAGGTTGACACACTGTATTAAAGTAGGAATCTGTGTTAACAGGTTTTTTTTTTGATATTCAGTGTCTAAAAATGCCTTAAGATGTGTGTGTATATTAACTGTCTTTGTCTTTAGGAGAGACGTGGAACCCCCTGAAGCTTCATTATCAACTGAGGAACGTCCGTGAGCGGCTGGCCAAAAACTTAGTGGAAAAGGGCGTCCTCACCACCGAGAAGCAGAACTTCCTGCTCTTTGATATGACCACGCATCCTCTGACCAACAACAACATCAAGCAGCGCCTCATCAAGAAGGTCCAGGAGGCCGTACTGGACAAGTGGGTGAACGACCCCCATCGAATGGACAAACGGCTGCTCGCGCTCATCTTCTTAGCCCATTCCTCTGACGTGCTGGAAAATGCCTTCGCCCCGCTGCTAGACGACCAATACGACCTGGCCATGAAGAGAGTGCGGCAGCTGCTGGAACTGGAGCCCGAGGGGGAGAGCATGAAGGCCAACGCGAACGAGCTGTTATGGGCCGTGGTGGCCGCTTTCACCAAATGAGGCCACCCCGCATAGAGGACAGAAAGCAGTTCCAGTGGCATTGTACACTGGGGTAGGAATCGGAGTATGGACCCCAACATGGTGACTTTGACTGAATTACAGTTTACCCCTGCCTGGACGTTTGGAATGGGCTGCCCTCTTTTCGTCCCTCTCCTTCCCACCTAATTTTCTTTTCCTTCCAGATAAATGTTGATCCTTCATGACCCCCCCCCTGCCCCCACAACCCATGTGTCATTTATGTGTTCACTTTTGCTAAAAAAAAAAGAAGAAATAACTCTCATTGAACTTTGAATGAAGGGTGATCATGTGGGTGAGGCCAAAATTAGGATGTCGATTCGTGTCCCTCTTCCTTTTTCTATTGGGTAAATCTTTGAAATAGTTTCTTAGAGGTATGAATGGCACAGGTTACTCAAGGTTACCATTCTGCCTCACCTGAGAATACATGCACGTGTACAAGGGCAGTGACGCTGTGTAAGGAATGCAAGGTTTGCTGATGATCCTGACGAGTATGGATATGATGTATTTGGTGTCACAGCATTCTTTCACATCTAGGGCTCCGATTCAGATCCAAAAGTCTGAGTCGACTACCTAGTACTGAGTGCTGTCAACATTAACAACTCATAACACACTCGGTTGATGCTCACACTGGCCGGGGGGGGGGGTGGCTACACCCTGGGACCCTGTATTTCGCAGGGTTGACACAGAGACAGACAACCATTCACCTGCAGGCAATTTCCGCTTAAAGTCGCGTGGAAGATCATTCATTTGTCACCAGGACAATAAGCCTAGACATGCATGGAAGCTATATACAGTTCCCGGGAAGATGGAGTGCCGACTTGTATGACTCCCCCCCCCCCTATCAGTTACTTAGCCCCATTGAATATTTTGGAAGGAGAAAAAAAAACAACTTTAAAAATGAAAAGCCAAAACATGATGAACATCATTACACAGACTCGTTTTAGGGCATTGTGGTAAAGTAGTGCTGCAGTAATCCTAAATTCTGCAAACAGGTGTAGGGTTGATGGGGCTGAAATACAAGGTATGACGACGGAAGGAAAAATAAATATACAAAATATGAACGAACCTTTCTGCTACGCGTGAGTGAAAATGGGTCATACCGTTCTACGTCTCCCCTGGTTTTGTAAGGAAACATGGATTTTGGTGGAGGACTATGGGATAATATCTCATCTAGATGCACTGTCAAAATGTGTGCATGTCTAATATATAAAACCAGGTTCCATTCAGGAATTCCAGTCTGTAATATCCGAATGGTAAAGAACACTTTTATCTTAGTCTGGGTCCAATGTCATGATTTTTGCCTGTGTCTCCTTGATAAAACAAATGGCTCTAAAAACGAACAAACAAATGTGTTAATTTATGGGATTTGCGGTACTGACTCTTTTGCATGAGTGGCTGTTGAGGATCAAACTGGAATATTTAGGAAAGCAGACCCAGTCAATGCTACCGTTTTGTTAGCAAAAAAAGTCAAATAGACATCCAGGGCTGCATTGGAAACCGCCTACTATACTAGCAGTACGTGCTGAATGTAGCATGCAGTGTGCCAAAAACACCCGGATGTCGCCCTGATTCGGGGAAAAAAAAAACAAATCTCCAGTCTGCATCGGACCACTCTGCCTTGCACGCCGTGTCCCACAATGCAAAGCGCTGGCGGTGGCTTGTCATCAACGATGTGTAAACTTTCGCTCATTTCACCTCAGCAGCCCACCAAAATCTGTTTCTGAACAAATCTGAGACATAAACTCAGGTGAATAATCTTGGCGAATAATCAAAAATGAAGTAATCCACAGGGCTTAATCCCGGACAAATGCATTCATGATGACCTTCTCCTCAGCTTGCAGGTTCGTATATGTAACCTGGACTTGATTTGGAAACGATGAAACCCCTTCAAGTCATTCATACAAGATGAATAATGGAATATGCTTATGTGAAGATTTGAATTTGAATTCTTCTGTAGTATAGGGTGAGAGGTCCAGGACGGGTCGAGTTGCTTTACGATGGACTGGATCAGACATAAACTGCTACCGCTGCTGGAAAAAGGGGGGCCATTTACACTTTTCGCAGAGCTAGGCTAGCAGCGTCACCCTGCTTCTAGGCTTTGCGCTCTTCCAAACATATATTCCAGACCCTATCCCGTGTATCGGACGCACCGATCTGAAATGGACATCGACCCTCGCGCGAGCGTGTAGCTTGACGGCAAACGGCTGCATTTCCTGAGCTGCCGGCGACGCGCCTCAACGTGCCGACAGCCCTCTTTGACTTTGCAGGTCAGCTTGTGAGTGCTCTCAAAAGAAAAATCTGAAAAAGAAAAATTGTCGAAGGAGCTCGTCAAAAGTCTAAATTAGAAGGGTCAACAACAACAAAAAAAAAAAGATGGGCTCACATTCCAGAAGTCAATGCGTATATTTGTGTGTGTGTGTGTTTCGGGCATGAATTCAAAGGTCATTTTGTCAATTGCAGCTTTCCAAAAATCTTATCATGGCTCAGCTGCACGTTGTCCTCCTAAAGCCTTTATCACTGCGAACCATTGCGCCTCGTTTTTTGTTTTGTTTTGACTGTTCTCCATTTTAACAGACTTTCGCTACTTGACCTCATGGATCTTGTTTGCTTTATTACAAGACAGCCTCCTTCTGATGCTGTGTGTAGCAAAAGGCTTGGGGGGGGGGGAGTGGTCAGTCGGTGGCCCCCGAGGGGGGGGGGCAGGGGGGTGTCATAAAAGAAAAAAAGAAATCACCTCAAATTGTGGAATGAATATGAGAGATTATATGTTATCTAAATAAAGGGACCTCTAGTCTGTGTACTTTCTTTGACCCTAGAAAATAAACCAAGAGCTTGGAAGTGCCTAATCATACAACCCGATTTTCATTTTTTATTTGAAGCATTTGAACTTCTTTGTCCCATGTGAGGACTCAGGTTTAGCTCATGTAACAAGACTACATATGTGCTGTGTGTGTGTGGGTGAAGTGTTACTGAGTCTCAGTGGCAACTTAGTTACTAGTCGGACACATTCATTTCATCATAGAATACGAATCAACTCGGCTGTACTCGGCTGAGAATAAGTCCAGGCTGAAAGAAGCCACGCTTGCCAGATGACGTGATGTGGTTCCATGTTTTGTTTTATTTTGTTTTTTGTTTTTTTAAATTCTGCTTTTGTGTAACACATTGAATTCCCGGTGGATGTAACTCATGAAAACAAATGTGTACAAACTGACCGTTCGTTTAATTGCAAATATAAAACACAAGAAAAGCGCTTGCATGTTTGCCTGTGTTACTGTGACACACGTGCATACACTTTAAATCCAGACGGATCCCAACAGCCGGTTTGGTCTATTTCGCTATAGATTCAAGTGGAAAATTATGACAAAGCAAAACTACGTTTCCCCCCCCCAAACGATTCTCGCTCAAGTGTCAGTGAGAAGAACACTCCTCAGTACAGTATGGTCTTTTTTTTTTTTTTTTTTTTTTAATTACAAATTTAACATTACAAGTGTAGCCATGCAGACGACCATTAACTGTCAACGGTTTCCATAGGAACTGTTTCTACACTAGAGACTGCTGCATGTCTGTGGATAGCACAGAGTAAAAAGGGACGTTTACCTCCATTGTATTTGGTTCATGACAGAAACCTTCAGAGACGGACATCTCAAATCCTGGAGAAATAAATGTGTCTTGGTAGCTCAGCCCTCAGTCACCGTGGCACAGTTTTGCAGAAGAAGAACAGGGGAAGGTATGCTCTTGAAAGAAGTGAATATGTCTATATATTTTGCATTTTGAATTAATCTGAAATGTATTATTTTTTTTATCAATCAGTGTCATCTATCTATCTTGATGAAGGCTTTTTAACACAGGGCGCAAATAAATTAGTCAGACAAATGAAGAAAAAAAAAAAAGCAAGAATAAGACAAACTGTTTCACACAATAAAGTGGTTAAATCCTGTGAGCCAAACACTGAATGACATAAACTTGAGTTGAAATTGAATTGTAAGCGGCAACGCGGCTTTTCCTCTTAGTTCAATTCAATTTTATTGATATGGCGCCAAATCACAACAAAAAGTCATCTCATGACACTTTACAAATAGAGCGGGTCTAGACCGAATCTTCATAATGTTATTACAGAGACCCAACAGTTCCCACCATGAGCGAGCACTTTGGTGCTTTTAGTGCAGCCAGTGCCGTGTTGAAACTCCCTGAAGCTGTTATGGTTATACCAAGGTAGGTATGACTCATACTATGTTCAACAAAATTATTATTTATGGTAAACTGGTATTTGTTCTCCTGACATCTGGGGTGTTTTTGAAGAATCATGACATTAGTTTTCTTCATTATTTACAGCCAGTCCCCTCTGAACCCTCCGTTAAAGCTACAGCAGGCAATATTATTGAATTACAATTTTCGGTTGAAATAACTCATTTTGACCATTGCATGTCACTAACAAGATCTAACTGATCAACCAATCAGGGGTGTTTTGATCCCTCTCTTCCAACCGTTCTGTTTCACACTCCAATCCAGAAGGGTGGAACCTTCTGTAGAAACGCCCAGACGTGATGTGATTGGCCAAGTTACGTGCTTAAAGACTGCTCAGACATCATGAACTTTAAAGAGAATTTACTGTCCATTTTCACATCAGTTTCTGTAATTAGTGATTCCAAACAAGGTCATTTCATACAAAAATAAAACGAAATAACATGAATTAAAAAAAAAGAGATAGTTGAAGCTATTGTTGATGAGTTGGTATCATTATTTATGGATACATTAAAAGCCCTGTGTGCCATGATCCCATACAGCCCTTACATGTGTGTGCACTCTTAAAATGTGAGAAGACATTTGTGCGGAACTCTCGAGATAGTTGTGTAATCGAATGTCACCTCAGCTCCACACTCATGCTCCGACAAACCTCAAGAGTGACTCATTCGATCCCCTTGACTTTCAGCTCATCTCGAACTCGGCTGAGATAATCAGGATCTGGGTATCCGTAGCTGCAAAACAAAACAAAAGACAGAAATTCACCGACATGCATGTGGACATTTTCATGCGCACGATGATAACCCATACGGTTACACTACCAGCGGCGTCCATTAGGGGCGCTGTGGTGCCGCCCCTCCTGCAATTCCGGTTGTGAAATAGCGCTGCCCTCAGTCTGTGTCTGAAGGGCGAACTTATCTCCGCCCGACGATGGTATGTGTGTAATATGTTCGGGCTTTCCCTGGTGGCCCCTGATTGGTTGACACAGCACCAGAAAATAATAAGAAATGTTGCCAGGTTAGGCGATTTTCCGCCCATTTAGGTGGCTGTAGGATGGTTTTATGTCGGTAAAGATTAGCTTTGGTGGTGATGTGTATTATTTGATACTAATCATAAAAGTAGTCTTTTCAGACAATGATATGTAGTACAAAGTTGCTACGTATGCAATAGGTAAACAATTAACAGACGTTGGGGCACCATAAAACATAAGATGTTTTGTTGTTTAGACGAGATCTTCCTTGGTATGTGAAAGGTTATCTCTGAGAGGTTAAGGTACATGAAACATCATTCTGAGAGGTCTCTTTTTCTGACCCCTAGATAGGGAACGGAAGTTTACAGACTCGTGTGTTATAGTAGGACCCCATGCATGTCTAAAGGTATAAAAGACGAGCCTGAACAGTGTTCGGGGCAGCAGTACTGATTTGGCTACGGGTGCTGTCCAGGCCAAGATGCGCATGCCTGTTGATCCTCTTTTGTGGCAGTAGGACATGAACACACTCACACACATCCCATTACAGCCTTAGATGTAGAGATTATTACATGAGAGGCACCAATTGGGGCCGCAGGCACATTTTAATGGTACATTATGCACGTCAATACAACGTAATGCCCTTACTGAGTTGGTCCTCCATGTGTTGAGGTTTTGTGGTGAATATCATTCCATGTGACCGTATTGTTCCTGCCACTGGTGGTGGACCGACCAACGGTGAAGACGAGTCTCTGATCAAAGGCTTGCCTCAGCAGATTCAGCACCTTTCTGCCCTCTGGGGAGTCTGGGAGATAGGCTGTACGGGATGCACCTTCATATGGCTGACCGGGGTTGGGATGCTCCTCCTGCAGACAGACAGCAGAGGTTTCCCGGCTCAGTCACGTTCTGTCAAGCTTGAACATGGGCTCCGTTCTTCACTCTCGTTAGAACCTTCTCAGTATTGTTATCTGTCTTTTAATAATGTTGCCTGATTTCGTACAGTTCTGTCTACAAATCTGCTTTTTTTTTTGTTCAAATAAAATGTTTTAAATGATGGTTGTTCAGATTTGGTTACCAGTTTAGTAGCTGTTTATTTATTTCTTAAGCCTCAGTGCACACCTAGAGAGACATTTATTCTGCTTCTTGGGATCTTACATGTATGTACCAGCCCTAATTAAACTAGTAAAACTACTAACATGTTGGACTCCAAACCTAACATTGTTCAATATATTGGCAAAATAATGTTAACTTACAGTAGGCGATATTATTGAATTGAATAATTTTGGTTGAAATGACGAATTTCAACCATTGCATGTCACTAACAGTATCTTAAAAACATGTGTCTATGAGCACCCGCCCCCCTGTGTATTTAGTCTTTCAAAAAACTGGACCAGGTCTGAATCAAACAACCGATCAGGGTGATCAGGGGGTTCTGTGTTTTGATTCCTCTCTTCCGACCGTTCTGATTCACACTCCAATCCAGAACCTTCTGTAGAAGCCCTCGTTCGTACAGAGTTGATGTGATTGGTCAGTTACGTGCTAGCTAACCCTGATTGGTTGTTTGATTCAGACCTGGTCCACCTGTTGAAAAAGACTAAATACAAAAAGGCTCACTTACACACATTTTTTTTTTTTAAACTTCAATTAGATATTGTTAGTGACACGCAATGGTCAAAATGAGTTATTTCAACCAAAAATATAACTCAACAATATTGTAGCTTTAACTCAAGTTGCACTTTTACCTTTTCTGGAGCTATCAACCACATCTCACAGTATTCATCAATGGACGGAGTGGTTCTTCACACTTCACACTCTTTCACATGATAACAGGTGTTTGTCTGTCTCTGTTCAAAGATGCCCTCTGGTGTTCTGGATGTGAATGTCCTCCTTGATCTCTCTCCGATCATCCACCGGCTCCTGGTCGACCTTTGACCAGTTTGATCACACACCACTGCAGTCTTCTTCCCCTCTGTCTTTAGGGTATACCAGCAGCGATCTGGAGGGGTTGAATGGTTTGAGGGAAGTGCTGACTCTTTGTGACTTGGAATTAGTGGCTTGGCTAGACTTGGCTAGATACTCTGACAGTCCAGCAGTGCAAGGGTCTCGTTTGGGGTGCTTCTGATGGCCCCGTGCACTGATGACAACCGAGACAACTCAATTTGCTGAGGAGGACTGTGAGATGCAATTGAAAGCTCCAGGAGAAGCTAGTAAGTGGACCTTGAGTTAAGGTTATTTTGTCAAATACTGTTTAAGGTCGACCGTGAAATTTACATTGCTCAAGCGCTGTATCTGTAGTCTTACCTTTTGGATGCCACTTGGAATGTAGTAATGGATGATAATTGTTCCATATTTCTCATATCCGGGCAAAGGTGAAGAGCTTTTGGTGGAATTCATTCTGCCTCCATCAGGCTGTGTCCCTGTCAAAATGCCGTATAACTCTCCACATGTCGGGCACACAGGTTTGTAGTCAAAAGCTTGTTTTAAACAATCTCTGCAGAAGGAGTGCTTGCATCTCAGAGTCTTTTTCTCTGTCGCTACTATTACTTCCATACAGATTGGACACGATTCATCTTTAGCATATTTGCTGTGTGTAGGTGAAGGACCTGAGGTTCTGCTGCTCGGAGTGTCTGCTGGACCTCTGTTCACTGGACTCTTACTTGAGCTCGGCGCATTTTGTAAAAGGAACTCTTTCAATTTAGCAATGTGCACAAAAGGCCCAGCCAATGTGACTTCATTTTTGTTGTGGCTGGGTTTAAAAAGGAGGTGTGGGAATCTTGCCTGCAGGTCTTTGTGGTCATGTGGACTCAGAGGGACAGACGTGACCTGGAGGTCTGAGGCAGTTCTCTGGTAGAATGTGATGAATCGCTGCCTGACAAAGTCAGCTCGAACAGGATACTCAGAGGCATGGCTTGGTCTGAAAGTCACCCGTACTGTGCCCGTACTCGGTTTATTGTGTACTGTTCCAAGGACAGGCTGTGTCCCAACGACAAAACTGTTCCCTCGAATTTTGTCAAGTTCTTTTGCGCATTTCTGCTCAATGTAGGCCATCACGACCGCAGAGACATCCACAGAATTGACATGAGTTGAGGCAAGTCCACCTTGCTGACGGTATTTTCCTCGCATGGCTGGACTGGAGTTGCGCCTCCCTGTTGACAGTCTGGTTAAAAGGTTCTCCAGTTCCTCATAGGTTCCTGTCACTTTGTAGCAGGGACCTTTTCTCTCAGTGCTGTACGATTGAAGAATATCCGCTAATCCTCCAGGGTCTTTGCAATTAGCTTGATCAATGATGACAGTGATGTCTGTGATAAACTGCAACGAGACGTAACAGCTGAAGTTAGCTATAGCTTCGCACCTCAATCTAAATGCAACATGCTACTTGGTTCTATTTAGAAATTTGGATGAATGGTACTCTCTGAAGCCGCATTGGTTGCTTCGGCAGACGTCAACGTCGCCGCCATATCAGGACAAGGCAAACTGTCCAATATTGTTTTCTCAATAGTGTCTCACTATCTGTATATTCGTATTTGCAGACTTTGTCTCATGTTTTCTCAGTGGTGGTCAATTATTACGACTAAAAGATGCACCATTTAGATTTTTTTTTTTTTTTGTTGCAGTATTTCAAACTGAATGGGCTGTGTTCTATTCAATTCAATTCAATTCAATTTTATTTATATAGCGCCAAATCACAACAAAAGTCATCTCATGACACTTTACAAAATAGAGCAGGTCTAGACCGACTCTTTATAGTGTTATTACAGAGACCCAACAGTTCCCACCATGAGCAAGCACTTTGGCGACAGTGGCAAGGAAAAACTTCCTTTTAAGAGGCAGAAACCTCGAGCAGAACCAGACTCTAGGTAGGCGGTCATCTGTTTTGACCGGTTGGGTTTGAGAGAGAGAGAGAGAGAGACAGGGAGAAAGAGAGAGGGGGAGAGACAGACAGACAGACAGAGAGAGAGAGACAGACGTAGAGACACAGATAGACAGACAGACAGACAGACAGACAGTTCTGACCTGGAGCACGAGACAAACTAAAATGACGGGGACGTAGACAGACAACGCCATTTCCACAATATAAAAGAACTTTCTGCACTTTTCACGTACATTCAATTATATTGTCTAGGGACATCTCCACATTATTTATTTTTTTTAATCAACCAAGCAAAATAAGCCTGAGCCATGCTTGAGAAACGGAAAAGTTTTTATAATTCCTTATGACAATTAATTATTTCCCACCAAGAAAGTCATCCGGTAATTGTAAGCCTGACATTGATACACACTCTTGAGCGTCTAGCAGCGATTACAGCTACAACTATCGAGATTCTAAGTAAGTGGAGGCAAAACGTCTTGTTTCAAATGCCTATGATCCACGTAGATCATAGACATCATGATTTTTAAACAGCGATGCCATACTGTTTAATCTCATCAACATGTATTGCTGACATTTAAGTAGTAGTAGTATATGTATACACAGTATGTAATAATCTTAGGGAAACAAAATACTCAAAACTTAAATTTCATGGGGTGTAGACAGGTCTCACAGATATCTACTGTCAATTTTTATACTATTTAAAAAAACCTAAAAGTCAAAGAACCATGAAAACATGGATCTGGGTACTGGTAAATGACTCATTTGAATTGTGCGGGCTTTTATTTTGAAGGTTAGAGGCCCGGCCGGAAGTGTCATTTAACAGTTTGTTTGTTTTGTTTTTTTCTTTTTCTGGCCAACTCCGGCACTTCTCCCCGTCGAAAAATCAAACCCGTTGCCTGGTTTGCCCTTTGAGACCGAATCAAACCGAGAGAGGTCAAATCGCAGCAATTTCCTGCGTCTGTTTCCAGAGAAACTTCAAAGCAGTGACGCACTATCAGACGGGTATAAAACCTAACGTAACATACCTCACCCTGCGTGTTCCGGGTCCTCTAACGGAGGACAATAAACCCTCCAACTATCGATATCTTCCTTTAGCCTGGTTAAGCTGTTTTTGTTTTTTTTAAAGCACCGACCTCCATACTGCAGAGTTTCTCCTCCGACGGCGGCGGCACTTCGTCGTTGCTGTGGCCGCAGTGAGGCTCTGCTGCTCGGTTTCACTTTCAGGTTCACGTTTTCTCCGTGTCCACCGCCGTGTCTGACAGCGACCCCTGCCGGTGGCTAAAGACATTACACCCAGCATAAAACCCACCAGGGAAGAACCAAACCCTCACCTGTGCTCTGCACAGTGGGTAAAACTAAAGGTCATGCACTTAAAATAGACATAGTTGAACTTTATTTGAGTATTTCCATTTCATGGAAACCTGCTTCTGACTTTAACCTAGGGAAATTTGCTCTTTACTCCACTACATTTATTTGAGTTATTCGGTTTTGGTAATGCACATGTGGGTCATGGATTAGCCAAGGAAAACAGCCTTTCCTCTATTCTACTGTCCCGTCCTTATTCAGTCAGCTGGACAAAGTGTGTTGCATAAAGCATACCAACGGAATGCCTTGCAATACTAACGCAGTGTGGGGTGTGAGGTTTCCCCAACTTGTGCCACCGGAATAACTGCAAGTTGAAGCTACAGGCTGTGTAGTCACACTGTGGGTAATGAGAAACCAAATTGTGACTATAGTGTGCATCTCTGTCTGCCTGTTTATAAAAAACAGAGAGCCAGGCAAAATCCAAAAAAAAAACCAACAAAGAAAGGAACCCTTGGAATGGCAGGGAAAGCCATGATGACACGTGGAAAGGTTAGCACCAAAATAAAACAGGAAACGCAACAGCATGTTCTTTTGTATTTGGTCGTGTTTTTTTGCATTTGAGCTCACAGGGCCACCATAAAAAGCTCCCATTTATATATTTCATCCAATCTGGGTTAACAATTTCATTTTGCCACCCTCTGACAAATCAGGAACTTCGGTAGCCAAAACCGCATTTGTATTGAGTGGCATCAGTATCAATACAGTGCCATCACCAACTTGCAGGGTAGATGGTCGTGGGCTGACAGACCATGCTTTGACAACCCTCCTGTTGATTGATTGGTTGAAATTAAAATTGAATTGCCATTTGGGGGGCGGGGGGTCCTTCCAGCTCCTTTCCAGCCCCAGACGATGGACTGTATCCATGACATGATCTATCTTGCTGGTAACTCTGCAAGGATTCGGATAACCTTCTCTGATGTTCTCATCTTCTTATCCCTCTGGAAAGGCGAAGCGTCTTATGTGCTCTCTCTTGGAGAGCTTCACAAAATGATACCTTCAAGTCATATGGCCAATATCTCCGCCCAGTGTGACATCTTTTCATGGGGCCCGGAATCCTGGGCGGCGCCCCCGGAGATGCTGAACACATTACGCTTATTAACAGATAATTCTCATAGGCTTCATGTTTTGAATTTCTTTAGTTTAGAGAGGGACGGGGCGAGCAGTCGAGGTCTAGGCATGACAACAACAACAAGTTAAATAGACTGGTCTGATGACGTTTCATTTAACCGGTCTAACAGGATGAAAATATTTCTCTGACTTCCCGTCGAGACTGTGAGGGCTGTTGGAAACTGACCTTGACTGCAGCTTTTTGTCACAGCCACCAGCTCTGGACCACCACTTCCCACGGACGAGGCTCAGTTGGTCTCGGACAAGCCTGCAGAGTTTTGTATCCTGGGTGTACTTTTTTTTTTTTTAAATAGTTTTAATGAATTGTATCTCCAATAAAAGCTTGTATATTGCTGTACTGTAAACCTGTAACAACACACAAGTTTGAAGCCTATAAAGGGTATGGTGAGAAAGGGGATTTTGTATGAGATACGGGACCAGCGCAGGAGCCAGCGGAGGTGGATGAAGGTGGGGGTGATGTGCTTTGGTGGGCAGTAATCCAGACGGGAGGTAGTATAAAGGCATGAATGATGGTCTGTAAGTGATGGCTGGAGCCTGCAACTGTTTTTCGAGATGGCAGAAAGCAGATTTGGTGATGGATTTGATGTGTGACTGAGAATGAGAGGGTGGAGTCCAAAATGACGCCCAGGCTTGCGGACTTCAGGGAATGGGAAGATGGAGCAGCCGCCCTGCACGTCCAGGAAAGAGATCTCCTCCAACCTTTCCTTAAGCAGGGCCTCGGAAAACCACAACCAAATGAGCTCTTGTTTTGTAGCTTTAAAAGCTATATAAAACCGACGTTTCCGAGCAGCTCGTGAATGCGGCATCCCTTGCTCATACTGCAGTGTCTAACGTTTGTCCGGCAGAGGTCACTGAAGCTCCACACACGGGCTCGCCTCAGCGGACCCACGGCAGCGAGTGGAGCGCTGACGGCCGCCATGTGACCGCCCTCACGCACCGACCGCTCGCTGCCGGGCACGTTGTGTTTACTTAACACCGCCGCGTCTCCCCTCTGTATTGTCACGCCGCGTCCTCTCATTAATGTGCCTCAGCCGGGAGGACACACGGGGCAGCCGGCTGGGTCCTCGTCGGTCCTGAAAGGCGGCCGTCCTGTCGCCGTTCCTACGACTTTTCCCATCGTTTGACTCTCATTCGAAGTTGGTTCCAGCCTACCCAGACACCCCGGGCGCTCCCGGTCCCGGGCACAGTACGTACGGAGACAGAGGACAAGCAATCACGCGACTGGATTAAGAATTGAAGCTTTAGGATTGTTGTAATTTGCCTACAGGCCAATTTAGTGTACGTGGTTTTATTTTTATTTTTTTAATTATATTTTTGAAGTACTGGTATTGTGTTTGAAAAAAACAAAGCGTGACAGAACATATATATTTTTTGGTTCTAGGTGTTTATTGTTTTATGGTAAATGATTATGGGGGGGGGGGGGGGGGGGGGGGGGTTAGGGCGACAAATGAGCGCAGCGTTGTTCAGCAACAAAGACTTTAAAGACTAGAATGACAGGAAATGCAATTTGTTGAAAAATAGCCAAAATAGGATTAAAAAAATAAGTTTATTCAAAATGTCTTCCGCGCGTTATTGATCTGACCCCCCCCTCCCCCCACCACCACCTTTCGCGTGGTTTATAGTCTGATTTCTATATTTAACAAAGCATGTGAATAATTTTAAATAAAAAAAAAATGTAGGCTGTGACCCTACAATTTTTTTTTATCTTCCTCCACTGTGGATCCGTTTCCGCCCTCGGTCTTTTTTTATAACAGCAGCGGGGAAAGCATCACGCGGCTCGGATTGACGAGGTTTAGACATCTGCCAACATTCAACCAATGGGATATACATTAGGAATATTGGGGGGGGGGGGGGGGGGGGGGGGGGATTGGGGGGGATTAGGCCTCCCGTTTCTAATCTGATCACAGAAGTCAGATGGAAGCAAAAACAACGCCTCCAAAGCGTCATGGATAGCACGGGGGGGTGGTGGTGTGTGTGTGAAGCAATTTTCCACGATTTAAGGAGCAGGAGAAGGGAAAGAATGTAATTTTGTTTTTATTCTAACCGTATGGGATGTGTGGGATTATGGCCACCCCCCCTTTTACATCAACTCCGGACAAGCCGAGGCGGATGCTGTGTCAGAGCTGCCCGTCAAACATCATCATCATCCTCTCATCCGAAGGTCAAGCTGCTGTCCGAGATTGAGAACCGAATCGTGTGTGTGTGTGTGTGTGTGTGTGTGTGCGCGTGTGTTGAGAATATTCTCCTCTTTACCTGTCAGGTTCAAGAACCCGTCAGGAAAAAAAAAAAAATACAAAAAATACAAAAAACACATTGGTGGTTTGAAGTCGTCTCGCGCAGCAGCAGCAGCAGAACGAGGAGTCCCTCGCGGGTTAGGGGGCACAATTAAAGTCTCATTGTCCTTTAACATTATGTTATACAGTTTGTTTCCTATTATAAATGATTATGCTTCACCGTTTGGTCGGTATAAATAAATCATACGTTCCATTTGACAGGGAATTTGTCAGTGTTAGATTTCTAGGAGGGAAAATGTTTTATTTATTTTTTGCTTGCTTTGTTTAATTGTTTTATTTTTACTACGTTAATGCTAATGATCAAAATATTCATCTGATCCATTTCGCCCACTAAATGGAACACAGCCTAAGTCACCTTTTGTCAGGCCTGTGGGCCGGGAGCTCCAAAATGATGCTATTTACTATTTCCACCCTCCTTATTATGATACCTCAGGGGTCTTCATTACACCCCTGTTCATTCCTAAAAACTCTTAAAACAGTTGATTTGCTCATGTTTGTCTGCGCAGCCTTTTTTTTTTGGTTGGTTTTGTCTTGGGGATTTGACCTCGTCCGAGTTGTTCTGCATTGTTGTAGGACCTTCCTTGTTATTGTTTAAATCTTTCTTTCCCAGTCTTAATGCTTAGACGATCTTGGCGCCGTTGTAAGTCGATGGGCTGGAATCCTCCGAGCCTTGAGATGCTTTCAGGGCAGTGGTTCCCAACCTTTTTCTTAAGGGACCCATATTTCACCATTGCATGTGCACTGACGACCCCCACTCACATAAAAAGGGGGAAAACCTACTTTTTTTGAAATACCTTTCTATACATTTCATTATATTCATTATTTATTCATTATTATTTGTGTAAAAATAGCAATTTCCATCAAATTCTGCATAGATAGAACGCATCAGACGATTTTTAACTTATATTTTAGGAACACAATTCTGTCTGTATTATGATTTTCTTTTAATTTCACAATCATGCGCACGTTTTAATAGTCCAAGCAGCTTTATAATAAATAAATACATAAATAAAGACATACATTTCTAAAATAACCGTTAAATTTAATGCATGTATATGATATTTTATATATATACATGTGTATATATATATATATATATATATATATATAGATAGATAGGTAGATAGATGGATAAAAATTCTTACACCCTTAAAATCAAGAGGGCTTCATGACCCTGCCGTGGAGCTTTGGCGACCCCTGGTAACAATTCACAGGTAACTAAACTGGTTAAATAAAGTGACTAAAATGTAGTCTCCATGTTTGTTTTGGCTTTATAACAATTTTACAACAACCCCCCCACAGTAATGAAAAAGAATGGCAGGAGATTTCTACGACTTAGATGAATTGTCACTTCTAGACAGGATGGGACTGACACAAAGAAGTGTGTCAGAATCACCGACTCCACACACATTTGCTTAATTTGTGTGTGTGTGTTTGGTTTTTTTTCACCACATAAATTCGACATTATTTAGAAGGTTATATATTTCTCAACTGATTATAAATGATATTTTGTGGCTTGTTTTACCTCCGATGTAAACAAGACTTTTCCGCGTGTTTGTCGCCGGCTAGTCAACAACCAGCGTGCTCAAAGGCTCGTCAATCAAGTTTGCGAGTTGCAGCAGAGCTGTCTTGGGTGGCAAGGGTGCTACGCTGCACCCTTTAAACGTTCTTTTTTGTGTGTGTGTGTGTGTGTGTCTCATTAAACACTGCGCCTTCACATGTCGGCGAGGTTTCACTCCATTTTGAAAGAAACGTCCGCGATTCCCATTTCATCCCTGCATGTCCAGCTCGTGTTTGAATTGCTTCTTAATGATTACACTAAGCTATACTATATTAACAATACTCTGTTACACTAGCACTTACGTAACAATAGTTGTTTTGTTTGTCAACAACAGCGACAGGGTGACTAACAGGCTGCTGTTTGTTGCCGCAGGCAGCAGCCATTATTCTGAAGTGTGGCTGTGCTCTTTCACTCAGCTGCTCATTAACTCATATTCGTCGAGCACTAATTGACGTTGTATGGGTATTTGTTTGCAGTGCGGGCCACATGAGTGCTTGTACATGTTTTTTTTTTTGTTTTGTCCCCCCCCCCCAAACTTGGTGCCCTCCCACCAAAACACATGGGCAGTGCTAGGATCACAAATCTTCTGCTTCTGTTATTTTAAAGAGATATAGAGCGCTGCAGGGAGGACGCATTTTTGTAGGCAAACCCGTAAGTTAGCGTCGCTCCTGGTTCCCTCCACAGGAAGCCAACAGGATTGTTCCATAGGATTTTGGATTACTGCAGAAAATAAGCTCTGTGGCAAAACAAAAGTTTATGATACTTACACGTTTTGTTCAGCCAGATAATCTTCACTAATGAACACCACTTTCTTTTTGATTTTTGAAGCGTAAATGGAATCGCCAGAAGGAAAAAGCTAACGTTAGGCTACAAACGAACTCCACCACGGTCGCATTACTTCAACGTCACCACCACTAAGTTTCACTTTTAAGAGAATATAGATAGATATAGATATATAGACAGGTAGATATAGAGTATAAACACAACGAGGCTGTAAAGGCGAACTAGTGTGTAGATGACTTTTCGTGTTTCGGCGTGAAGACGTTTAATGTCCCTCTGTAGTCTCATTTAGCCGCTTGTTAGCAAACCGTCTTTTTTTAAGACACGTGAAACCTCCACAATTCCACTGATGTATTTTATGTCGTAGAACAAAACGTTGAAATCTCTTAAAGTTGTGGCATCTAACCAAAAAAAACATTCAAAAAAACCCACTGACTTCCAGACGAGGGAACCGAAAGGGTAAAAGAAAAAAGAAATGCTGATTTGCACCCTTTCCTCTCAGCAGCTGTAGGGGCGTGTCAGCGTCTGTGTTGGATTGACAGCAGCTGGAAGGCTGAGCACCAGCAGGGGAACTGGAGACAAAGTAAACAACATACAAGCCATAGAAAGAGCAGGAAGGGTGTTGTTAGCAGTGGTGCCGAGGAGCACACCAGCATCTTAACAGGCCAGAGTGATACTTGAGTTGTGTAGCAGATAGATGACAGCACGCTGACTGTCGCTGCTTCATGCAAATATGGTTTAAAAAGAAGCCACTTCATTAGCCGTACAGAAGCAAGATCTCCATTTGCTTAGATGGGGAATGCTGTTAGAAGAAGAAGATAACAGCATTCCCACGGGTTGATGCAAAGACCATTGTGAAAACTAAAAACATGAAATCTGAATTTCTCTTAAATTTCTCCCTTATGGTGTTTGACTCTTTTCTCAAGGGCAACAGCTGATTCACAGAGCAGTAGCTGTAGCAGACTTAAACTCCAGAGGCTGAAGTGAAAAGGCGAGTGAATAGAATTTGAAATATTGTCACGGCTATGTCAAACCTGGATTACCACACGAGTAAAACTGCCAACTGGCCCCAGGGCCCCCAGACCCTCAGGGGGGGCTGGAGGACTCCAGCAGGTTCACTGTGTGGCACTTAGTTTGTGGTCATTTAATTTATTGCTAACGTGTCTGTAAATACTGCATGCGCCACAATATAAACTGGAATGGGGCCTTAAGGCAACACCTATTATTGGCACTAGGAGAGCCCCCCCCCCCGGCTGACATGCTTACATGTGTATCAATTTTTCTTTCTTCTTCCTTTATTATTACCTTTTTTTATTTTTATTAAGGCTGTGTTTAGTTTTTTTTTTACTGTTTTACTTTAATTGTTTTGCTGTTGGGTGGTGGTGACTATAATAACACTGGTTAAATGGATATAATAATATGGGAAAAATGAGGATCTAACAGGCTTCAGGAAGATTTTAAAAATACAGCATCAGTGATGTTAGAAATTGTATAAAGACATTTAAAATGTGTCAGAGTCGGTAACCCTGCATGATACTTGAACATTGTTACAGTTCAATTGTTCAATTCAATTCCAGGAGTACCATTGAAATGATGAACGAAGTGAAATTTGTGCAGCAACATAATACAACATCATCCGACAAGGCGCTGCCTTGACCAATCACAATACGCGTAAGCGGACATTCCTGGGGGACGACGTAGCAACATGAATGGTACAACTGTTTACCTGGCGTCTGAGAAGTCTTCAAATGTTTGTGTCTTGATAGATTGACGGGCAGCAACCCTGTATAAATGACATGTATACGCTGCGGGCGCACACAGTGCAGGATTTTCACTGTACGGGCTTAGGTTCAGGCAAGAAAAGCAAAAACAAAGACCACATTCTTTCCCTAATGTTAGCCACTTGTTAGCAACCCCCTTCAGAATTCACGAGTGGGGCATCTACTGACGTATTACTGACGCAATCTCTTAAACTCGTGTTAACCACAGAACTTATTTCAGGCATCTAACGAACAACCCATAAAAAAAAACCCAAAAACACCCATTGTCTTCCAGACGAGGGAACCAGAAGTGTAAAAATGCGAACTCACTTCCGGGTTTTAGGACTCATTCCTGCAGCACTCCATCCTTTTAACAAACCCATATTTCCCTCTGTAAGTGTTTTCTAGTAATATTCTAAACCTGATTACTCTCATTTCGTGTGGAAAACATACATTTCCACATCACATCCCTATGAAAAGTAATGACCCTATTTTTATGTAACATTACTGTGCATCTCTGTTTTGTCACGTATTTACTTAGAATTATACATACATGTTGTCATTTTAAAATGAACATAAGATGTTCTCATTTCTCAGCTAAATCCCAAAAAAAGGTTTATTGCTCAACAGCTTGCGCGCAAATCTTAAATGTGTCGCAACCCACATCAGTTCAACCAAATGGTAAAATCGTTTGTGTTTTAATAACGTAGACATTCTATGTCATATTAGTTAGGAAATATCTGGCATACATAACACACCGTTATTAAGTCATTGACTATATATATTTTTTAAAGGGTTTCCAACAGCTATAAGGCAACATAACATGATGTTATCAAGTCATTTTCCAACCAGTATTCAATCAATCAACAGACATCTTAAATTGTGCATTATAACTGTTCATTGTCTGTATCCAAAAACACTGTGCACATTAGATATTAGATCTTAGAAATATTTAGGTTTGAAAACATAATTAAACCATAAAAATATGTCAGAAGATGCTAAATGTAAATATACTCAAAAGTTAATGTGAACCAAAGCCATTACATTTGCTTGTTTCCATCTATTTTCTCCACATTTACCTACTAAACATCACATAAATGATTGTCATGGAACATATACATATTTTTACGACCATTTTCTTTTTTTGTTAATTCGACTATCAAAATACATCGACATAAAAAAAAAATGAGGGGACGAGTGTTTGTGCCATTTTGACAGTCCTGAACATTTGTGTGGACTCACATCTTGAAGCTGGTGAATAACCTTTGACCACGTAGGATTATTACAGCGAACGATAATAATTACACGGCTTACTGTCCCATAAACATTGGATTTATTAACTGCATCACAGTCTGACCTGCTGAGGCCCCCGCTGATCTCTCACCGGGCTGATAGAGTTTTATATTCAGCAGAAGTCTGCTGCGGGAGGTGGAGTAGAAGTGGGTTGAACTCTAAGAAATCTTGGCTTTCCTCTTGTTAATGAGTCAACACGATGTTAATTAACACTGGTTTGACACCAGCAGGCAGAAATAAACAGCCCCCCCCCCCCACTGGCTGGTTGTTCTTCTAATGAACAAATGATGACTTATTATTACTCCATCTACACCATAGGTCACTAACAGGCGGACCGCGATCCCGAGTCCGGACCCAGATGCCGTCCTATACGGACCCGGACCTGTAATCAATAAATTATTAAGGGATTTTACATTTTGACAGGGCGCTTCTATTTTATCCGGCGCAGCTTTTCTAGTCTTTACCGCACTGGTTTAGCGGATCAGGACACTCACGGACCAATCACATTAAGCCAGCCCACGTGATGCTGCTCGGCCAATCAAATCTGTGCATTCCAGGCGCTAAACATCGTGACTCTGAATACAGACAGACGAGAGAGGTGAGAGGCGAGTGACAGGATGATAAGTCGAGTGAACGAGTCAAGATGTGAAACAGTTAACAAAGAAAAAGGGAAACTCAAGCTGCTGCTACACTTTATTTTATTTTTCTAAAATTAAGCACTTTATTTTAAGATGCACAATTTTTCAAAAGCTATTCTATTTATTTTTAAATGCAGCCCTTCTTTTACTTAATGAGAGAAGAACATTATACATATCAACAGTGTTATATATCTGTATAGTTCAATGTTAAGTGACAATAAATATTGTCGGAATGTTTTTGAATGGTACTTTCTTTATTTGATTTGACAGTCAGTTGTTGATGACATGCAGACGTTGATACAACTACGAGGCTACTTCAGTATATAATCACACTAAATCACAACGCAAGTTAGACATTATGATGTTCCGGGCCTTTGCTTGAGGACATTTTCTCTAACTGGACCTCTTCGAATTTTAGTTCTGCTCTACACAAACAAATCACAGCAGCACTTTCTGAAATTCGGGGTCCGGGACTTGGATCACTGCACTGTGATTGTAGAGCAATTACAATGCATCGAATGCAACGGTGTGAGAGATTTAGCACTATTTAAGATTACGTCAAAAACCCGACGTATTGCTGTGGGGGAAATGCAGCAGCAAATAATGTTTAGATGGTAACGAAAAAAAGTGAATATAAACCGTTTTTTTGAAACCGAGCCATCGAATTGAGCAACGTGGCTTTTTCAGCATGTTCTTTAGAATTTAGGGGAGATAATAGAGGTGCTGCAGGAATGAGTCCTAAAAGCTGGAAATGAGTCAGCATTTTTACCCTTCCGGTTCCCTGGAAGTCAATGGGTTTTTGGTCAGATGCCTGAAATAAGGTCTGTGGTTATACACAAGCTTAAGAGATTTCAACATTTTTGTTCTACGACATAAAAGGCGTCAGTAGATACCCCAACTCGTGAATTTTGAAAGTGTGGAGGTTTTACGTGTCTTAAAAAAGGCGGCTGCTAACAAGCGGCTAAATGAGACTACAGAGGTCGTCGCGGACATTAACGTCTTCATGCTGAACACGGAAAGTCATCTACTCACTAGTTCGCCTTTACAGCCTCGTCGTTTTATTCTCTATATCTATCTGTCTATATATCTATATCTGTCTATAGTCTCTTAAAAGTGAAGCTTAGCGATGTTCCTAAACGTTAGCTTTTTACTTCTGGCGATTCCATTTATGCTTCAAAGACCATAAAAATGGTGTTCATTATCTTGCTGAACAAAACATGTAAGTATCATAAACTTTTGTTTTGCCACGGAGCTTATTGTCTGCAATAATCCAAAATTCCACGGAAGAATCCCATTGGCTTTTTGTCAGGGCGATGCTAACTTCTGGGTTGGCCCACAAAAATATGTCTTCCCTGCAAGCATATTTGTGCACACCCCACACACAAAATAATAATGATAAAAATAATAATAATAATAGTAAAAATTCCATCCATCCATTAGCTACACCTGCTCATTCTTTCTGTCAAAACCATCATTGTTGATCCACGCGTTGTACATCAGCCAACTAAATATCTTCAACTTGCCAATTCAAATCCAGGGAATTGGTCTTTTATTGTGATTCGCCATTTCATCACCAGGCAATTAAAGATGAATGACGGCCAAACTACAGAAATAAGACCCAGGTTTACCTCGTTGACATTACGTCATGCATGTATTACGTACCATCTGAAGTTTTACTTTGCTTTCAGACTCCATTTAGTTTTGACACTGAACAGACGTCTCATCACTTACCCCAGGGTTTGGCGCAGCCTAAAGAGAAGCCATTCCTCATGAGCGCTAAGCCTCTGCCCGGGGGAAACTTGAAGACATCACTTAGAGGTGGCAAAATGACAATCTGACGGATGCCCTGTTTAGACTGCCGGCCCGTATGCACTGATACACATGCATTTCCTTAACAGGCAGAAGATACGGTTACTAATGGACCTCTGTCAGGTAACTGCTTTAGCAAAGACCAAGGAGATAGTTACCATGGAAACAGGC
Organism: Enoplosus armatus; assembly: GCF_043641665.1. NCBI lineage: Eukaryota > Metazoa > Chordata > Actinopteri > Centrarchiformes > Enoplosidae > Enoplosus > Enoplosus armatus. The sequence goes on along the minus strand of NC_092183.1, from coordinate 23,630,554 downwards.
ATAAATTACACCCCTTAAACGAGCAGGGGTGGGGTGGGGGTGTCCTTGTCCTTTATGCTCTACTTGTTTCCCCCTCTAAAAGGCACAAAATTTATGAAGGTCTAACAGAGGAAGTAACTTTTCAAGTAACATTCGACGTTTTGGGCTCGGATAGTGTATAAAGACGCCAAGGTTGACAAATTGAGACAACAGCCGGGGGGGGGGGGGGGGCAGAGCGCAGAGGAAGGCCTCAAACACGGGAACAGCGCACTCTGCCATTTTTCATCTCGGCAAACACCGTGAGAGCCTCAAGAGCCCTTCGGGAGCTGCAACAGATAAAATAGGTGGTTCTGAGAACATGCGTAAATAGCTCTCATCATCACCCGAGCCCGTGCCCCCTCCCCGCCAAAAGGCCCAACTAGTGTTTTTGTGTGAGAGAGAAGAGAGAGAATTGTTTACATGAGAGCTGTCGGCTGCTGGCGTTAATCATCTCTCTGCAGACGGCCGGATGTGCACGTCTCCACCAATATACATCTGCTCATTGAACACACAGCTGAACCGCTGATAAGTCGCTTTAGACGAAAGCTTCCGCTAAATGGATGTAATATAACGTCATTTCAGAATCCCCCCCCCCCAGCAGACTGATTCTCAAGTCAAGAAAAGCCATCGCTTTTCCTTCCGTTTTTACTCGCGTACAATAGCTAAGTAAAGGCAAATTCTGTTTCCTTTACATTGCTAGTCTCCCCCTCCTCCAATAAAGCTGTTTTCACACGAAGCCTTTTAGAATATTATGCCAAGAAGCTGCTTTCACACCAGTCCATTGTCATTTCTGACGGGAAAAAATTATGCCACCCGAACATGCATTCGTGCCAACGCGTCCGAGTTTGAGAGTCTTACAACAGTCAAACTTGTGAGCGAAGCTTTTTTCGTTTATTTAAAACATACTTATGGGGCAAAATGTAAATGAATACATTATACATTAAATGCAGTCTCCTTTTTTATTATTTTTTTATTACCATATGCTTACCAGCAAGAAGCCCGTATTTTGGATGCTATGTTGACCTGACCCGTTGAGGTTACATTGAGTACTGAATGATATAGTCAGTTTCAGAATAATGAGGATGAGGTTGTGCAGCCCTCGGTGGAGGTTCAAGTACCGGTTGCATTTTGCATCCAAATGTACAAAATAACATTAAATTCAAGGACATGCATTTAACAGAAAATGACTTCCACAAGCGTTTAGCGGTAACTTCTTGTTCGTGAGGGAAAGGAAAGCCTTCAGATGCACAAAGGGGCCTCTCCTCGCACAAACTATATGCGTAATGATGAAAAAAAAATACAAACATGCTTATCTTGGGCATATAGTGAGTGCACAACACCAGCAGATCATACACGACATGTCCATCCATGACAAGCAATGGGTGAAATCTCTACTCTATAATCCTACTGTACAAACTCATTTATATACTAAAGAGACAATATGCTGTCTGCATGCAAACACATCACTCATCACTTCTCATCACTATGAAATGGCCAAATATGGTGAGAAACAATGTAATGAAGATGTACGCGTTGAAATTGAGTTAAAAGTATTGTGAGGATGAACGGTATTGTTAACTTTTGAGACAAATTCTCGTGATTTTATTCATAAATGACAAACTACTCCCACAGAGCTCTGCAGGAATGAGTCCTAAAACTCGGAAATGAGTCGGCGTTTTTACACTAACGGTTCCCTCGTCTGGAAGTCAGTGGGTTTTTGGTTAGATGCCTGAAATAAGGTTTTGTTCTACGATATAAAAAAGGTCAGTAGATACCCCCCACTCGTGAATTTTGAAGCTTGTACGTGTCTTAAAAAAGGCGGCTAAATGAGGCTACAGAGGTTGTCGCGGACATTAAACGTCTTCGTGCCGAACACGGAAAGTCATCTACTCACTAATCCGCCTTTACAGCCTCGTTGTGTTTATACTCTATATCTATCTGTCTGTATATCTATATCTATCTATATTCTCTTAAAAGTGAAGCTTAGCGGTGGTGACGTTGAAGTCATGCGACCGTGGTGGAGTTCCTTTATAGCCGAACGTTAGCGATTCCATTTAAGCTTCAAAGATCATGAAAGTGGTGTTCATTAGTGAAGATTATCTTGCCGAACAAGACGTGTAAGTATCATAACCTTTTGTTTTGCCACAGAGCTTATTTTCTGCGATAATCCAAAATCCCATGGAAGAACCCCATTGGCTTTTTGTCGAGGGGAACCAGGGCGACGCTAACTTCCGGGTTGGCCTACAAAAATACGCCACCCTTGCAACAACTCTATTGCAGCTAGTAGAGACAAAAACAGCAGAAAACATGCATTACTGCAACTTCAAAACAAACAGAAATGAACAGACCTGACGATCAGAAACCTGGACACTGTTAGACTCGTGTTCCATGTAAACGTCTGCAGTTTTATTACTAATATAATTCCATGTAAATTCCACATGTGATGATATCTGTGGCTGTTTTACTCTTGAAGGTCTTATGACTAAAACAGGTTAAAGTTTCCAGTCCATCACCTGTTCCTGTTTAAGTTAGCCTTAAAGGTCCCCGTGGATAACAGTTGACATGTTTTATTTCACGGCTGCAATGAAACATGACGACATTTTTTTTTTTTTGTCTTCGCAGCAGCAGCAGCAGCAGCAGCAGCAGCAAGCGAAGAATGTCTTACAGCTTAACAGTAGCCCCTCACCGGCTCCTCAGCTTTGTTCGGCGGGCTTTGACTTGCAACCGGATCGTGAATAAGCTTGCCCCCCCCCCCCCCCCGGTAACAGTGAAGTCTGCTCCTGAGGAGGAGAAAGCAGCCTTGACCAGGCCGCCCTCGTGCCTTTCACTCGGACACGTCGCTGTGATCCCTAACTGTAGGCAGCAGAGCGAGACAAGACAGAGCATCTATTCAGCAGGGAGCCGGGCTTTTGATTTGGTTCATGGGGATCACTTCTAACTGCAGACAAGCATTAACACTGAGTGGGTCATCATCTTTGACTTGATCAACCAATGATAGGGGAGCAGCGGCGCTCCGGCTTTAAAATGAGCTGAAGTAAAAAGGGTCTCCGTGCCACCAGCGCCCGGCTGAATCAAAATGTTGTCTTTTATTCCAAACCCATTAGCAACCTCCCGACACATGCCATAATAAAAATACACATTTATTTTGGTCAAAATGGGATGAAAACAGCACTTCAAAGCTCTTGGAGATTGAAGTAGCAATTTGGATGTTTCATTTTTTTTTTTCTCCCCCTCCTCTTTCATTGCATTGGTGCGGTTTTGGTCATGAGGAGACCTATATTCACAAAGCCTGGGACTGTCCATTCAGAAAGATGATTCTTTAATGAAGAGATATCATTTCTTCTATTAATGTACAGACTCGTGGGGGTGCGCTCCTGTGTATACGTGTGTGTGTGTGCATGTGTGTGTGTGTGTGTGTGTGTGTGTAGGATTCAGACAGTTGCCAGTCAAAAGACACTGAAAGTAGGCTAATGGAGGTTTAGGCTGCCAGACTCTCATTATGACCTAATTTCACCACAACAGCAAAAAGGAAAAAAAAAAAAAACTTTCTTCAAGAGGAGCACTGTTCTGTGGAACTTGTGGGAATGATTTGCGCAAGTATTAAAACCAGTGCCGAAAGGATTTAGTCACGCATGAGAAACATTCAAATAAGCCCTAATAACATCTCGCGGATGCTATTAAGAGTCTCTATTGAAGGTAAAGATGCCGGTAAGTACTGTAGAGATCACTGTTTAAAAAAAAAAAAAATAAAATCTGGATAAATGTCGAATTCTCTGACATTGGCACCCAATAATGTCTCCAGATTCCCTCCCAGGTCATTTAACAACTCGAGTTTCAAAACGAATACCTTCAGCTTGCTGTTATAAAGGTCTGTCAGCCGTCTACGTAATCGTTTTTAATCCATCCGCCCATTGTTTTGCTGCTTGCCTGGGTGTGGGTCAGTGAGAGGGGACGACCATGTTTGTTAGGAGGTAATTTTGCCAGCTTTTTTTTTTTTTTTTTCCGTAATCACTGGTTTGGGCGTGTCACACCGGGGACGGCATTCCATTTCCCCCTAAAAGTCACCGTCGTGTTTCTTTTAGCCACGGCCGCGACCTTTCCCTCACCTTAACCGATCAGTCCTCTGCCTACCATACACTAGAAGACTTTGAAAAGACTCACAGTCTGGACACCCTCTCACATCTAAAAGAGACACTGCTCTGTGTGCGCTCACGTGTTTTTCGGGACAGTGTGATTTGAATTTTAGCTGAAAAACTGTTCTAGAAGTCTGTAAGTACATGGAATTTGCCGTACCTTGATTATCAGTTACTACAATACTTGATGGTAGCAATGTTTATTGTGCAGTTTGCATCTCAGGTTAAACCCAAAACTGGAGTGTGGATGTTTTCCCCCCATCAGCAGCTGTAAGCGTGTGTGCATCTCCTTGTGGCCGCATTTGAGCGGTCCCAGGCGCCAGCAGCGCATACCTTCGAGTCCTGGTGTTCGACAGCCATTTTAACAGCATCGAGGTGATGTTAGCGTATGTAGCTTCAGGTCCCAGTGGGTCTAATTCAACACTTGTTTGTGGCACCGTGGCACCTAGAGACCAGCAGTCTGATGTCTGACATGCTGTTGCCCATGGCTGCTTTCCAGCTCGGCATCAGCCGGGGATCAGCAGCCGTGCAAAACAGGCCCACGCGATCTGAAAGTTTAATGCCGACACAAAAGGCTACCAGGATCCTGCTCATCCCCCCCCCATCCTGATGTGCTGTGGGACCTCCCCCATGTTGGTGACGGTAATCAGCATCCCGGACCCTGTGCAGTGCAAGTCATGATGGTGGGGGCGGTGGTGGGTCCCACCTTAGCCTTCATCAGAGGGACATGATAATGAACAAAAGGGACTCATTTTCAGATGTCGCAACAAGTAAGCCATGCCACAAGAGGGGTGTATTCAATGTTACTACCTCCCTCACGCCCCCCCCCCCCCCCCCCCCCCCCCCCTACACACACACACACACACACACACACACACATGCAGTGCTCAGGCTGTACACACACACCCCCTGCTCCTAGCTTCTGCCTGACTTCCTCCACCGCATCACCGGCACTCTGTGAGCAGCCCGCAGTTAATTATTGAGCACCTGAAGAGCAGCACAGCTCTCAGCCTTCTGCTGTCTGGTTGTTTAAAATAGCTCCTCACCCATTCTGTGTGCGGCACACACACACACACACTGTTTACACCAAATCACACATGATGCCGCATTTTCACCATATGCCGCCATGTTCTTTGTTGGCCAGAGTAGAAGCAGCAGTCTTCCATTCAACTTGCGTCGGCCTAATAACAGCAATTATCGACGCAGCAATGTCGGAATTCAGGCGAAATATCAGATCACAAGTCCCTTTTCATCGTTTTCACTCTGCATGCTTAGTAAGTGGAGTGTAATGAAAGATTACCATGTCAGGTGCCGTAGGGTTAACAGACAGCTACATTCGCAATCAAATTCACACCTACAGGCAGTTTACATTCAAGCCCGAGTGCCCAGAGTCACACCCAGGGTCAAGTTTGTACTCTTGCCTCATAACAAGAAGAGTTTCAACCTCATCTGGTTGTCTGGGTCCTGCCTGTGTGGAAAAGGATGTAGTGTATGTAGTTGGAGGCTGCTGGTGAGCGCCCGGTGGCCAGGCCTATGGCTGTGGAGCCTGGTTGAGCTCAGCCTGAAGAAACAACATGGGGGGGGGGCCACTGCTATGTGGGTAAGTATAGGCGGGCTTCACCTCCAGGACGCCGATGATCGAGTTATGTTTTTTAACAGTAAATGTTGTAAAATCACATCCCCTCAGACGCTGTTTTGCAAAATGTAGTCCAAAGTGTGGAGACAGGTCTGGCTACGTGAGACTCGGTGCCACACGGAGGCCTTGACCGGCCTGACCCTGGCTGACTGTGAACTTTGAATAAAATAATCATGACCATTTTAAAATGAACAGAGGAATTGGTCATTTTTGGGGGGCCCCGGCCGTTCCCTGAGTGGGCCTCGAGACACAAGCTCATCACCATTTAAAACAGGTTTGTGCTTCTGTGTATTTTGAGTATTTGATAATCAAACTTCTTCTTCTTCTTTCTAAAAGAGTAGCTTTGTAGCCATAAAAATGCCGTAAAAGATAATATAATAATAATAGAAGGTTCCTGGTCCTGGTCTTAGTTTGTTTTTGTTTGTTTTTTTCCTGTAGGGAAATGTACTTTTATATCTGCGTTTTTTCCCACTGGTTTCTCACAAGAGCATGGATGTGCATGCTCAAACCACAGCAGTCAGCAGAGGTCACTGTCAGCGCCAGACACCAGTGTGACGGCCTTTGAGCAGGTACTGACTCTTAATCTGACAACACCACACAAAATAATGGCCGTCTGTCGCAGGACTCTGAAGCTTTACTTCATGACGAGCTGAGGGGCCACAGCCATGGAGCCTGATCAGTAACATTACTCTTCTCATAGTCTGCTCAAAGGTGCCTTCGTGTATTACATAGAGAGCACCACGACAAACTGTTAGATGGTGTCCAACGTGTCTTCGACCTCATCGTGTGATGCTGCACGACGCGCCAACAAATCAGAGACAACCTGAGGCCTGTATGTTTCAGGCTGTTTTTGACTATTTTGGATCTGGCCTTTATATACTGCATGTTGACCGTTCCAATGGTATCTGTGGGATACTGTATCAGCATGTTGGACCCCCAAACAAAACACACAACACACATACAAATTAGATATCGATGGCCAAAGCGCAAAACCTCCTATCTGCAAAATGATCCAGGAAAAAATGTGCACTTTGCGAGGCACTAATACCTAGTCGGTATTGTTAACACATAATATAGTAATATAGTCCAAAAACAGTGTATTATGTATTGGGTATCCTTAATAAATAGCATTCTGCAAGAAAACAACAAGTTTTATTTAGTTTTCTCAAAAAAGTGCATTTTTCAGATAGGAGGTTTTGCGCTTTGGCCATCGATATGTGAAAAATGATCACAAACATGCTCAATGGAGCATTTTACAGGTTGCAACACATGACGTGTGTCATATCAAGCAATATGCAAACTACTTACAACAAAAAGCAGGCGTAGCCATGGGCGTTTTGTTTTTTCTTCTTAGCTATGGCGCTCTTTAAAACAGTTTATGTAAACAATAACACATATGAGTGCTACACATTAGGACTTGTGAGGGGCTCCCAAATAGCGCCCCCTCCCGCTTCCACTTCTCTGCTCAGTTGGGGCCGCGTCGAGCAAGCTGCTTGGTTGATTCAACTCCAGTCGGGAATGCAAGTGTAACAGAAAGCGCCACGCGGCCATACCCATGCAAACCCCCTGTGCACATTCGCCTATGTGCAGCCCGGAGAAGCATTATTCCAGTTTTACCCTCTCCATTCAGTATGGAGAAATTTTTTTTTAAATGTGACATAAAAAAAAAAGAAAGTGAGATAATCATACCATGACTGATGCACCGAGATCCATGTCTAAAGACTTGGACTCTAGCGTTTGCGTTTTTTTTGTGTGTGTGTGTGTGCTCTTTTGGTCTTCCTTGTTTGTTTCCATCATTCGTGTACTAGTGTGTGTGTGTGTGTCCGTGTATGTGCACGCTATGTATTTGTGTGTTGTGTCTCAGAGGGTGGCGCTGTCTGTCTCGCGTTTTAACTGGATGTGACACCCAGTCTATTCCAATCAGCGTTTTCGGGAGCTGCTCTACTGAGATCTCTGGGCAGATGCCTTGGACAACACCAATGATTCTGCTTTTGATTTGGCGCATGTGTTTAGTGTGTGTGTGTGTGTGTGTGTGTGTGTGTGTGTGTGTACATATATATATATATATATATATATAAGACAGCATCATGCCTGCTGCAGCCTCCAAAAGGAAAGGGGATCTTTAATGTTGCATTTAGAGTAAATCAGGCAGGCAGAGAAACAGGCAGGCGCTCCCCAGTGACCTGAATGGGGAGTCATGAGAGAATACCCATACGAGCTGCTCTCCGCTAAATGCACTCTCATATTAATATTTTATAACCACCCATAATGCTGCTGGAGAAAAAAAAAAAAGAGGAGAGCTCCAGGAGGAGGAGGAGGAGGAGGAGGAGGAGACATACATCAATTTGCCCAAGGTCCTCACTCCAGGAACTTGAAATAGAGGGATATTTTGCCATTAGATGAAACAGTTCGTGCTTCTCGGGGACCATATAAACCACCACTCCACCCTCTCTCCTTCTCGCTCATGCACGCACACAATGCAAAGACGTATGTATTATCCGCCGTAGCTCTGTGAGGAGTTGAGCCACGCCTCGGCGCGAGCAGGAAAACGCTGGCACACGACACTGTGTGTGGACACACATGATACTGTGTTTTTAATCGAGAGATTGAATACCCAACAAAAGTGGAATTATTAGAGAAGTTAACAGTGTCCCGTCTCGTGCTTCAAGACTACCTCGTCTCCCAAACCGTGAACCAGACAGAACTATAAAAATATACAGGAAAACATGTTGAAAGTGAATGATTTTGCGGATATGTTCAACATTAAAAATGCCTCCTTATGTTAGAAAAATGTCTATGTTTCTTTATTAATGTATTTTCTGTTGAAAATTAGGAGTAAAGCATTTTTAGGAGACAGCCCTGTGTAATATTTACTCTTACATATAATAATGATAGTAGGCAAGTACACCACTGAGCCCGGCTCTTTCACCTGCATCTGAATGCAAAAAGGAATAAGTAATAATAAAAGCCTGTTCAGCAGTAACGCTAATACTGGTAATTATAGCGACGGCTAATGCTTAAAAGAAAGGTGGGGCTGCTTGTTAAGATCCAGGCCCGACGAAATGAAACTGTGAGTGTCTGTTGGCCCTCCATCCATCACCTTGCTGGGTAGTTACTTTTACACGTTTCATGTGAAATTCATTAGCATATCATTGACGGTGACCGTAATTGTTTAATGAGTCGTTAATAACTAACACAGTAATTAGCATCAGTGGCATAATTATGTGTAGTGGGTTGCAGCATTTTGTTTGGAATAATTATCACCATTGACAGCTTTTTTTCCCACAAACAAACACAAACCCTGAGAGGCCCGTGGAAGGTGTACACAAGCCGCCGCCGCCGCTGCTGCTGCAAACACAAACAACACACTGGCGTCTGAGAGGCAACATGACTGAAACACAAACACACAAGTGAAACGAGCCTTCTGAGCAAGCTTCAGGGCCAGAGCGAGGATAGCGCAAATGCTGAGGTCACGAGTCCAAACCCAGCAACCCCCCTCCCCCCACCACCCCCACTGACCAGATTATTACTACCGCACATGTACAGTTTATTATCCATTTAAATGCAGCAGTGCATCTCTTGAGCCCTCTCCGCGCTGCAAACAAATGTCAAAATTGCACATGATGTGTCAGGTTTTCATCAAATTCACAAATAGTCAGTATAAAAAAAAATAAATAAAAGCAAAATAAGAACTTTTTCCGTGCGTCAAAATGTTTCACATTTTTATTTCCCCAGTGTTGTAGCGTTAGTTTTTTTTCGTTTTGTTTTAATAAATGTAATGGGTTTTCTTTATTTACATAAAAAGATCAAATAATCTGAGGAGAAATGGAATTAAAAAAAAAACCATTTCCATGTAATATGCATAATTAAGAGGAAAAAAAAAATCCTCATATATGTGCACACATGTACTCACAGCTTAAAGTAATGTGACATATTTCAATTTCAACGATTCTCATATTTTATTTATTAATCATTTACGTTGCGTTTGCATTGTAAACACTTTTCCTTGTATTACAATTGCCTATCATGCGCCCTCGCGCTAACACAGTCTTATGTGATAATATTGTTGTATGTCCATCATGTCCTGTCCTGTCTGTTTAGCGCTGCGCATCCTTGAACAAAATCAAATGAATGAAATTAAATTGATAAATAAGGCCGGTATGTTTTGGACCATATGTTACAGGTACTGTGTGTATTAACTCGGATTTAGATCTAGTGTCAGTTTGAGCTAAAACTACCTGTATACAGATTTCTTTGTGCCCTCAAACATAATGCTACATAATACACCCGCATACATATGCATGCATAGATGCAATATCAAAACATCTGTGACTTACATTTAATTGTAGTCCCCTGCAGTCTGCGTATTAAATGACCTGTCCATACACATTTTGGGACTAATAAGCAGCTCTGCAGCAGCTCTTTCGTTTTTTTTTGCTTTTTTTTGGTCCCATGAACTGTGCCTTTAAATAAACTGGCAGCAGCCTCCCGTTCACAGCGATGGAGCAAAGGTAGCTGACAAACAGCGGGGCAGAAACACGTGCGCTTGGACGCATTGTGCAGCCTGGTTTCGTTGCCATTGGGCCCACCGAAGCTCTGTGTGATCTGTGAATGTGAAATTTATTGTCCGCAAAAAAAACAAAAAAACACTTGGAAAATAAAACAAAGGGACATTTAGTGAAGCAAAGCCCTACTGTAAAACGGATGAATGCAAACACCAGGATGTCGGCCGAGCAGACAAAGACGTTGGAGACATTCTATAAAAAAACCCTCGCGGCACTTCAGCTCAGTGTGTCTGCTATCTGCCTCCTCTCCTCTGAAACACAATTATGTGACCATTGGCAAACACTGGTCGCCAAACACCAGCCATTTTTCCTCCTTGCCACCAGATGGTTCCATTGAGAATGGATGCGCGGGCCACTGTTTGTCTTCTACTTAGAGCTGGGGTCGTAATGGAGTCGCTAATGATTATAAAACACCTGCTCTGAAAATAAAACAAACAGAAACACTGGCCGGGGCCGAGAGCTAAATACCTATGTGATCAGGTTGAAAAGGTGCTGGGCTCGTGCTCGGCTGGTACTTATCCAGGGACACAAACCCTCAGCAGATGTCCCACCTATAGAGGTAAGAGGCTTGCAACCTCATCCACAAAAAGCAGACACACACACACACACACACACACACACACACATCCTCCACAGTCAGTCTCTATAATAGCTAATTGGCTGTTTGCTCAATGGAGAGAAAGGCTTGTTTCCACAAAGGGGTCATGTCTGTGATGGTCTGTGGTCTCTTCAGATGCCAGGCTAGGGTTTCATGTGGTTTTGGAGGTTATCAGTGCCCCAAAGCTACCTTACAATGGAGATGTTTGTACAGTGGTACGACACGCACGAGGGGAACACAACAAGCAGAAGGGTTGAGCAATAAAAGGGACCTGCTGCAACCAACAACAATTTCATATTCAGAGAGGCTGACTGTTGATTGTTTTTAATGGGTTAATCATGGCAACATGTAGCTCGTAGCCAGCAAAGCCCCGATCATTTTCACGCACACAGTAACTTCAGAGTTTCAGTTTAATCTCGGTCTACCTGCTTTGTCAAACAGGCCCCAGGCCAGTTTGCAATTGTGATTGTACAAGAAACCTACAGAGAGATTTTCCACCTATGAACTCCTTCAATGACACACGTGGACATAACTGTAATGTTTCATACGGTCAAAACAATAGTTTAAAGGCACAGTCCATCATTCAGAAAGTCAACCAAAGTTTGGCCTCAGCACCTGAACCCTGCTCTCGGTCCCAAATTGATTCAACACGACGACAGAGAAAATACAATTTGATGCTGTTAAAGAGTATTTTCTCTGACCACACCCATCACTGATGTCACAGTGTACAGACACACCCCCTGGGGAACACGGATGTTGAACTACAGCAGGTCAGCAAAAACAAGATTTTTAAGCTGATGTTAAATTGTTCTTAAAACATTTTTTTTTTTAGAGGTTGGTAACGTTCATAGATTCAGTTATGATTTAAAGAGAAACACACAAATTGCTCATTTTCCATGTGTGAAATAGTTTCCTGCAGATCTAATTCGAGGCAGTTGCCGTTCTTCATAGAGTAGAAAGAGACAAACTTTCCAGAACAACAGCCGAGTGTTTGAAAGTGTTCAATGAGTGTTCCTTTAAATTTGTTTCACATTTTATTTCACATATTCTGTGCTTATCAATAGATCTATTTACTTCATAACGTCTTGTTTATTGATTTAGCGATGCACAAATGTCAAATGCCAATTTAATCATCCTTAACGTAACACTAACTGATTAAATTAAATATTAAATACGTTGACTTAATGAACAAATGTGTTCAAAGCGATTTCTTCCGGCTGTTTATTTTGTATGATCCAGTCCAGGCAAACATTGTCATAATGTAATAACCCAATGTTTTTGTTTTTTTTCTCACCCCCATATCACAACAATAACCTTCACACATTCCGGGAATGTGGAGAAGCCTTTGAAACAATACTTAGTGGATTACGTAATCGAACAAGTACTTGGATGAACATAGTTGATATATATTGTTTGAAAATGGACTTCTTCTGCTTTCTTAGCCAATTGTCAGAGTTGAGCCGTTGTGATGTAGAAATACATGTAACGTTTCAGTGTAAACATGCAAGTAATATGTGTTAATATGTGAATATTGATTTGATTTGATGGATTCCTCAAAATGGATGACGAATATGCTACGATAAGGGTCCCTGAACTGCTAATTGTGACCCTACGGAGGATCAGCAGGTTGAGACTGGATGAGGAACAAAATCATTTAAAATCATCAGTATATGACATTTATTCCCTTTGAAAAAGAGGAAACCCGTTCCCTTTGAATATCTTTTGTGGCTGAAAACAAAGCCTCCCGGGTGTCTGCGACCACGAAACATACAGATTAACAGGCTGCAAATCTGCATGTGGGTGTGTGTGTGTTGGGTGGGGTGGGGTGGGGGGCTTTCCCTCCCCTCTGGTCTTCAACATCTCAATCACGTCTCCCGGGCCCCGCCCCTTTGTATTAGCCCCCAGAAAGTGATGGAAATCCTTTCACTGGCTGCCTGACCTCTAGTAATCCTGTTTCACAGACCAGCTCCCTGCTGAAGCCAACACAATGGCAGGCGCTCAGCCTCCTCCCAGTCGATATTCCAACAGACTTGATCGAGCAAATTAGTATCCTTTGGTAAGGGCATGACCAAAGACCTTTTCAACACCCTACCAGAATCAATAAAGCCCAGTGAACAGCACGTCTCTCTTTTTTTTTTTTTTTTGGTCCTTTTACTTCGCTTCCTTGCCACTGTGTGTGACTTCTATCCAGGGTTCAAGCTCCGGTGTGTGTTTCCTGCAAACTGCCTCCACCGCTGGGGCGTAGATCAAAGGTTGAAACGGCTGACAGTCAGCGTGTAATCAAGATTTCACCCTCGCTTGTAGGGAAAGAGTTGTTACGTGATGTATGGCTGAGGCCGGTGTGTGGCCAAAAAAAAGAAAATTCAAAAAATGAAATTAGAAATTAATGATGTTTTGAGGATCGGGTGACGGCGAATTATACCGTGCATGGCCTTTTTTTTTTTTTTTAAGTTTCTTTCAGGGTCTGGTGTTTTCTTTTTGTCAACAATGAAAAGGTGAAGTCTGTGTGTGTGTATCAAAGCCTTATCCCTCTGTTCCATAGAGCTCCATTGTTGTGCAAAAAATAAAATATAATAAGATGAAATAAAATCACAGAGTAGAACATTGGCACTTGCTCATTTCAGTCTTTAAAATGTCACCGACTTCAGTTTTAAGATCATTTAAATGGCCGATATATAACGGCTTCTCTGTCTGCATTCATGCATGTGATCTGATCTGTGCACGCAGAGGCGCATGCATGCATTCATGTTAGTGTTGCCAACAGCATGTCAGGACAGTATGGTACATTTTTGCTCCTCTTTAGGGACGTGACGTATATTTGCAGCATGCAACAACAACAACAACAAAAAAAAGATATTAAAAGATGGACAGGTGTCGTGACATCAAACCTATTTGAATTGCTGAATAATTTCTTTTTGGTTTTTAGTGAACTCAAAGCCCAAAAAATGAGTGAAATTCCAAGTCACCGTGTTTTGTTATGAACAAAATAAACGATGCAACTTTCCCGTCCTTTTCTTTTCTTTTGTTATATATTATTATATAAAATAATATCCATAATTCAAAAAGTAAACCAAAAGTAGCCCATGAACCCTCTTCTCAGTCCCACATTATTTCAACACAACAGGAAAAAACAATTTGATGCTGTTAAAGAGTAACAACACCGAGCTGAAAGGAGTACTTTCACTGGACTTTTCTCTCACTCCTCTGACCACACCCATCAGTGACGTCACAGTGTACAGACACACCCCCTGGAGAACACTTCTACTTCACTGCAGCCCGGCGAGAAGTCGAACTAATGTAAAGTTCAGCACAAACATCTGGCACTATTTCTAAGAGCAAAACATTTTCTCTGGTTGTATTTAGTGTCAACATTTGCCCAATGAGCCATCACATGCTATGAAACTTTTACCACTCAGTGCTCTGTCAATACCTCCTGTTTATTTCGAACGTGAAAAGCTGCACATTAGAGCTCTTTAAACTTCAATTTGATACAGAATATTTAATACTGAAGAGGAGCATTTAGGTCTGACAAAGTCCTGTAATGAAAGATAGATGATTTCATTTTTGGCCAAATCAAAGTGAAATGAATTTTATTGACTGAATGTTGCTCTGTGATAAATACCAATGGTCTCATCAAATTTCGAATCAGTGTTCTATTAGCTGCAATGCCAGCAGTGTAAAACGGACTGGACAGCAAATCAGGACCAAGCATGAAAACACAAGTCGGACTTTCCTGCATTTTCTGCATCACCAACTGAATGCAGGTTCCCATGGCAATGTGGGCGCATATGGTTTTTGCACTGCTGTAACTGCACCGCTGTGTTCGGTGGCTCAACAGGTTTACATGATATGTAACGTGTTCCCTTCAGTTGAGCATGTACGTCACAATCTATATCGCCTGGGAAAGAATGAGTAAAAAGGGTGGTGCTTTACAGCTGAGTTAAATCGAAACTCTGGAGCAGGTTCGTGTGCAGCGTTAGCTACCATGGTGATGTTAAAGGTCCTGTATTGTTGAAAGCGAGATGTCCATGTCTTGTTTGATTATAAAGCAGCTCTAGGTGTTGTATAAATACTGTGAAAGGTTCAAAACAATCAGTCCATGGAGAAATGAAACACAGCCCCGTATTCAGACACTGCGCCTTTAAACGAGCCGTCAGGACTTCCATAAGGTTGTGATGTCACAACTCTACAGTTGCCGCCCTCAGCAGGTAATCTGATCCAGGCACAGCACCACCCACCAAGTACAGGGACACTCATCCACCCGCTCAGTCTGTCTGAGTTATTGGAGCGCACTGCTCAGGAACTACTCTTCAAGTTTTTGGAGGTTGTTCAGTTTGTCTCAAACGGCTTGTTTCAGACAGAGGGGGGGAACTGAGGGGCTGCAGAAAGGGTCAGGAGAAGATACATAAGGACTTTTTTCAACTGTGAATCATGCAAAGCTTCTCTAGCGGAGTCCCAGAATAAAAATATAGAGCTAGAAATTAGCAGAATATGGGACCTTTAAAAGAGAGCCACCTTTGTGACAGTGAAAACTCTGGGCTTAAGGCTCAACATACTTCGCTAACCCCCCTGATAGCAGCCACTTTAGTTAGCGTTTTACAGTTGTTGTTGTTATCATTGAGGATTTATCAACAAAAACGAGAATAGATCACTCGCCGCATGAACGTGTGAGCTGAAGTAGGCAAATAATCACATCGCGACCTATCGCTTCACTTTTCTCTGCGGCCGAAGAACAACAGCAGACAACAAACTAGTTCCATCTGAAAACACTTGCGCTTCCTGCTCTGGTGTGTTAATGTAGCCGACGTCTGACAAAGCATCACACTGCTGCTTGCACATGAATCCTCTCCTCTCCTCTGTGTGGGCTAATCCATTTTCACCCAACTGTTTAGGGACAGATCTCACCCCTGCATAAATTAACTGTGCCTGGTGTGAATTATATATATATGTATATATATATATATATTTATAAATTGTGCTTATCACTGTTTTCCTTGGCAGGGATGCGTCTCTCTGCTGTTTTTAAGTAACATTAATTACATTGAGCGTATGTAACCAACACATCGCCACCAAGCTATAATTGTACATTTTTTAAGTGTTAGTGCTTGCATAATTTTACTCCGCGCGGTAAATAGCACTCTGTCGCCGGAGCCGCAGCTGTTGTTGCAAAAAATTGTTGCTGTGATAATTAACACTCTGAACCATCCAACGTGCATCGATTATCATGCGCCGAGGGAAGGTCTCCTGCATTATATTTTAAGACGGTGACGTGATGCAATGCAGCAAAAAAACACGTTTCAGCACAAATATTTCATTTTTGTGATAAAAAAAAAAAAAAAAAAGAAGATATTAGGAAAAGACAGATGTCATAATGCCAGCTACTTTTTGTGCAGTTACATCCAACCATGAAAAATGCAACAAACAGTGGCAGGAATCATATTATGTTCTGCTCGTAGTGCATGAGTCAAAGTCCAGATCATCATCATTTCATTTCGCAGAAACAAAAAGTTAAGTGACTCCTGTCAATCATTTTAATTCTGGGTGCAAGTGATATTTTTAGACCTTAAGGCTGCATGTGCATGCTTTTGCCCACTTGCTGCAAACCGTGTTTTTTTTTGAAAGTGATAACTCTTTTCCAAAGCATGGATGCCATTTTATTTCCACATGCTGTAATAATCCAGCAATAACCTTGCAAAAGGCCTGAAACACGCTTAAGCTAAGGACCGACCAATAAACGGTTTAAAAAGGTGAACATTTAAATTAATATTAAAACAAAACAAAAAAAAGCATATGATAGTATAATAAAAAAAATGTGCACTGGGTAAAGGGGCCGTGGTGGAACTGATGTGCTGAAACAAGTTAGGTCAAACCAATGATGGTTTGCGGGGGGGGGGGGGGGGGGGGGGGGCAATTACACATACTTTGGGCTCCCAGACACATTTATGACACCAAGACCCCCCCCCCCCCCCCCCGCTCCCGCTGTTCAGCTCTTTTTGTCCCCTTGAGGAATGTCTCTCGGTTGTCAATATTCAATAATGGCCAGCGGCCGCCCTGCAGAGAGTAGCTCACGCTTGTCAGTCTGTCCTCTGTTGAGCACCATGTTCAACCCTGCTGCTCCACCAGACCAGACCAGACCAGATCACAGGAGAGGGAAAAAAAAAAAAGACCCCAAGAGCGAATGGTGTAATGTCCAAAGGGTCCCCTGTTGTTATTGGAGTTTGTCTTCCATCACAATCCAACAGTTAATGTTTGCTTTTTTCCCCCCTAACCTTAACCATACCCTGGCTGCTATGCAAAGACTATTGCAACATTGAACATAATCCAGGGTTTGCAGGATCGTCCAATATCAATGCAGCGGTAGGTCTGGAAATACCACTGACCATATAACTGGATGGTAAGGCAGTACCTCTCTTCAGAATTAACAAGCAACAGCAATATGAGAGCAAGACCAAGGTCTTTTTTTTTTGTCATCAGTCTTGAAATATTAGCTAACGCCGGTCACCGCTACATCTGCCCAGTTCTCCGCAAGTTCTCCTCGCACAACAACTCATTTCCTGTTCCTGGCCTACTGGACGCCCAGCAGGCTAACAATTATAAGGACTGTGGTCCTTCATTTGCATATAGACATGCAGTATACATCCACGTCTAGTTTTCCTACACATTGATTCACTGGGGTCTCCAACCCTAAGGCTGCTTCAATACAAAAACCTAAAACCGTTGTTTTTGACTATTATATAGTGTGACCTTTAACTACTGTGTACTGTGTGTGTGTGTGTGCATTGACGCACTTGGCCGATTCCTGAGTGTACGGTGAATGTCACTGGGTCAGATATTTGTGAAGACAAGCAGCAGAACATTGACGGTGTTTAGTGGCTGTACTTTGTCACAACAGATAAATGACACCTTTCCCTCTGAGCAGCCGGGCCCCTGTGAGTTCGTCTGTCCGGATAAAGAATCAATAATGTTGTTGCCTCTCGCAGGAGGCCACCTATAGACCGATCCCTGTCTGTTCGGAGACAGCCGTGCTGTTAAGTAAACAAGCTGCCATTACTGCCTTTTGTAAACCTGCCCAATAACGATCATCCATCCATCCATCCATCCATCCACTCAACTGTCCATTTTCTGCTGGCTCATGGTTGCAGCAGGCTGAACGAGGTAGCCCAGGGGCCCTTCTCTCCTAATGTTTCCAGTCCAAAACTGCCCCAGGGTCGACACCAAGTTGGATGTGCCAGGAAGCTGGAGGGAGCCAACCAGGAAGCATCCTACTCAGATACCCAAACCACCATAACTGACTCATTTCAACCAGAGGGTATACCTACCCTATTGCGTTATACTTGCAGGTGTTTCTATTATTTTTGTCCACCCCATTTATATCAATGAGGGTAGGCTAGAAAATAGAAACACCTCTCTGTATAATGTGATGCATTTCAATGGCACCACAAACGATATCCTCCAAAATGATCATACAGCTGAATCGACGCCTCTCTAAAACAGTTTGAACGCAAACTGAGCATCATAACCTTCATGAAGGCAGACTGCATCGGATGCAGCTACTCTCCGGCCGACATTTTGAATTAGTCCTTGGATGAGCGCAACAATGCTCCAGCATTATCTTGCCCCACCCCCACCATTCTATGTAGACGACTCTTATTAGCTGGTGTAGCACAGTTAAGGCCCTTGGCTGCTCTATATTTGTCCGTATTTGCTTCATGAATAAAGCTGAAAAGCTGATGAGTGCCCGGGGACCTTCTATATGTGTCGGTGGCAAAGGTCAAGAACCTATTGTTTACTGGGAGCACTGTTAATCACAAACTGGGAACTGAGTGAACAGCACTCTGCTCACCACTGGTAGGCCATGGACCAAAGCCAATGTAGTCATTGATTAAGGTACTCTACAAAAAAAATTACAATTTCAACCTACAAGTGCTTTTCTAATATAGCGTAGCACCATACTTCAACATGTGATTTTGTTGTATTCAGAAATAATACATTGCTCCCATGTAAGTGAAGACTCTTGTAATGGTTATTAATTAATAATAACATTGCTATTTAAAAGGAAGTTCTTCCTTGCCACTGTTGCCAAAGTGCTTGCTCATGGTGGGAACTGTTGGGTCTCTGTAATAACATTATAAAGAGTCGGTCTAGACCTGCTCTATTTGTAAAGTGTCATGAGATGACTTTTGTTGTGATTCGGCGCCTATATAAATAAAATGGAATTGAACTGAAAATTGAATTATGCTCCGCAAAAGATACATTTCTAAAAACAAATGTTCGTGCATGTTGCACAGGGTGTGCACTGCACACAGGGCTGGGTATCATTTTTCCGATTTAATCGCCGACATGATACCTGAGTTTTACCAAACTCATCTTTTTTGTTTTTTTTATCTAAAATGTACAGTATTTGATTCATTGAAAAAAGAAGCCAAAGTTGTTGAATGTCGCCTGAAAGAACGTTGCCTCATAAATTAGAATAAAAGTGGCAAAGTCTTTATTTAATCCAGGAACTACGGTATCAGTATCTGACTATATATATACATATATGTATATATGTATATGTATATACATATATACATATACATATATTCAGTATACAGAAGGGGTGCCAACGTTTCCTCCCAGCTCCTCGTCTTCTGAAAAAGTGATTAAAGACAGTTGTGTGTGTTTCTCCAGTTGTAAAGAAAGGAGCCCTGTCCTTAGTCACACCGTGAGATAAAATCAATTCCTTGTCATGTCCATAAGCAGCAGTTCCAGAAATAAAAGGAAAAAATAAAGAACCAGAGGAACCCCCTCAGGAGTTTTATCAGAGCCATTCTCTGGACTTGTCTTCTCCCTTAAGAGGGTCAAGAGTGGTGAGTAGACACTTTCTTTTCTGAAGGAGGGAGGCCAAACAAACTCAGCTAACAGAGAGGGGCTCTCCAGGGAGCTAAGAGGGAAGAGATCCTGGATTTATTGTCACTCCCTGAATAAACACTGTCGCAACAGTTACAACAACGCGGTGAGATTTTTGGTGTTTGTTTCAGACCAGTTTGAACATATTTGTTGACAGAAAAAAAAAAAATCTATATGTCAATGTCCCTCCCTCACAAGTTCCACTCTTTACATTGAAAAATGTTGGTCCTGGTAATGTTGGGATTATAGGCTCCAGGCTGCACTGGGCTTGCATTTATCTAAAACCCTGTAAAGTGGGAGTCTAAAAAAAAAAAAAAAAATCAGGTGGTGACCTTGGGTCCATTTTCTGCAGGGCAGCCTGCAGTGCCAGTGAATGGCCGGACGCAGCGGGGCTTGCAGGCACCTGGCCGGACGGCTAGGGCGCTCCACAATGCTGTCTGGGGGGTAATTACCACAAGGTATTCTTTAAAAAGACCAGATGGGGATGAGGTCCCACCCCGCCCCATCATTTACAACAGAACCCCATTCAATGACATACTTAATCCACCCACCGGTTAGCTCTTTCAGAGTCTGCTGTTGTTGTGCTTGTTCCTTTATGCTAATTCAGCCTCACCCCACACCTCCCTCACAAATAGAGAGAGGGAGAGCGAGAGGGAGAGGGGAAAGTGAGAAAGACATAAGTGCCTCAAGGGACTCAAAAAGCATTATTCATTTTCAAATCGTTTCCGCCACAGCAAGTACAGTAACATTTGTACCTCCCCTCCTTTTTTTTTTTTCCTCCTGTCTCTCTGCTGCCCTGAAGTGCTGTTCGGCTCCTTGAGGAAGACTCGCCGAGGGGAAGCTGAGTGACGGCGGGAGGGGAAACAAAAGGGGGGAAGGGGGCGAGAGACCTAGGCGGAGACAGAGAGAGTGGCCTTTGTAGACAAGGTCAAGTCAGGGTTCAGGGTTCATGGTGGCACCAGCTGAGGTTGGGTGGGTGGGGGGTACCTGTTATTTTGTGGGCACATATCTGTTTCGTTTCCAGCTGGACTGCTCCCCCCCTCCCTCCCCAGTGCTACCCCAATCTAGTTAACCAGGACCCCCCCCCCCCCCCCCCCCCGACTTCCAGCATCCCCAGAGAATACATAATCAGATCCTCCCTCTTTTTATAACCGTGTTCCCTTCTGCTCATCGCCGGCTAATGTGTCATCAGACCCTTGCTGACTGCTGCTGTGTCATGTTCTCACCGTGATTTCCTCTTAAGTTTTCAAAATGTGAATAACTAATGAATAGATAGTAGTAGTTAAGAAAAAAAAAAGGTTTAGGATTTGTGATGAAGTAAATTACTACATACTGAAGGATGCTGCCATTATCTCACACAAATGAGATGTTCCGGTCAATTTTAGAAGAAGCAAACAGTGTAAAGGGTCAATCTGCTTACTCATAGTGTATTTGTATATCAGGGAGGTGTCCAAACAAATGGCCCCAGCAGGGTTATCTCACCTCAAAAGAAGGTAAAACGCTAATAGCTTGTGTATGAATTTTGTCAATACATGGACCATGTATCCTGCACGTTTCTCACATGGATATGTACATTGATACGTCAGCTGTTAGACCTGCAAAAAAACAACAACCTGTTGGTTCATTCAATTCTGTAACACATGAATTCATTAGTGAAGGGGTCGACGTAAAATTAAAACCAAATGGATCTGAAAAAATTAATAAACATCAGCATCATGAGAGCTACCTGAAATGACAGAAACCATCTTTGGGAAAAAGTTATTTGGCCCATGTCCCATCCGCTAACATGGAGGGGGTGGCAGGGCGGGGCTTATGACCTATACAGCAGCCAGCCGATCCAGACGTTTTGGCTTCACTTTTGGGGAGCTGTCATTTCAAGTCCATCTTCATATACAGTCTATGATTTGTATCCTGTTTTTTTTTTTTTTTTGTTGCCTTCTCTGTTCCATTTTTTGAGTAAAAAAATATCCACATCCAATCAGTGACTTGATATCAAGCCCAATGTCAAATGATGAGTGAAGACCTCGAAATTCAATACGTGACCTAGAGAACAAAATTCATGGTTTAAAGCTCAATTCGTTCATTCATTTTCAAACTCATTTTAGCCCTTCCGTTTTTAATGACAGCTACTAAATCTACTGTAGGCACAAGACTGAAGTCCACAGTCACCTTTTTAACCGTCCTGGGATCCAGTTCAGCTCCTCTCCTTGTCCAGCTCATGATGCTGATCGTGCGTCTTATTCATCATAGGTTTTTTTCATTCCAAACAATGCCCCTTGTTCTCAGCACCAGCATTTTGATTGATTGTTGACCTGAGGGTAAAATCTCATGAAATCCAACCACAGGTAAGGTTAAGAAATCATTTTTTAATGATTCTGTTTGGAGGATTTTTGGCTTTTGTTCCCCCACACCACTCTGAAGAAGTGCATTTTTTTTTCTTTTTTTTTTAGAACCATGCAGATTTGACCTCTTAGATTCTGATTACACACGATGAGGCCATGCTCAGTTTTTAGTGGAAATGCTCCCCAAAAGCACCAACATTTCAATGGGATCCCTGCATGGAGATGTTGCTCCGTCCAATCCAACATCTTTGGTTCAGAGCTTGATATTTTAACAGGTAGGCCAGAGTACAGTGACATTTGCTGTATGTGTTCACAGTCCCCAGAGGATGATTTGCGACGACTTTGGTGATCCCTTTCGATAAACACAGTTCATAACAAGCTTCCTCTGGAATTAATGACCAGATTTCTATTAAAATTGCTCTTGATAATCATGAGAAAAGTTCATGGATTACAAAGACTAAAAGTGGATTTAGAAAATGTTGAAAATTCTTTTCATGGGTAGAAGGACAGGGAGACATTCAGAAGTTTATGAAATAAAATGAGAGTGAACACAAAGATTGTTGCAGCGGTTGACAAGCCTGAGCATCCTATGTACAGCGCAATTAAGGGGCTTCTTCTCCAGCCAGGCTATTTGTATTCTGATGATGAATATTTTATTGTTTTCAAAGTGCTCTGTTCTAAAATCAAGCCATAAATGAATATCCATAGTCAGCGATGCTCTTGACTAGCATTGTATTGACTGCCAAGTCACTGAGAGCCTTTCAAAAAAAAAAAAAAAAAAAAGACTTTTATATGAAAATCAGGGAGCTCGGGATGAAAGGCAGAAATGCAACAATATCCTGCAAATTTTGTCCTTTTGTCTGAGAGGGATTACTCCATTAGGGAAATTTATGGAAATGCGGCCGATTTTACTTTGTCGGACTTTCATTTATGGAGCAATATCATTTTAAAACCTGAACAAAAAGTATGCAATTTATTTGGAATTAAGACAAGCAGAGGCAGTTATGCGTTTGGATGGGTCATTTCGTGTTCACACAAAGTAGCAAACCTTTTGGCAACAACTTCCTGCCGTCAGATAACAAGGGTCACCCCTTAAAATGATCTGCTGCCCCCGCGGCTACCACAGCGCATGGATGAGGAACATGAAAGCGTGTGTTCCAATGACATCAATATGCTGAAATGAAACACTACATTTACTGGCCCCTATGCTACTTTCACTGACGTTATAAGTGGTCCAAATCAGATCTCCCCCCCCCCCCCCCCAACACGTAACACAGACAATTCTTTTAATGACAAAGTGAACAGAACACCGTTTCATAAAGCTCAAAATCACATTTAAAGACCCTCCAGGACATTAAAAGATTGACAAAATTATGTTGAATGGGGATGCAATAAAATTGCAAAAAGAAAGTCCAGTTTAAGTACATTTATAACGGATACTTTGAAAGGCAGCTCCTGAATTTATAATAAAAAACAAAGAGCTGTGAAATAAATACATAATAAATGCCGCATTTCGGTGTGAGAGGATGCAATGCTCAGTCAATTCAGGAAGAAATCACTGCCTAAGTTTCATTTAATTAAGATGGAAAAAGCTAGCGGCTAGTTTGGTTTAAAGTCTTCATTAAAACATTTTGGGCACGTAAGAAGCAAGAATCAGAGTTTGAAGAAATGTGCAGTCCCAAAGAAGATTTTTGTGATCAGTGGATTGTGTCTTTGGTTACACTTTTTCAGCTTGGAGTTCATGCATTTCCTTTATTGTTCATTTCCTTTATTTCCTTTATAGTGATACCAAGGGTTATTCTAACAAAACAATCCAAACTCAAGGTCCACTTACTATATTTGTTCAGAGCTTT
Source organism: Enoplosus armatus (assembly GCF_043641665.1). Taxonomy (NCBI): domain Eukaryota; kingdom Metazoa; phylum Chordata; class Actinopteri; order Centrarchiformes; family Enoplosidae; genus Enoplosus; species Enoplosus armatus. Next base: position 23,606,520 of record NC_092183.1, on the reverse strand, counting down.
AAACCGTATTGCATGTCTCTCTCTCAAATGGATGGCGTTTGCTCGGTGGACCTTCAGTTGGAATTGTTTTGTGTAACTGTTTTTTTCCAGTTGAGTTTGTCGATGACACTCAAAAAAATCGTTCATCGCTTCACAGGTGTTTCTTTTGTAAAGATTGTGTATGTGGAAAAGTCTTTTTGGGCTAGCGGTGACGATGACCACAGTACAGGAGGATCTCTACTGGCTCTTTAGTGGACAAAAGACAAAGACTGAAAGATGTGTTAAAAAAAAAAAGACAAGCAAAAATGCATCCCTCTGCTAACGTATCCTGATTCAGCCTGGTGTCACGTGCTGGACGCCGGAAACATCACATCAATGCCTTAGACTGTAGCGCTAAGGCTTGTAGCGTGAGCACCGCAGGTTACAGATCTTCATTATTACCGTTTAGAGCCTCGTACAGTTGGCCACAAGGACTTGGATTTACAATGAAAGCACACAGTTAATCTTGGGAAGCTGAGCAGCAGGGGGATAAATCTAACCAGCCATATGGGCACAGAGAGGTCAGAGGTCGCTTAGCAGCCAGATCGCCTGCTGACCTCAGTCTAGGAGGAAGATAAACACCCTGAGTTGTATTGAAATAAAATAGGGACCTGACGTCTTGAGAAATAAGGCAGTGTGTAAGACCAAATGAATATAATACAATACTGAATCCGTGACATTAACTCTAAGTGGTCTACTGGCCATTATATAGACCCTTTTAGTGCAGGCGTCTTGATTCCGTCACGGTGTTAGCTGGAGGAATCACCTCAGAGCAGTAGGCTATGTAACCTCCCGAAAATATCATCTTGCTGTGTTGTTGGGTGCCAGAATGCAAGCGAGCTGCCACTGCCAGTCAGAAAAATCAAAGACAACTACGGTTAAACGTGATAACACGAAAGGATTGGACTGAGGCAAAAAAAATGCTTGTGTTTGTAGCTCACACTTCATATTGCGTAAGGTTAAATTAAGTATTGTCTGTTATGTGTCTACAGGTTTGTCACGCCCACCTCATCTGAAATTGGGGAACTCTGAGGAATAGGTGACTCTAACTCTTTTAGCGCAGTAGCTAACTTTGTTAGCTAGTTGTGTGTCTGTTAAATCTTTGGATTTCAAGTCTTGTAGGCCTTCATGACCATTCAGGACATAGTTAAAGGCATGTTAAGATGTATACGCCCTCAGTTTCTTTTTTACTATATACGCTTTGTTTCTCTATCAGGTAGGTGTAACGCTAAATGTCTGGCCATTCCATCGTAGGTAATCCTGGCGTGTACGGGTTGGCCAATCCGGCCCCATTGGTAAATGTTAACTTTAACCGAGTGAGTGACCTTAGATATTCAGAGAAACTCATATTTTCTTCAGCCATTGTTCAAAAACAAGCCAATGAACCTTCTAGCTAGCGTCAGCTAACATGCTCAGGGAATTATTCTGCCTTCACCTAAGCTCCGCCCACAAAAAACACCATAATGTTTACTAACAGAAAGGGGGTCTATAAAATGGTGTATCTACATAGCAGTGAAGTGTTTATTGAATGCTATGCTACATTTTTTTCTGTATAATTTATATTTAGAAAAAAGCAGGGGCGGCTGTTTTGTCATATTGATACTCCTATTGGTGAGATGTTAATGCATTTGGACTCAACTCATTGTTCAGTGGGCTGCTTAACAGCAGCATTAAAAATTCAAGAAGCTGTCAGGTTCACGCTCTCCTTTTCACCACGTCCACCGTTCTTCACTGTGCGTCTCTTCTGGGTCTGATTTTGAAGACAAAAGAGCTCGTCAGTGTAACGCCGTTCAACAAGCCTCAACTTTCTCTCATGAACGTAACTCGTCGGTAGAAGCCAAGACTTTTTTAAAGCTGCCCTACCAAAACATACACAACATCGATCCTTAAACAAGTGGCATAAGAGTGCTGAAAAAAGCACGTAATAACATACATAAAATCAATAAACTATAAATAACACACACATATATATAATAAAATAATTTAACCAAAAGTGAACTAAAGTGATAGTGCCTATTAAAGGTATTGGTCCTCTTAGAAGGTTTCCTGTTTTACTGCTGATTCAATGTAGATGTAATGCGGCTGTTTTTTTGACACTGATCAACAGTATGCCTACATGCGTTTTACATTTGTCATTCATTTAGATCTTTCTGGAGATCTGTCTTTTTTTTCTGTTCATCAGTTTTTTTCCCTCTTTCCTATTTCCTTATTGCCCAGCCTTCACCAAGCAGCTTTGGTGCCCGCACCTTACCAGACCCTAACCGGGAAGGCAGGCAGATGAGGAAACGACCGCACAAATCATTTTTCGGGTCGTCGCGCTGACAGATGACGCTGCAAAGACACATCAAATGATCTTTTTTTGTTGTTGTTAAGTTTGGAGGTCCTTTTCAAGGATGAACACATTCCAGCAAATCTTCTACGCTATAGTGCGCTTTTTTGAAAAATGCAAAAACAAAACAAAAAAACACTGTTTATCTTTGGAAGAAAAGCAAGACGGATGTGCTTTTCAGCGGATTATAGCTGTGTTGACATCACACACTTCAATATAAACACAGTAACACTGGAGACATTCAGAAAGACATAAAACAACATTTGTGCTCTGCTGAATATTGTATTTAGACTCCTTCACACACCACCACCCCCACCCCCAAATGGCCGGCAGCGAGGGAGGGCAGAGGGCAGATCTCTAATACCCCTCTATCCTCCCCCTGCGCACAACTGCCAGACCCCCCCCCCCCCCCCCCCCCCTCCTCATGCTCAGCCTCCCCAGCAGGGTGTTTACCCTGCCACCTACTTTATCAGTAAATAAATAATGGCAACATAAAGTGCAGTGTGTGAACAGGAGCTGAGATTGGATAACAGTCGGGAAGGCGTGGCGGACTGTGAAATATTAATGATCCTGATTACTTTTCTGCAGTGGTGACACGGGCTTCCTGAAATGCGTCATGACAAGAGACGGGCTTTGTTGCGGATGAGCTGCGGTGAATTAGAATGCGGAGTTGTTGTGGAGATGGGGCGACACAAAAATATCAGCACGCAAATGTCACAAACTAAACAGAATAAAGATATTTATTTGCAATTCAATTCTTGAGATATTAATGTTTCGTCGGGCAAACACATGTTGGAGGAATCATAATTGCGTGCTTGGATCGGGTTCACCGCCTGCGAATGTTGTTGCAATGCATGCAGTGTGAGTGTGACGTCGTTACACCACAGTGAGGTCGCACTGAGGGAAGTCAGCGTTTATGGTTTGACATACGTTAAGTGCCCGATTTTGGACACAATTTTGACCGGGGTTTGTGTCCTGGCATTTTGATATTTCCTTTTAAAAAACATTTTTTTGTTTGAAAAATGCCAGGTCACTGCACCAACCAAAGTGTCAAGTCTCTGCAGATCTTCAAATAAGTGCAAATGAATGGCAGCAACATGCATGCAAAAATGTATAACACAAGTGGGCCTGCTTTTGGACACGGCAGTGAAATCAGTAGTCCCAGAACGAGCATCCTCAGTATGAATATCACTTTAGCTGAGGGTGTTAATGTGGAGGAGGTCCCTACATTTCATTGTGTGTCACAAGTAGTTTTATCCTCAGTAGACCTTGTCCGGGGCCCCGCTGGAGTCTCCAGATGCCTGCTGAAAGGAGAAACACAATGTGGACAAGCCCCCTGACAGAACAGGGCCCCTCTGAATTATCACCCCACTCCTCCCGGCTAATTAAAATTTTGCTTGTAACTTATGTCAGCCATTTGAAGGCTGACAATTCCCTAACCTCCCCCTCATTTTAATTTGTGGCACGTGCGCATAAATTGTTAGAGAGGGGAGTGGCGGTGATGCCGGACACAAACTGAATTTTTTTTTTTTACATTTTTTTTTTCTAGTCACACTGAATGCCCTGCCTCTCTCTAGGTGTGTCTGGCAGGGTTTAGAGGTCCTCCGCTCCTCTGAGGACGATTTGATTGATAAATGCCAGGGAAGATTTGTCAAAGCAACTAGACTGCCCCCAGTGGGATGTCAATATGGTTCATTTAGACTCCCACTAGGCTTAGACTGCCTGTAGAGAGGAGATGCTACAGAGACCAGTAGGGAACTGTGGGCTGAGCCGGGCAGGCACTGCTGCTGCTGTGTACGGGCTAGTGCAAGAAAGGAAATGGCTAACTGTATGGAGGGATAAACCAGCAGGGAACAAGCTCACTGTGTGTGTGTGTGTGTGTGTGTGTGTGTGTGTGACTGAGAGAGTGAGAGAGAAAAAAAATGGCGAGAAAGCCTGCTAAAAGTGGGAGAGATGTTTGTGTGTGTGTGTGTGTGTGTGTGTGTGACTGAAAGACAGACTATGTGTGTGAGGCTAGAGTGCTCAAAAGGAGGAGTGAGGGTGATCCAGGGTTCAGCGTGTGATTGGCTCGGCTCAGCTGGAGGAGCTTTTAGTCCATTTCCCAGCAGCCTCTAGGACAGATGCACTGCCCTGAGCCATAATCTGTGTCTCGCTTCAAATGACAAATGGCACAGTGTAGAATATTGCATTATATATTAAGTACCAGCAGTCAGTAAGTTATAGGATGCTGCTGCTGCCTGCAGCACTTGTCGCTCACTAAGCAGACTGTTGTTTTACAACAGTCAATTAGATCCAGACCATAACCTGCTACTAAATCCTGCCCTGCTTAGATCCCTCATTTGTCTTTTTTGAAATGTGGTCAAATAAACATTTTTTTTTAGCTTTTTAAAAACTGACCTAGTTCAACAATTTGAAGAAATCTCTACAGTAATTGTGATCTAAGTGTTGGTTATATATAGAGTGGTATAAAACACATTAAAATTCATGGTAAGAATATATTGTTATCAGGCCGGTAACCATACATAGAAATACTGAGGTCATGTGTAGTGCAATTGTTTTTTTCTGTAAATGTCATCTACCATAGACCATAGAAAACCGCCATGCATCGTTTTGGTGTAGTTGTGGAAATAAAATACCCCAATTTGTCCCAGACACAGTGCAATTTCTTCCTCAATGAATGTTGCCCAGAATGTTATATAAAAATGTCACACAATAGCAGCAATGACAGAATTTACCAAAAGCAGTGTCATTTAAAGTCCATTCTTAACTTTCCACTGCTTTCAACCACATCTCACGGTCTTCATCGAAAAACGAGCTAGCTTAGAGAGCCAAGGGCCATCTTTGAACAAAGACAGGCCCCCAAAATGTGACCACTTGTCATCACGTGACTGAAGTCATGACTGTTTAGGCCATGCAATAACACGCAAGCCTCCTCCATCTCCAACCACTGATGAAAACCATGAGATGTGGCTGAGAGCTCCAAAAGCCAGGAAATGGACCTTGAGTTAAGATTATTTTGTCAAGCTACTGTCCTCGGGTCATATGTTAGCTCTCACGCCAAATGTGAACAGCATCACCAATCGGATGACCATCATCCAGGCGAAGCCAGGACCAGCTAGTGGTATTCTCTCCATTGGGTCCAGCTGATTTGTCCTCTTTCTGAGGGTCTCATGTACCCACAAGGATCCAGCTTCGGGAACAGCCTCTCACCCTCAATCATCACAAATAAAGACACGTCAGTTGACGTCGCAAATCAGTCAACGCACCTTGTCATTGTCAAATGTCAATATGACCATTCCATTTGTTTTTATCGGCTGCTCTTGCACGACAGGCGCTTTAGTGACGAAAACATGTCTATGAATTTCAGCTGGATTAATATATTCAATTTCCTCACTCCTCAAAGAGGCGGAGCGTCGTTCTGGCGCACTCCGGCAGCACTACACCTACGGTGGTCCGGTTTAATACAGAAGAAGTTTGCAGTGACTTCAGGCATAATGTGTTTATTAACATTTAACTGAAACCACGTTTTTTTACCCCCTAACCTTAACCAAAGTGCTTTTGTTGCCTAAACTTCTGCACTTCATGCGTCCGCAATCTACCCCGACAACCACCCTGCAAATCTGGTGTGGTACATAAATGTCGTGCTTCATTCGCTCAAAAAAAACACCGTCAGTCAATTCCAGCTCATTCGGAACGCTGCTGCCACAGTTCTAACGAGAACCAAGAGAACTGAGCACATTACTCCTGTTGCTTTTAGCACAGGTGGCACCAACGTCCTGATGATCTCAAATGCAACCCAACTTTAGCCACTTTCAATTCTAAATGAAAAACTCTTGTCGTTCTCCTGTGCCTTTGACTGACTGGTTTCTCTACTGCACTTTTATTTCCTTTGTTGCATCTGGAGCAGCTTACAAGTTATTACTGCACTGTAACTGTATTTTTTAAAGTGTCATTTTATTCTATCCTAGTCGATTTTATTTAGTTTTTTTTTATTGCTTATTGTTGATGAATGTCAGTCTAATGCTTTTCTTTGCCTGCGTAAAACACTCTGTGTTTGAAATGTGCTATACAAATAAAGCCGCCTCCGAACACAATCCAGCGAGCCAATTTCATTCGTCACCATGAAAACAATTAAACAGGCTAAAGCTGTTGAATTAAAACCGTGTTTGAATTCCAGGTGATTAAATGATTTCTCTGTGTTACTCATCTGGTAGGTATTAGACTTCATTTCAGCACCGGGCGCTTTCCATAGCTGGCTACCACCTAAACATCCAGGTGTCCATCCAAGTGAAGGACTGTAGCCTCAGTTTGCATGCCTCTCTTTATGAAAAAGCAAGCTACAAATATTTATATCTATTTATAATCTATTGAGCAGACAGGAACAGTTAAAGGATTTAATGACGAACTGGAGGTGCATAAGCTGACTGAATCATAATGCAGGTGAGAGTCAAAACCAGGAAGACAGTTCGAATAGGCAAATTAATCCAAAGGGGGTTAGGCAAAGAGTCATCAGTCTGTGGATCAGGCAGATGTGAGAGTCAGGTGACTGGGACAGGTGTAAAAGTCTGAAAGCATCTGGTAGAAAGGTAGAGAATGGCAATAAAGGGGCCTGGGGTTAGTGGAAAAAGATGTCAAACATTTCTACAGAAGGAGCTGCAGAGGGTGACCCCCCAGGTGTTAAAATCAGGGCAAACAAAGGTGGGCTGCAACCAGCAACATTGAAAAAAGTGAAGAACTTGTTTCACATCACACCAGTGAATTTCATCAGCGCTCTGACCCCTGCGTCCTTGTTGTGACCCCACCACAGCAGGATGGCCTGCATCACAGCTCTCTTCCAAACAATTAGGCACAGTTGTTGTCACCTTAGCCTGAAAGGGCACTGCAGGATTTGGGGTAGACAGACAAGCGGAGGCTTTCTCACTGCGGGTCCCAGTAGGTGGATAAAGTGGGCAGAGATGCCTAGAAAACATCTGACCTACACGAAGGTCTCCTCTGGTCATGCATTACAGAGCTCTCAGTAGACCTGTGAAAACCTCCAGAGGCCCACGGGAAGCACAACTTCTGTTCCTTCAGTAAAAATGGATAGCTACCTGAAAAAAAAATCTGCTTTCTCATGCCGAGGATAGTCAAATATTTATGTAAAGTTAGATATTGATTTCACAACGATAGTGTACAATTCAACAAATGACATCATGCATTATTTAAGAGAACTTTGTGTGCCATTTAACAGAATATATTTAAAAAAATACACTCTGTTGCAAGGTAGCCCGGACATTCTTCTCTTCTACATCTTCCTGTGATTGCTGGAAGATCCCGAGGTGTTTCCATGTCAGATGGGATATGTAATCTCTCCAACGTGTCATGGGTCTGCCCCGGGGTCTCTTGGGGTACCTCCACATTCAGGAGACATCCTGATCCTCAGCTGCTCCTTTCAGTTCAGAGGGGCAGCGGTTCCACGCCGAGCTCTTTCTGGATGTCTGCGATACTTACCCTGTCCCTAAAGGGTGAGGAGTTCAGACAGCCGACGAAGAAAAAAACCATTTTGGTTGCTTGTATCCATGATCTCTTTCTGACAGTCGTTACCCAGTGCTCATTACAATTCCTGCATCTCTGCCTGTTGATCTCATTCTTGTCTCACCCTCCCTCGTGAACCCCCGAAATCCTTTTTACTTTCACTTGAAGCTGCAACTCGCCTCTAACCCAAAGGGAGAAATCATGAATCAGTTTTCTAGCGGAGTATCGTGACCTCGGACTTGAAGGTGCAGGAAGTCACAGTTTGATGAACAGAACTACGTCATCAGTATAAAGCAGAAACGCAATCCTAAGGTCACCAAACCGGGTCCATTCCATTCTTCAGCTGCCCACAAAAATCACCAAAAGAATTGTGACATGGCACAACCTTAACAGCAAGGTTGGGTACAACATATAACCGTACTGGGCGGCATGGTGGCGCAGTGGTTAGCACTGTCGCACGGGAGGTAAAGCTGGTTAGAGCGGGTTGGGGGTTCAATCCCCGCCTGCTCCCGATGGAGACCAGCACCTTGCATGGCAGCTCAGTCACCATCAGTGTGTGAATGGGTGAATGAGACTTAGCTGTAAAGCGCTTTGGGAACCGTGAAGGTTGAAAGGCGCTATATAAGTGAGATCATTCACTGTTTTATCATTCTATAACTGTGTTGGCGTTCCGATGATTCATCTATTATGTGGAAACAGCCCCATTTACACCCACAGTTAATTAAAATGGCCTGGTCATTAACCATTTATTAGAGCTGTCCATTCTGGGCTGATCTGGGTATATTTTAATGGAACGGTATCGCCTAAAAAAAAGTGGATCAGTATCCAATCCTTTCTTTAATGTACTCCACTGCACCTCAGCCTGCCAGTGTTGCAGCACTGTTCTCCTCAATGACAGCTGCACTGTGAGCATTTCACTGCATATGAGCGTGGAAATGAGGGCGTGTGAATGTCAAAATGTGTGCACCGTGATTGACTGTTCTGACAACCTGGGTTGGTAAAATTAGCTAAACTCTGATGGTAACGAATCTGTTCTTTCTCTTCAGACATTCAGGTAAGCAGCTCCTCCTTTTCAGCCCGACCGTTGCTTTCACTGCTTCATGTCAGCTTCAGGGGTCGCATTCCTCCGGTTAAACGTTCCTTAATATCAGATCAATCATTTAAGCTTGTCAACTTTATAGTTTTGAACCAGGGTCTTCAGTATTTAAACAAAGTAGCTCGTGAAAAATTAGCTCAGATACATATTTAATCAACATTTAGGGAAATATGAGTATCGGATCTGACTCTGTTTTGGTGATACTCTGTACAAAAAGACTGATCATGATCGGGGCATCCCTTATATTTATGTCCATTTTTTGCTCAACTCAATAAGAGGAAACTGAGTGTGAAATAGGGGCACTTGCTTGCACGGGTTAAACAAGACAGACTGTATTGTTTGGTGGTCATAGCTGGTGCATCCAATTAGAGAAAATCTGTTGACTGGCAGCATGTCAACAGCAGTGACAGCTGCCAGCTAAGACAGCTGAACCACTCCAGAAATTAAGAGGACGTAGTTAGATACCAAAGGTGGTGCCAAGGATTGTGTCGCTGCGCACCAACAAAGCATAGGTGCCACCTGAGGAAGTCAAAGGACAAGCAGAGCTTATCCATTTTGTGTGTGCGTCTGGCTTCTATAATTGGGACACTCGCTTGTTTCAAAGAGAGGGACGCAGCACACTCTGTAGACAGCGTGTTATTGCAGACAAAGCTTCTGAATCGTGTAAACACTTGGAGATTCTTTGTAACATTTTTTCTCATTTACTTTCACTTTACCTCCATTGTATTTGGGATAGGGGCAGAAATGTCAGTGACAGAAATCTAAAAAATCTCGACACCGGTTACTTCCACTAGAGGTACGTGAGAACATGTGATTATTGTAATTTGGGTGAACTGACCCTGTTAAGTTTGCATCCTTCCCATGTTGCTAGTTTATTAGAGCAACTGTACAATCCAATGCAATAAAGCACTGCAATGAACTATGAACTATGTCAGAGAGGTGCTGATCCAGTGCTGTGGTCATTTTGGAGGCTGTTGTTAGTGCTGCTGCTGAATTGTAGTGCATCACTTTAAAGGGTAATTCCAGTATTTTTTTTTTTTGTTTTTATTTTTTTTTTTACAAATTTTTGTGTCTGAATGAGTAATAGTCACCAAAAGTTTTGGAATTGGTCCAGTGGAGTCCCTGAGTGCAAGTGTGCCCGTGAAAAGTTCGTCAAGGTATAGTTATTTATCACAGTATAAAGTCCAGAAAAAAAGAAATACTTTGACTAATTTGACTCTCTCTTATGCACACAACATAATATAAGTAGTCAACATAATGCTGTTTTGGACGTAACTTAATCTCAGTTTTTTTTTTTTTTTTTTTTGTCTGTTGGTGGTTGTCAGATCAAAGAGACAGACTGTGAGAAGTTGGCTGAAAAGACATGAAGTGAAGCCTCCAACTCCGCCCAGTCTAATTCTGTTTGCTGTCAGACCGAGCCGCACCGCAATTATCGGACTGAATGGTGCCTGTAGACCGTAATTGCTTTGTTTTTCAATTATTTCATGAGGCTCTGGTAATTTACTTCATTCTATTAAAATATGCCAATTAGACATTATAATTACAGTTTTCACTGTATCACTTTTCGCTGTCACTGGAAAGATGTAATACTGCTATTAGGGGAGAGCATGGGGACAGTTTAATATTGCCCGTGAGGATTCACTGCTGTTGTCGTTTTATGTGCTTGAATTTCACTTTTAACCAAACAGGAAAAATATGAACATTCTAATAATATTGAAACATCTGAAATTGTTCACTTAATAACTAGGAAGAAATAATAAGGCTGCTTCCAACATCCATCATTATATACAGGATATACAGTGTTCAGAGGCACCATTTATTTATTTTTAGATAAGGGGCATTTTTGCAACCGAAGAGAGACAGGAGAGGCGGGAGAGGGGGGGGGGCATGCGGAAAATTGGTTGGAATCGAACCTGTGCCGCTGTGGTAAGTCACTTTCTCATAGACTTCTATACAATCGGGACTTCTTTTCGCAAACGAATGGAGTCGCCCCCTGCTGGCCTTTAGAAATAACGCAAGTTTAAGGCTTACTTCCGCATTGGCTTCACTTTTCAGACCTGGAGGTTGGCGCTTGGTGTGACCGCCAATCCGAACTCTCTTGGCTCTGTTTGTGATGAAGTCCAATATCTAGCTGCATTGAGTGTAGTACTCAAGCTCAAGCAAGTGCTAAGTTTTTCCTCAGTTCTGGGTAATGTAAACAGCAGCAACATAATATGGTCGCCATCTTAATATTAAACATCCCGACATCTGGGAAACATGTCCATCAAGTTTGACTACGTTTGAGCACCAAGCTTTATCCATGTAAACACAGAGTCCGCTTCACCTCTTCTTACCGGACTCTTGTGTCCTGTCAGCACGGAACACGGTCTGCCCATCGAGTGCAATAGCTTGATCCGGGATGTTGTGGCGGAGCTGGGTCTCTGTCTCAGATTGCCCGTTGCTGAGTTAGCCTGGGTCTTATTCCATCCATTTTATTTTCCTATGACCAGACATAAGCCCCGAGTAGGCTGGAGTAGTGGAACAGCCTTAGGTTCGAGCTGGGTGATTGCACCGCCTGCGGTGAGGCTCGGTCCGGCTGATCTGGCTTGGTGGTTGGAAGATGTTGTGGATTTCTGTCATAGGTAATACGTGTTTCAGTAATAAGAGGTGAACAAATACCAAATGAAACCTAAAAATGTAGTGAAGTTTGAGGGAGCTACTGGCCGCTGCATCTGCAAGCGTCACCATTGCAAGAAAGGACAAATATTTGGCCTGTGAATTCTCTAAGAATTCGTTTTGTTTTTTTTATCTTAATAAAGCGTGTCAAGTAATTCTAAGAGAAAAATCCAGAAAACATTAATAAATGAGGGCAATTGTTCCTGGGTTTATCTGTGTGCTTTCTCTGGGGTGAGTTATATCTATTAACCAGAGGGACGGGTGTACTCAACTCTTCTGATTTATTTTCCGAAGCAATCTTTCTGTCTTTTTAAACCCAGCTCTCTTATTTTGTCTCTTTTCCCCATGTGGATGTCAGAGCTGTGAAATCATCGAGTTGATGCAGGCGTGAGAGTCAGATCAGTGCGGCACACCAAACTTTTGACACCAAATTTCCAAATACGACCATAGTCATCCTCTCAGCCACTCATTTACACCACAGCACTTCCTGGGAGGTGCCTGCTCTGTTATTGTAAGTGATGCATTAGGGGAAATTCCGGATTAATGAACATATAAATATTTGGATCATTTTTGGAGTGAGGTGGCAGTTGGAGTAAACATTATCCTTGTGGTAAACCTTTTAGCGGTAGACTCATGATGAGATCTCACTGCCGGGTATGGGAATGCGAACTTTAATGGATGGAGAGCTCTCTATTTCACTTTTTACACATCATTTATGTATTGAGCGGCATGATGGTGACGACGGGAAACACAGGTCTGGTCAGAGGTGTAGGGGGTTGATGGTGAAACCTTCAGGTGGGAACACATTTACCCCAAATGGAACTGTTGACTTTTGCTTTGTTTCACTGTGCACTGCTGCTGTGAGCCTGGGTGGATCCCCTTTAATGTGACCTCAGCTAGGCCAATACAAATTGACATGGTGGTACTAAAGGAACAGAGTGTGACAATATATACCAAATTTCTGATTCGAAAGTCGGTTCCATTTTGGATCTGGTTCCTGTTTGGCATACATACAGGTTACATTATCGAGATGCAGACTTGATACTGGAGTCAGATTTGATAAAAACCCAATGAAATTGAGTAGAAACTGGTGCTTTAACCTTTCCAGTCCTATTTCATTGCTAATACACATAATCTACCTCTGTGGTTCCAGGTAGGTAATCACTGCATTTGCAATTCAGTTATGAAAAACTTGAATGTCTGCATTAACCAAGGATACATGTTCTTCTTGTACTTCAGGCAGATTAGATCCTTGGATCATGTGATTGACGGAACACGACAGAGGTCAGATTGATTCCACTCGGGCTCGATTGCTCGTCCTTGGTAGCCTGAATGTTCAAGTTTGAATTTTGGCATCTGAATTTAGGCGATCTAATTTGAGAAACCACTTTGAACCTCAAGATGCAATGATGAGTTACTGTAGTGTCCAGTCCAACAACACTGATGTGGTTTTCTTGCTGGGTTTGGCTCCTGGCCACGGATGGGTCAGCCCCAGTGGAGGGGCTGGAGGTGGGTGCTGACTGATGCACGACCTCCCTCTCGCTTCTTCACACCTCTCCTGAGCCCACTGTGTCTTCACCTTCCCCGGATTCCCGGTCGGAGGCTGTGTTCGGTCTGGCAGTGTTCACTGGGAGGTTGCTGAGCCCGGTTCCGTTGCCCGCTTGCCTGGCTCCGTCCTGTTGCCCATTTTGCCACCGCTCCCTGCCAGCATTCCCCACTGGAACCCGCCCCCTCCCACTGCCCAGGCCTGAAATTCTCCTCTACCTGGCGGTCCAAAACTCCTGTGCTAGTGGTGTAAACACCAACACTCCCCCAGTGCTCCCAGTCTCGCCACAGTCATCCAGCAATAGGTCCGCTAGCTGCACGGCTAACTGAGCTAATAGCAGCTACAGTTTGCAGCTGTTCGCGGTCACTCTGGCGATATGCTGCGAGTATGAATTCGACAGGTGGCCAATTATTGCATGCTCCTTTAACCCTTTATCAGGCACTCATTGAAATACTTACAACACAAAATTTCAACCCTAGAGTGTCAAAATGCAAAATTTCAACCCTAGAGTGTCATTGCAGGACACAACAAGACTTTTTTACTTTTGTGACATTTTTAAAAATATTCAGTTTTTATGTTGAAAATCAAGATCAATGAAGTTACCATATATGGTTCCTTGCCGGATAAAGGGTTAAGCATTCAGCAGTGATTACAATGCACACAGACTGACCCGCCATTGATGTCTTTAGAATAGGCTCCGCTATTTATATTATATCCCTGCAAGTGTCTACACATTCAACGATGTGTCCATACACCAACACATACATCTAAAAACGCCGAGCATATGAGTGGCAACGTGGAACAATGACGAGCTCACAGTGTGTTCAAACAAGAACGTGATGGCCTGAACTTACAGCTTGTCGACACCTCTGTTGATCCTTGGCCTCTTCTCTCTTCAACATAAAATGTAAACAATAAAGTTAACAGTCCACCTTCCCCTTGGCTGCCACTGAGTTCTGTCCTGCAGCATGATAAGTGGGCAGCCTTATGTTCTGCTGCTGCAGCATGAAGGTGGTCATGGTCAAGGACCAAGGGAGGCGCCTGGACTGTCAGACTGAACTAACTGGACTCTCTACCGTGGGGGGCTTCTTATTTATCATAATGCCTTCATGTTAGGCAAGCCAGCACCAATTCACTTAGTGAATGGAAGGCATGGTTGGAATCCCATCTATGTGTGTTGTGAAGTGGTACAGGCTGGCTGACGCCTGGAGATTTAGCACAGGTACAGATCGAATTACCTGCTGTTTAAGCACTTATTTGGTTTGTAATCCAAGACTCATTACACAAGGTTTCACAGAGCAGGCAGAAGAGGACAGAGCGCCCGCCAGCTTCTTCACCGACTGAAAAAAATAACACCTAACTTTCAGAAACCTTTTTTTTGATTTCGTGGATCAGATTCAGCTTTAAGAGGTGGGATGGAAAATTCAACGGCAACGTGTGCCGCCATGCAGGTTCAAGTCAATAATAACAATATTATACGAGACTTTTGAGACAATATGTTGACAGGCTTAATATTAACATGACCAAGGCAGTAAAACTAAAGCTTCTGTGTTGGCACTCTTTCTGTGTCAAAGCACTGGCCTCATTGAAATGAATGACGAGTTTTTTCCACATTTGGCAGTTGTTTTATGGGATGAATTATTTTAGATTTCCTCCATTCTATATCTGGATCTATCTGTCTTATTTATGAGCACTGTGGATAGCTTTGTAATTCAGATGTAGACTCGACATAGTTGGCTTGGCCAAGTATATCACTCGCAAATTCAATTCAATTCAGCTGTGGGTCTGTCGTCCTAATACACAATAACATCGCCTTTGCTGTCCACAAGGTGAGTGACAGCAAAGGCCAGTTTGTCACTGCGCCAGGTGACCTCTTCAACATGAGGCGAGCATTATAGTTTGCATGTGTAAAGTGACCCTTCCTTTCTTGAAGACACTTTAAATATTTTCGCTACCACCAGACTCCCACAACTTACTCTCACTCTTGAAGCAGTACATCAAAATAAAAGCGCTGTACCAGAAATTTGCCACACAACAAAAGACTGTATGGAAAATGATGCAATTTGACTGACGCGCCCATGATCCACTCACAAATTAACCCCCGTTCCACGTTTGGTCTGCAGCCCACCAGTTGACAGCCACTGCGCTGGACCCTTTCCACTGTAAGCTGACTCTCAATATAGTCCACAAGGACTGAAGAACTTTGGTTTAGTTTCTGTCTGCATTATCAGGCTCACCTGGGTTCAGATAACGTCTGCATCCATTCTTTCGTGTCGGCAACCAGTGGGACTTAGTATATGTTTTGGCCTGTTAGTAGCTGGTGTATGTCAAATACTAGATGGATCAGTATTTCATGTAAACTAAATGAATAAGTGGACAATGAAATAAAGTTTTTAAATATATCAATAAGAGGTTAAAGGCTGGCTTTATTAATTTATTATTTCACAGGCCGCAAAGGTCACTTTTATGATTTCATCGTATACTGTTTCAGAACCAGCACCAGCAAGTCTAACTCCAGGTTGAGGACTTCCATTAAAGGTAAGTTAGGCAAGCTTTCATTAAAATAATTCCTAAGAAAGTTACTGTCATATTTGTTTCATTCATGTCACGCAAATGTCGTACGATGCACTGGCATTGTGCGCAAATTTGAATGTTCATTGTAGCTAATAAGCTAACTGAGAGTTCCGCCTGCTGAGCGGCTGACTTCCTGTTGCCTCCCCGCGCATGAACAAGGTAAAATGATTGAATCATACGGCTTTTCTAGACTTTCCAAATGTTATTGGACTGAATGGATCAAAATGTGATGTTGATGTGGCATTCGCGGAAGTTGCAATATCCCTAGTGGCCACTATGCCGCCTCTAGTGAATGTTATACATCAGAAATAACGCCTGGTTCCCTTTCAGTTCAGGTAAATAAAAAAAAAGCAACCACTTTTAGTGTTGTAATGGTGTTTAATGTGGAAGTATGGTAACATTTGGAAGAATTCTAGTAATTTGACAAAAAAAAAAAAAAAAAAATTGCAAGCTCATACGTACAATCTGGGGATTGGTTGAATTCTTGTTGGGCCGACTTGTTGTGTCACAGTCAGTCTGACCACCATGCATGAGGCTCAGACAGGCAATCTGAGCAGAGAGAGGCTTTGAGAGGCTGTGGCACCAGAGAACAAACACACACTACCCCCTCCACCCCCCACCCCCCCACACACTCACACGCACACACTACCCCCCTCAAGAGCATCCAACCTGCTCAAACACACTCTCTATATCCATTCATCCTCCCCATTTACTGGCTGAGTAAATCTCTTCTAATCTGACGAGCATGAGAACAGATATGAATCCATTTCATGACACGATGCCACCCATTGGACACTAAAAAGTGAGCATCTCTCCAAACAGCCTACTTCTTCCCTGCCTCCCCTGCGCTAAGAAAACATCGCGGTGTGTTCACTTCAGTTTAGCCGCTGTGAGTAATTATCAGACCTGCCAAGCTTATGACGTGTTTTGTCGCTGCAGCGATGAAATATTGACTCGCAGGGATCTGCCCAATATAGGCGACGTCTAGACATGTAAACACAACATTGAGAATCGACAGGCTGAGGTCGCTGCTCACACTGCGATGCATTATTGAATGTCCTTTCTGATCCGGGGGAGAAAGTTTGGAAACATTGTGGAAACATGAACACAAAGAGGAGTTAAGACAAATCAGAAAAGTCAAAAAATATTATTAGTTTCAGCTGTAAATATGCTTTGGAAATAAAGATGACATGATGACCCCTCATCCCTGTAGTATTTTTGTTAGTTTCTATCCGACAGGCTACACCTAAAAACGAATCAGTTTATCAGTGCTACATGTGCCGTAACACTAACCCAGTCTATCTTTCTTTCTCCTGACTTGCCTAGCCCACTTACCACTATCTTTGCCACCTCCCTCCTCTACATCACTTGACATAGCCAGAGTTGGTGGAAGGCAACAGGTAGATCAGTTAAGCGAGGAAGGTGACAAAGACAACCACAAAGTGAGGAGAATGAATTTGCGTGACATAGCTGGGAAGGGAACCTTACAGGAAAATTATTGTACAGTCGATCATCGTCGTCTGTTTAAAACTCACCAGAGCGGATCCAGGACAGTTTGACTCTAGTTGCCCCTCCAGTATACAGTTGGGAAGACTGCCTTCCATTACTTTGCACCTTCTAAAAGGCACGAATTAAAAAGGATCATCCCACTTTGAATCTATTTAGTGATCGTCTTTCGATGCTGTACGTACTTTCGTTATGTCTGGCTTTGTTCTGCGTGTGTTAATGTGCTTTGTTTTCTTTCTTTCTGCTGTATTCGGGTCTCCCTTTCAAAAGATATGGTCTCAATGTGATTACCTGATTAAATATACAGGTTACATACCGTAAGATAAAGTAGCATAATAATTCAAATACTTGCTAAGTACTTCACAATTGTACTTAAGCGCTGGAGTAAATTGTAAAGTATAGCATTGCATCCATGGCAACCAGCAATCTGTTAAGCATAAGTGGTGTAAATCAACTAAGTATGATTATTATTTAAGTATGTTACTTGAAAACAACTTTGAGGGACCTGCACTATACTTGAGTATTTCCATTCCATGCAACTTCGTACTTCTACTCCACTTCCACTACATTTCAGGGGGAAAAACAATACTACATTTATCCGACAGAATGTAACTGGTGACTTTACAGACTCAGACATAAAATCCACAACTGAAATATGATGCATTATTTTAGCGTCCAAAGTAGTACAAAGTACTTTGGACGAACCAAACTGAATACATTGTGCTGATAATACTTTAGGTAGAATTGTGAATGCTGGATTGTCAATATCGTCTACTGCCGCCAAATACCAGCACTTTCAATTACAGACAGGGTGAGGAATCCATGCATTTTGTTTATTTATTTGTGGATGCCTTTTATGGTATAATCGTATATACAGTTCACGCATGCTGGGATTAAACTTAACGCAACATTCAATATTTATAAGACGACAAGCCTTGAGATGGCTATGTTGTTTTGATGCTGTTTTCAAACTCTGCGAGCTGGGATCAAATTTGGGCCGTTTTGTGGCAATGTCAAATCAGAGGGCGTATGTCAACTACGGAGGAATGGATAGGGGAGAGTGTCAGGGTTCCATATCAAAACCACGCTGTTGGGACATTCTGGGCCTCAGCGCAGTCTGAAAACGCTCCTGCATTTTGAAGTCTCACTTTATAAGCATTCAACAACCCAATAATAATTATGACTTTGGGAAGTTTGGAATGTCAGGAGTTATTTCAGCTGGTTTTCAGTGCACTATTCAGTATAATGCAGTCCCAAGGCAGCCCCTGCAACTGACTCACTGACAACAAAATGTTAAACTTAATAAAGATTGTGTTTGTGAGTGCTTTGGCTTCTCGGCTTTTTCCAAGCCAGAAGGCGAAACACTGCGTGTGTGTGTGTGTGTGTGTGTGTAAGCAGGCAGCGTCAGTACCCACGGCCCCACCCAGATAAATACTGTAATCACCAGCAGCCACCGGCCTCTCGTTCCATCCTTTACATACACACATCACACTGTCACACGTTGGTAGACTAAACCCTCACTCCTTCCCTCGTGTTTGGGTTCACAGTCGCTGCTTCGGAGATCGGAACTAAGTGTCTATTCTCGGCGCTCTCAGCCACACTGTTATGTGTGATTGCCCCAGCGGTGAAGCCAAGTGCTCATCAAGACTTTAACAATAGCTGGCTTTCTGACACGAGGAAGAAAATTATCTTTGTTTATGAATAATTTCCTCACGGCCCCCTCTTGACAGTAGAGCAAATAAATAATACTTGTCACGATGTATTATTTTCTACAGTGAAGTGTGGTATGGAAGCAGCGAGACCTGGCGTTTTGGTGTGAGTGATGGAAATACCGCAGATGTTCATGAAGTTGCTCTCCCGATCCTTTTAGATCCAGCATGCGGCGCGCTCGATCGAGGCATTTTCACTCAACATTGATGGAGGACTGGTCTTCGTTCATACTCAAGAAACTGAAACAACAGGGGGGCCGCAGGGGGGACTTCCCATGATGCACTGACATGCCTGACTCTCATCGCCACAATTATTATTATTAGTCATAGTTCTGTTGTTATTAAAGCTGTTTTCGCTATTATTAGTCATAGATGGCCGCCCACCTAGAGTCTGGTTTTTGCCTCTTAAAAGGACGTTTTTCCTCGCCGCTGTCGCCAAAGTGCTTGCTCATGATGGGAACTGTTGGGTCCGAGGTATCATATTGTATGGTTGTATACAGTATGTGGTCGTGCAGTTGATTTATTTATCTGCCATTTCTATAACCTTTAGAGGCAGTTTCTCCGTACTTTTCCATAATGTCATTATTCCTGTTCATGATCATGGGGAACTGGAACCTATGGGACCTGCATGGGGTGAAAGGCAGGAAAACGCCCTGGACAAGTCTCTTGCGGGGCTAGGTGAACTCTTTTACAGCCAGAGGCAAATTAGACTCTCCAGTTTATCCGAGCTGCACATCTTTGAATTGTTGGATAACACGATCAGAATATACGCAAAAACACTGGCAAAAAAGTTGAACCAGGCTCAAATTACTGCTGCAACACAACTGGCAACATACTGGGTTGGTCCATCCAAGTGCAGGCGCACATTACTCGTAGATCAATTTATAACTCGAACGCTGTATTTAACGAAGAGTTGTTCTTGGCCTGAATCCCCCACTAAGTCGCTGTGCCATCTCCACAGTAAAGGGAAAGGGCACTCCACCGATTTCACACGAGGAGTCAGTTTTCATGAGAAAAGAACAGGAGAAGCTGTGGGTCTTTTTCAGGGAACCACTCTTGGCCAAGGACTGTCCTTTACTAACAGAACTTTACAGAAGTCTGACACACTGTGGCTCAGTGGGTAGCATTGTTGGGCAACTTCAGCAACAGTACATGACCTATAGTGACAAGAGGGAGGTTTGGCAGATTACGTGTTATTTTGCTTTGAAAAATGACATTTAAAAAAAAAAAATTCAACACTGTCAAAAGCTTTAATTACTTTAACTACTTTCTACCAAAACATATAGCCTATAGTAGTCCACATTAGACTGACTCTGCATCCAACAGATTTTGATCTAAATAATAACTGCAAACTCACGACCAATTCTGAGTTTGTGAAAGGAAATATGACATTACACTCTATGCCATTGTGCTTATCTGTTGTTTATGCTCTGCTCATTATATGTGATGAAATTTGCCTGCAGTCATGGCCCGGGGCTATGGCTGCCCTAGAGACAAAGGAAGACGGGCTGCCACCATCATGTTTAACCACCCCTGACACATCATCGCCCTTATTGTGCCTCTCAATCTGAACACACACACACACACACACGCAGCAGCAGCAGCAGCAGCAGCAGTCCAGAGCAGCAGTGCTGGAGCACCATCTGTCAGCCTGGTGTCAAGTGGCCCTTGTCTCCAGTGATTATGAGAGCTCCTGCTGCCTCAGGTGGTCCATGGACCAGCTCACCCATCTAGAGAGGCCAGGCCAGGCCATATGGTCTGTGGGGCACAAGGGGGCACCCAGGGGAGGCGGCTCCCACTGGACAGACAACATCCACAGCCTACGCCTGCGACTGTCTGCTGAAATGTCCCAGTCAGGCCTGAAATGACAGTGAAGGACTTGACAGACATCATTCAGAGTTTCTGAGAGAAGCCGAGGAGGACCGGAATGGGGGGGGAGGTCACTCCGGTCAAGGCCAGCTTTTTATGACCGAAGATATGACCGAATTAGACAATTCTTCAGGAGAAGGCACGTAAGTCTGTATGTGCAAAATATGATCATGGATATTTGACTGAATACCCCCCAAAAAGGATTTTTTTTTGTGGAAGAGTAGGACTACATATCTTTGTTTGAACACGTTCAAAAGACCATGTCATGATATAGTCATGTATACATTTTGGACGTGCTTTCCTTCCTTTAAAACAAATAGTTGGATGCTGCTTATTTCAGTGCAGCATGAAAATCAACTTGTACATATATACATAAATTATATATACCCGAAAACTTCCCTCCATTGCTTCCCACATATGGGAGTGTAGTTGTATGGTCTCTATGTGGTTCATTTATACATCACACCAAGTGCCCAGCCAGACCTGCATTTATAACGGAGAAATTATGGACCAGTTAATTCATTTCAATGGAATCACTGCGGTCCATTCAGTCAAGTCGATTTGCCTTCACACACAATTCAGCTTTGGTGAACTTAGACACAAGAATGTGTGCTGTCTGTTGATTGCTGCAAACTAATGTGATTTAGCAGTGCGTATTTCTAAACAAAGTTACAATTAATCATATTAACCCAAGTGCTAAACAGAGAGCGTGGGAATTTTTGATGACCCTAGGAGTTTAGGAGTTCATGTTCACATCGGACTATTCTGCCGTGGACGATTTATGTTCAATGCCAGCGTTCAGTGCCAATGGTGTAGCGTGGAGGTCAAGGTAGTGGATGGGTAAGCACAGCTGACTTGGAGTTGGAGTTTGTATCCCATTCACAGACCAGCAATTCATGTTTGCTTTTTAAACCTTAACCAAGATCACCAACGTTAAGCGATAAGTCTGGTGATATTCGACATGTTTCTTACTGTCGGCAAATCTCCTGAAAAGACCAAAACCAATAAGGAATGCATCCTACCAACAAGTATTGCGTGTGTCTCCAAGGCCTGATATACCTTCTTCCTCTGTGCCATGTAGCTCCATTGTTGTCCAAAAGCTATTAAAAGCATCTGGGTGACATGCTCCTTCATTACCATAAACACACACACTGTAGTCTATTTTGACTAAATCCCACGTACACCGCCCTGCTGCCAGAAATATTCACCAAATGGACCAAATGTGACCGCTGCAGAAAATGGTGCCCGACAAATATTCCCTCCTGTCTGAGTAACGTTTGGAAAAAATAAAACTACAGGGGCAATCTGTTTTAGGTTTTTTTTTAGGTTGAAAAGCGCTATATAAGTGTGATCATTTACCATTTACCAATAAAACCCCCAAATATACACAGGTTACAAGTTACTACCAATTATTTATGTTATATAAATTTCAAAAGTGTGACAATTCTATTTGAAATGCAGTCAGAGAGCTGGGTGGAAACGTTTCTGTCAAGGTTTCCCTTGAATGTTTTTGCGTTTGAACTTGTGTTGTTGATGAAGGAAATTAGGTTTCACTGGGTGACAAATTACAAGGCTATCAGATCCATTGGTTTGCATGATTTTCCTCTTCAACAGTCAACCTTTCATAATTAACAGTCTCTTTCACTACATGCCAAACTGTAATCAGAACAGCTTACAGGAATACAGGCATGTAAATAGGTATTTTCTATATTTGTCCCATACCCTAATATACAGTATGTGTGGGGGTCAATAGGATAATAATAGTAATGAGAATAGGTTTAATCCGTACAGCACTTTTCATTCATCATTTACGAAATCTGTTACATAATCTAGATGACCAACAGTATGTGGACACCCCAACATTCCACCTATATACGAATGTGATTCCAAACCATGGGCATTAAGGTGCAGCTGTAAAAGTCTCCATTATGCAGGGACTTGCTCCCGTTTAGAGACAAGAGCATCGGTGAGGTCCAAACACAGATGTTGGGGACAATAAGGTCTGGCTCATGGTCAGCATTCCAATTCGTCCCAAAGGTGTTGAATGGGGTTGAGGTCAGGTAGTTCTTCCACACCAAATCAGGAAATCCATTTCTGGGAAAACCACCTGGTTTAGTGAATGGGGGACATTGTCATGTTGAAACAGGGAAGGGCCAAACGCAAACTGTTGCCACAAAGTTTGAAACACACTATCGTCCAAACATATCATTTGATTGTGTGTAACTGTCAAGTGATTGCACAGCTTTGGGGTCCTAACAGTAAAATGTTCATTCACCTTTAGTCTTTAAAGTAGTTCTTGGGACAAGAAAGCGCCCAGTCGCACATTTCTCCCCACCTCATCTCATAAGGACTTCAAAAGGCAGAAACATATTCAGGCACTGAGACCAGACATACACCTTCCTTATTTTCCCTCTTTTCCTTGACAGTGCTTATCTAATACCCTACTCTACCGTATTCTACTCACTCGATTCTCTGTAATCTGTAATAACAACTGTGACATATCTGAAATTCTGTTGAATTCTATTCTCTTCTATTCTGGTCTTGTCTAGTCTATTACCGGTGTGTCTGTGAGAGCTCTCCATGCAGATTATTGACCATGAATAAGGGACAGACTGTGGGACTCAGCCACTCTGTGCACATACTTACAGACTAATAGTTTCATAGGTTCCATGGATCCGCGTCATTGCCAAAATTATATTCTGGCACTGGATAGGTTGGACGATACTGAAAAAGAGGTATAAATAACAGACAACCTCCCACATGGCCGCTACAAAAACAACCTAAGATTTAGGCAAATATACTACTTATTTAGGAAAGACTGTCATGGTTAACTTTTTGTAGGAGATGGGAGACAAAACATGGTCTTCTTTGTCAAAATGACCCTGACTTCTGTGATGGTAAATGCTTGCGCAAATATGGTGTGATTAGGAAAAGATCACAATTGAAGTCTGAATTGTTATGGGACACCACCCTGACCTCGGCACCCTTACTCTCTGGTTTACTGCATACTCACTGCAGTGTCTCAGGACCACAACATAGACACATGCACGGACATGGAAAATGACACTCAGGATTACTATAAGGACATTCCAATAAGAATCAATTAGAAGCCCTGGGTTAATGGGGTGGTCCGTGCATGGAGCATGGTGCCATCTCAGGTGATTTGGATGAACACAGGAAGTCGAGGTATCCACTCTGGAGAGACTCAGGCTCAGAGACCAAGGGGCTCTGTGATTGGATCCAGAACTTCCTGACGGGCAGACCCCAGGCTGTGCGGATGGACAGCACCACATCCTCCGCCTTGACTCTCAACACCGGCGCGCCTCCGGGCTGCGTGCTCAGCCCTCTCTGTACCCCCTGTTCACACATGACTGCGTGGCCACCCACAGCTTCAGCGCCATCATTAAATCGTCATCGGCCTGATCACCGGTGATGACAAGACGGCCTACAGAGAGGAGGTCAGACCCCTGGCATTTTGGATTTTGGTGCCAGGACAGCAACCTCCATCTCAATGTCAACAAAACAGAAGAGCTGATTGTGGACTAGGCTACAGGAAGTGATAGACAGAAGGACATGCCCCCATCACCATCAATGGGACTATGATGGAGAGAGGACCTGAGCTGAGACTCACCACACTGACACCATCAGAAAAACAGCAAGACCACGGCTCTTCTTGAGGAGGCTCACCATGGACTCCAGGATACTCCGCAACTTCCACAGGTGCACCATTGATCATTGACATCACCCAGATGGAGCTGCCATCCATAGAGGATCTCTACACCCAGCTGTGCAACAAACTGCTCTGCCTGCCGCCGTCTGGCAGACAGTACCACGGCATCTGGACCGGTACCACCAGGCTCAGGCCACAAGACTGCTGAACTCTTGAGCTCTCAAGCTCATTACTGTCACTTTACTTGCACCGCATTGGTACATTTTACCGTATACTACTTTATTTAATGTTATCCTGTTTACACCTACACACACCACAGTCTACATATATATTCATTTTACTGCTGTTTACAAGCACAAACCATCACAGTGTATATGTTTATATTCTGTTCCTACCTGTCCATAACCGGTTCTCATTAAGCATATACATTAGGTACATTACTGCACAACCTGTCTACATGACAGTTGATTCATTTCATCACTGCTGTACACCAGTCCACCTCAGTATTTAATTTTATTGTCTATTCTATTTTATTCCTACATTTTAACGTCACTGTAATTGTTGTGCCTATGGCAAATAAAGAACTCGGTGACTTAATGACATAAAGGGACACACTGCTTCCAGCACTGACACTCAAAGTTTGTCGGGCACGAATTGTGTCCGCCATTGAACATAAGTAATTCGTTCATCTCATGAGGACAGCAATATTCTATTGATATATCACCTGGCTCTAGTCTAGTCTGGCTCTAGATGGTATGATTTTTGGGAAATCAAAACTGGAAGTGAAAAGTCAAAATGTGAAGCCTCAATTAGCAACAAGCAAGCTGTCCGAAGATGCCTTAGGGCCGTTTGCATTGTCTCATTGTCCCAGTGTCTACTGTGGTGTTCAATGGTGGGCCTTGATTCACCACTCAGTGAGGCTTCAGTGGTCTCTCACCCATAAATTCCCCAATGACCAATCATGGTGGTCTCATTTATGGGTGACCGGCATTTATTGTTTTATAATGAGAGTCAGAATGATGAGAATAGCTCTCGACTTTCATTCCAAATGCTTAGTTTGGTGGATTACTCTGAGATTTCGGCCAAACAAGGAAGACCATCACGGTTCGTCACAGACAGAACTGACACAAAACCAGAGTCAGGTAATAATATCAATTAATTAATTAATTAATTAATTAATTAAAGTTTTACATAATTATATATTGTAGAGCTTTTTGCGTCACCACAAAAAAAAACTGTTTACACATTTAAAATGTATAAAAGACATGTCTATCTATCTATCTATCTATCTATCTATCTATCTATCTATATGTTTTTATGGCTGCACCATGGAAATAGCGTAGAAGTCTTGTGCACCATTTTATACAAATCCTTTGATAGCCTTATTAATGCTTAAATGTATTTCACAGAATGTATCCTAATGTGTGCTGTCTCAAAAATGAGACTGTTTTAAAATGAGTTATGGTTGCAGAAGGCCTTTTTTTTTTTCTTTTTTTCTTTTTCACGAGGCTCTAAACATATTCCATTTCCCACCTTTAAACAGCATAACCGAAAAGACTGCTAGAGGTGTCCTCTGTCTGTCTGTCTGTCTGTCTGTCTGCTGCTGCTGCTGCTGCTGACGCTGATGGTGTGTTTACGGCGTGAGTAGGTTACTAACACAAGAGGGCGTGTTGGTGTGTGTCAGAGCCGGCTCCCGAGGGGTCCTGGCCTGTCAGCGCTCTCATTTGGGGGCTCGCACCGATCAAGCCGATCAACCGATCCCCTTGCCTGCATAAAACCACGCATCTCCACGTTTTTGGTGGATTTGTTTGTTTTTTTTTCGTTAGGTTTTAAGACTGGATGAGGATCCCATTATGATTCAGGTTTGCTTTTTCAACGTGATCTCTCTCAACAAACGCGTCGTCCCCAGAGTTTCTTGAGTTTCTGCAAAAGTTAACACAGAGGTGAGGCAAGGTTATCATCTGACAGCAGCACCCGGCACCCTTTAACTATGTCGGCACTATAGACTTTGTAATATGTGCTGCAATATGTTTTATGTCATGTGTCAAGCGCTGCTGATCCAGTAGAATAAAGCCTAAATCCATCTCCTGTCCGAGAGCGCATGTCCAGGAATTTTCCTCTATGGCCTACTGTGTGTTTAGTTAAGATTAAAAGTAAAAAAATATACATATATATATATATACATATATTTATGGATGAAGTGTGTGTGTCTTCCTTTATGGAAAACACTCAGTCTACCGTGTAAACAATAGTCCACTCAGCACCAACAGCAGACTAAAAAAATGAGAAAAAAAATGTACAGAACAGAAAAGAGCAAAGCAAAGCTGGAAAACAAATGATATGCAGCAATAAGTGTGCCAGTGTGTGTGTGTGTGTGTGTGTGTGTGTGTGTGTGTGCGGTGGTTCGCGCTGGCCAGGGTCTACAGAGCCAATCAGCTGCTCATGCAGATGACGCGCTGCTGTCCTACGTCAGCCCCCGCCGCTTGTCGGGATCAGAGCTCCACGCACACACCGGCAACAAACACATACACGCGCACTCCCTCTCCGAGCCGGACAGCACAGCCCCCCTTTGGCTCGGCAGCCCGGGCAGCGGAGGACACACCGAGGCTTCCAGGCGCCGCAGCCCGCTGTGACAGTGGACCTAACGTCGCCTTACTTTGTGGACATGGGAGACATGGGGGATCCGCCGAAAAGTAAGGAAAGCCGCGCGGTGCCGGGGTGCGACTCTGGACCTAAACGCATCCCAACTTGAGAGTTGAATTAGTTGTGTTGCGGTGCCTGCGGACAGAACACATTTTCTTGGCCTGTTAAAGTTATTGGTAGCCAAGCATAAAATACAGAATTGTATTTTTTTTTTTGCGTCAGTGGAGCTTTAAGACTTCTTTATTCAAGCTTAAAAAAAACAATAACATTCTAGTAGTAATAATAATAATAATGATAATAATAATAATGAGGATGATGATGCAGATGAGGATGGTGGCTGTTGCTGTTATTATTAGTCTTAAATGAAGGCCATTATTATATTAGCTGATTCAGTCAGCGGACGGTCGCTGAGCTGTGTGTGTGTGTGTGTGCGTGATGTGTGATTGTGTCCCCGCTCGTCTTCCAGAGAAGCGGCTGGTGTCTCTGTGCGTGGGCTGCGGGAACCAGATCCACGACCAGTACATCCTGCGGGTCTCCCCGGACCTGGAGTGGCACGCCGCCTGTCTCAAATGCGCGGAGTGCAGCCAGTACCTGGACGAGTCGTGCACGTGCTTCGTCAGGGACGGAAAGACTTACTGTAAACGGGACTACATCAGGTAGGACTTCCCCCGGGGGACGGGACGGGACGGGACGGGACGACTGCAGGAGCTGGGAGCCGCGCGGCCATTGGGATTATTATTTTTGCAATGTCACATTATGAGAACATGTTGGACCCATTCAGGCCGCGCGGAGCCCTCAGAATATTACGCTCATAATGATATTTGCCGCTGCGGCGACTTCTTGCAGACATCCTTAGAGGAAATGTCAGTAATTGCAATTGTTTTCTTGTTTTGTTTTTTTTTGCAACATAGTAACAAAGCACGTCATTACTCATTTATTAATCAATGACTCCGATCAGACCGTTGCTTTGTGCCAGGCGGACCTGTAGAACCTGACTTGGGCTATTTTTCTTTTCTTTTTTTTTTTTTTTAATAAGGTACACCCTCACTTTTTTGATGTGGGGTTTGGGGTTGGGGGGGGGGGGGTTTATTACAGCAATTAATTCCATAACAGCTTGAGAAAAAACAAACTAACCCCCCAATCCTATTGAAGTTGCACTAGAATAATTCACGTGGTAGTTCCCTGGAATTGTATTATCTCGAGGTGTATCATCAACAGCGTGTGCTGCTGCTGCTAATGTGCTACTAATACTAATACTCACAGTATTAATCATAATAATAATAATAATAATAATAATAATAATAATAAGAAATATAATTAATAATAACACATGGAAATATTGTTCTACAATTATCATAACTTATATACAGACATGTTCTGATAGCTTATTAGAAAGGTCAATATTTTGATATAATAATTAATAGCTTCTTCTTCTTCTTCCTATTATTATTATTATTATTAGTAGTAGTAGTAGTAGTAGTAGTAAGACAGATTATCGTTAACAAATTACAAATGATCATTCTGTATTATAAAATATAATTACATGTGTGTTAGTGGCGGGGCTGCCGGCAGTCAAACTGATCGGACCGTGTGTGTATGTTTGTGTGTGTGCGTGTGTGTGTGTGTGCGCGCGCCCGCCCCGCAGGTTATACGGGATCAAATGCGCGAAATGCAACATCGGCTTCAGCAAGAACGACTTCGTGATGCGGGCCCGCTCCAAGGTCTACCACATCGAGTGTTTCCGCTGCGTGGCCTGCAGCCGGCAGCTCATCCCGGGGGACGAGTTCGCGCTGCGGGAGGACGGGCTCTTCTGCCGGGCCGACCACGACGTGGTGGAGCGGGCCAGCCTGGGCCCCGGGGACCCGCTCAGCCCGCTGCACCCCGCCAGACCGCTGCAGATGGCAGGTAAAGTCCCTGCAGAGCCGCGAGGACTGTTGCTGTCTATTCGCAAAACGTAGTTTAAACCTGCTCGGCTGCGTCTGGCTCTGACTTCTTTTCCCAAAGTTCTGAAGCCCCCCTTTTTTTCCCCCCCGTCATTGGATTTTGGTCAGGTGCTCCTTATGAGCGGATTCTTCGAGTTGCCTCTCCAGTGGTGTTTCATGTGCACCTCTTGTGTTTCACGTTGCCACTTGAGTTTTAGGCGCAGTGTTCCGCAGACTTTGGGTTGGTTTGATCTGTATTTCAGTGTCGCCTAAATGGCATGTAGTCCCGGGAAACTGGTTCCATGGTGGAGCTTTTCTGCTTTTTTTTTTCCTGAATTGACTCGTGGAGGTATATCTGTTGTTGGACTTGGTTCTGGTTTCTCCTCTTTTACATTTTTTTTTGTTTGTGTGTGTGTGTGTGCCTGCCTGCATACCACTGCAGCCAGGCTCGGTAGATTAGATACAGTGGAGCGCGCTGCCGTCAGAAATACACCCCCTTATCACTGCTGGAGGAGGGCTGTGCGGGTGCGGGATGCATTCTGGTCTTGCATGGTCTGGAATAGGTTGGAGGTCTCTCTCTAGCGAGTTGCCCCGCCGTTGTTTTAAATGGAAACACTCATCTTGTCTGTCCACATCATTTCCTTTTATCTTTCTCTGGGTCTCTGCAGACAGATCAATTGATTTTCCCCCCCCAATCCCCATCCCCCCCACCCCCACCCCCACCCCCACCACCACCCCGTCCTTTCTCAACAGCAGAACCAATCTCGGCCCGGCAGCCCGCGTTGCGGCCTCACGTCCACAAGCAGCCGGAGAAGACCACCCGGGTCCGGACGGTGCTCAACGAGAAGCAGCTGCACACGCTGCGGACCTGCTACAACGCCAACCCGAGGCCCGACGCCCTCATGAAGGAGCAGCTGGTGGAGATGACCGGCCTCAGTCCGCGCGTGATCCGCGTCTGGTTCCAGAACAAGCGGTGCAAAGACAAGAAGAGGAGCCTGCTGATGAAGCAACTGCAGCAGCAGCAGCCCAACGACAAGACGGTAAGAAAGGGGGGACGGGACAGACCCCCGAGCTGCGCAAACCCCTTCCAACCGTGCATATTCAGACTCACGCGTGGAATTGACGTTCAGTCAAAACGTATGCATTGTGTTCTTTGACCCCAAATGTTGCAAGCCTGCCCTCCCCTGTGTTATTAATTAAGACGTTTAACCCCCGTTAGCAAATTGAAGGTGGCCTCCATTTAAGCGCCATGAACCAATGAGCTTGCAGAGAAAGTGCAGTTTTATTCTTAAAGCCCCCCAAAATCCACACACGTGTCTCAGAGTAGATGACTGGGGGGGGGGGGGGCCTTGAGCTGTGTTTTTTTTTTTTTAAGGGCAAGAGGAGCCACGGGGGCTATGAGGTCAAACCTGCGCCGAAGTTTTCCACCATAAACACGCAAACACGCGAATGTTTCTGCATTGCGTGTTTGTTTGTTTGTTTGCTTGATTATTGATCGTCCTGCTGATGGACTGGTGGATTAATTTCATGATGCCACCCCCCCCCCCCCAGACACACATACACGCACACACACTCACCCAGCCACCCACACCCATCCATCCATCCGTAATCACCCACAGTGAATGATGTGTGTACTATCGGAGGGGGGGTGCTGACCGCGGCGACTCGTCCTCTTTGCAGAACATCCAGGGAATGACGGGAACCCCGATGGTGGCGGCCAGCCCGGAACGGCACGACGGCGGCATCCAGGCCAACCCGGTGGAGGTGCAGAGCTACCAGCCGCCCTGGAAGGTCCTCAGCGACTTCGCCCTGCAGAGCGACATCGACCAGCCGGCCTTCCAACAACTGGTTCGTCGTTTATTTATTCATTTATCTATTTACAATATTAAATGTGATATTTCTGTTCCGAACACGCGGCGTGCAGCGGGTCCCTCCAATTTTATCTATTTTAAAAATAGCAATTTGGCCGCGCGGATATGCGCTTCTGGCTCGCTCTGGTGAGTTAGGGTTCAGACTATCACGGGCCACTAAGATTCTGTATTGACACCAATATTTACAAAATGAACTTGGCTGCTCCTCCACAGACTGAGCCGCTGAGCTGCAGAGGTTTTTCTTAGTTTTCTGACACTGTTTAATTAAAAAAAAAAATAAATAAAAAAAAAGTGAGAGAAAGAGTGACCCTGGACTTGGAACACCCCCCCCCCCCCTCTCTCCCCCGTCAGTCATCTAGTTCTTTCTGTTAAATTCACATTCACGGATAGACTGTAAGGCCTGTTCTCGGCGCGGCCTCGGATCCTCTGTGAGATAAATAACACGTTGAGGGGATTATTAGCGTTTTATGGCAAGGGCTGGTGTGTGACACGCGATGCCATCATCCGTTATTTTTGGTTGTGTGTGTGTGTGTCAGTAATTGTGTTAGTTATGGATTGAGTAAACTATTGAGGAACTATGTAACTATTTCAGCTGGAGACCAGGGTTAAGATCTCAGCTAAATAAAGAAAGGAACCCAGCAGAGGCACCAGCTATGGTTCTATTTTTATTTTCATTTTATTTTATTATTATTATTATTATTTTTTAATCCCATTTACTTTACAATCACTTGAAGGCACACACACGCGCGTTTTAGAGGCTTGGATGTGTGTGTGTGTGTGTGTTCTCTCCAACCTTCCGGGCGGCCACTGGCGTCCCCTTTATTTACTTTTACAACCATCACAAGACTTTTTAATCTTCAGCAATAATAGATAATCCACCATTTGCGAGCTCATGTTCATACAGCGCATGTAGAGCACAGGCAGTGTAAGGAACACATCGGTTTGTGTGGTGTATCCAGATGTTTCTGACCGCTGCTTGATGTGCCCCCCCTTTGCAGGTCAGTTTCTCAGAGGGAGGACCGGGTTCGAACTCGACGGGCAGCGAGGTAGCGTCCATGTCGTCTCAGCTTCCAGACACGCCGAACAGCATGGTATCCAGCCCCATCGAGGCTTGATCGAGACTTGAGCAGACGCCGCGTGGACGGAACTGAACTGAACTCTGAACACAGCCCCCCCCCCCCCCGCCCCCTTACCGCCCTGTTCATCCCATCCCTTCCCGACTGCACCAAACAACAAACAACCCCCCCTACCCCACCCACCCACCCAATCCCCCCCCCCCCCCCCCCCCCCCCCGCGCCCCGCGCCCTCTGGTTGTATATTTGACACTGTGAAGACAATCATGGGATTTTTTTTTCCTACCACAGCCACCCCATTCTAATGCCCATCCGGAAGGGATACAGAAGGGTGCGTCATCATCGTGGGACCCCGGTGCTGCACGTTCAACACGCCTGGTTACAGTTGCCAAAAACAAAAAACAAAAAAACCCACCACCACCAACAACAACAACAACAACAACAACAACAAAAAAGAGACACACGAACCTGACTCCATCGATAAGTGGGACCTCTGAACAAGGAGAGAAATCTAAATATCCTATACTTGCGAAATGCTACTTTGAATAGAGAAAAAACAACAACGACTGGTGATTTTTTATTTTTTATTTTATTTTTTTTAATTCGACACACGCACCATCGTCGTCATATAACGAGACCATGTTGGAAGGGGGAACAGCACCGCAGCATCTTCATTTAATTACACGATTTCCTTCATGACCCGAGTACTAAAGCATTTGCAACAAGGTATACCTCTATTTTGCCACAAGCTTCGTGGGACATTTGTGTGAGTTAAGTGTCCGTCCGAGATTTTTTTTGTTTTTTTTGTTTTTTTTTTCTTTTCCCAAAGATGTGTATAATTAATAATAAGTTAAAAAAAAAAAAAAAAAAAAAAAAAAAAAGATACCGTTAGCTCTGGAAGAAAAATGTTTCGTTTGTTCCCGTGCAACAACAAACAATTATTTATTATTTATTGTCGACAAAAATTTGCCACCTTTTGTGTAACTTTCTTAACTGAAGTAAAAAAAAAAAAAAAAAAAAAGAAAAGAAACAACAACAAAAAAAGACTGGAGTTTGTTTCTGTGGGTTTTCTATCGCAGTTGAATGTTTGGGTCATTTACAACAACAGGATCACGAGGAGAGTTTGACAATCTTTCAAGGTTTTTTTTTTTTTCTTCTTCTTTTGTCTTTTGCGCATATTTACACACGAGGCGGGAACATCAGATCTATTAAGCGGCTTGGTGGATATCCTGCGCTTAATAGGGTGTCATGTTGGTGCAGATGCTGTCTCAGTTTACTCATGGGCACTGGCTACTTTTGCTTTAGAAACAAACTCCACCGGCAAAACTACTTACTGACTTCTACTCTTATTCTCTTGAGAGAGAGAAAAAAAAAATCTGACAGTAAAATTATTTCAAACTGATGATGAATCCGTTTTTTTTTTTTTTTAAGGAAATGTTTAGAACTAAATATCATCATTTGTCTTCATTTTCACAAGGCAGAGACTAGAGCGATAATAATGGCGCGCGGTGGCAACAGTATTTCATGTTTGCTTGTTTGTTTGTTTTTAAAGAAACATCTGAAAAAGATAGCTTGTTCCTGGCCCTGTGGCTTTGTGTCACCAATGTGCCATCGTATATTTAATATTAGACACAAATGGCAATATGTAGTCTGAGTTCATAGGATTTAAGTGCCTAACCCTCTCTGTCTCACAGAGGAATGATACACGTGTTGGCCGCCGGGATTTTTGAGTTTTAATAGCAAAGCTTTGTCAGAAGTGGGCTGTTTGTATTCTTCAGCTATAAAAAAAAAAAAAAAAAAAAAATGAGGGGTTGATGATGAGAGTGTGGGAGACCCCCACTGATCTGATCCTCTGTGTCAGTATGCAAAACAACACATGTATATATTTGATATTTTATGTTATTTAAAGCTGATTGTTTGTGTGATTATCTGTATGGCCTCACGAGCAGGGAGCTCTTTATTTAAAAAACAACAACAACAACAACAAAAACCCCACACTGAATACCTGATCAGGTTTCAATATGTGTCAAAAAAAAAACAAACCCCCCCCCCCAGATCTGTAAGATTTGTTTGGTTGACAGTCTCCTCACCCTAAACATTACACATCTGTAATTTGGTAAATGGCTCCTCAGTCTGTCCCGGGCCGCAGCTCGGGCCCGGTCCCGGTCCCGGTCCCATGAGAGACCCGTCAACCGTTCTGTTCGGCACGTTGCTCTTGGTCTGCCCCTTGTTTCGCTTCCCCGTTGGTGTCCCAATCTGAGGGGACTCGCTTTTTTTGGGAGGTGGGGGGGGGGGGCTTCGTTGTGGTGGCTGGCTCAGTAGGTGCCCTTCATTTCTTTGGCTATGTTGTTTCAGCCCGTGACCCCTTGAAACGAGGCTCTCGTCAGGCCCGTGCGGGCTTAGATATTCAGGACTCTGCGGAGGCAGGTTGCTGTGGAATGCGTCAGCCTCGTTTTGAACCGCTTTGCTGAATGCGGACAGTTTGATATTGAATAGCCAAATTTGACTAGTGTGTTTTTATTTTTTTTTATTTTTTGACTCATCAATTAGTCGATTTTATTTTGAAATCTGTCAAATTGCCCCTCTGTAGGTAAATGCCCGCATGAAGGGGGGGTTCCTTAAAAATCGACCAAATTGTATTTGTGAATACTCACTGCTTACATTTCAATTTGCCACGAATACAATGCTCAACAAACACACACACACACATAGCTGATTAAGACCAAAACAACCGATTCATCAACAGGGCACTGAACACACCATGGCTCCATTTATATGGCGCTTTTATCCAAAGCGCTTTCCCAAGTCATTCACACACACTTTACACACCGATGGGAGCGAGGGCTTCCATATCTTGCCAAACACTTTTAACATGTGGGCAGGAGGAGGAGGAGGAGAAGGAGGAAGAGGTGGTGGGGGAGTCGAACCGCAGACCCTGTGATCAGAAGAAACATCCACTCCAATTTCTTCTAATTTGTCCAAGAATGTCTTTCCCTCCAGACATTATTAAAAAAAAAAGGATCAGCTGGGTTTTTTTTTGTCATGCCTGCTCCCAGAGAGCTGTACATTGTTGGTGTTTTAGTGGAGAACAGGAGGAGAAAGACTTTATCTTAGATAACATGATGCAGGTTATTATTTTCAAAACAGTGATGGGGAGTAAATGAGCCTTCGTAGCTGGAACTTTCATGTACAACAAAAGGATACGAGCTTTTTATGTAGTTGTCCAGCACACGCAGGCAGGCTTCAGCGAAACCCGGTCGAAAACATGTCATTAATCCGAATTAAGAGAACCAAGAATAGCCTTTTCATTCCCTTCAGTTCATTTCAACAAGGTCGCTTTTGCTGCTGTTTTCACTTTGGCTTGGTTAAGTTTCCACTGCAGAGACTTGTGCGTGCCGCCCGTTCACCAGGAGGTGATGGCACGCTTTACGAAGTATGGAAACTCGTGCTGGCGAAACGAGAAGTGCTCAGCACTGGTGAGTGCCTGTCAGATCCGTGCTGTCGAGTATCTCTGTAAGGTCTCTAATTGTGTTTTTTTGTTTTTTTTTATTTGCTGATTGAAAGACCAGATCTGGCACCAAGTCTGGGGGCAACTACGCGATGAATCAGAGTTGTTGCATAACATAATCATGACAAAGCTACTGAACAAGTGCGAAAGACATATGTGCAATCAATCTGCAAGATGGGATTTGTAGAGCGCACTGGAACACAGACAGGGAGCCTTGGAACAAGTCGAGTGAGCGAGGACAGGGGGGGCTCTATCTTCGTACAAGTGTGTTGCCTCTGGCATTTTCGCTGCATTGAGGAAAATGCCACACACTGCGCCTGTCTGTCTGGTATTTCCACGTCTCGCCATCCCAGAGAGGTGCAGCGGTGGGAGTGTCACTAGCGATCTAGCAGTGCACTGTAATTTTGGTGTCAAGAGTCACTGTATTTTGCACCTTCTGCCTGCTGCTCAGAGCAGGTCAACGGCCCCACTGCACAGTGCACCTGTGCACCCACATACAACCCTTTTTATGTATGCTTTTCTTCTCTGTTTTCACTTTCACTCTACACTTTACAACCAGTAAAAAAACCCCCAAAAAACCCACATTATTGCACTGCAGTAATTTCCAAAAAGCAAAGCTAAACATCTTATTCACAATAGCTTCTATTGTGTAGGTCTCGTCTTTCAGTTCATTGACTCCCCATGCAGCCATTTTAATGTCGGCTGTATGACTAAGTTTTGGTTTAGGTTTAGACCCAAAAACGACTGGGGTTAGGGTTCGAGAAGTATCATGGTTTAGGTTAAAATACGTACCTTGTTCGTGTTTTGGAACCTTCATCGCCGCAGGTCAGAGAATGACAATGGTTAATGGAAGCTGTAGGAAACAACTGTGTCAACGTTGCGTGGGTTTGTAGACCCATCTGTCCACCACAACCCTCCCCCTCCTCACTATGAGTCCATATCAGCTTTATGCTACCTGATCCGAACAGACAAAAGTCACAATTCCCATGTCGCTAGAGGTCGCTTCTCAGACCAAATCAAAGATTAGCCGTGTTGAGCATTTGAACAAACGACTGACCAGGCAAATACCAAAACTGAACGCGATGCTCTTGACTGTACTTTGCATTCTGCACAATAATTCCAACAGTTTGTATTCACTTTCACTCAAATCCAGATAGCGAGAGTAAGAGAGAGACCATGCTAGTGCTTTTTCTGTTGTCTTCAGACTGCCTCAAAGAGCCGAGCCTTCTCATTCATTTCAATCAGGCCGAAACCACCTCAGAGGGCTCTGGCACAAAAAAAAGAAAAAAAGGTCCTGCAAGTCCTGCAGAAACATTGATCCTGGCTCAATATGCAATGCCAATGTCGGCCAATCAAACGCCATGATAAATCAGCATCTGGAAATAACACGACTTGCAGGAAAACAGGAAAAATGATTTCATAGAAGGCAATAGCTACAGTAGCTAACATGGCACATGGAATTTCATGTAGTGACAAATGGCAGCTCATGGCAATCGTAACCCCTGAGTAAATACACCTATACATTTATTCTATATTTTATATTCTATAGGTCCCATATTGTAGAAAGTGAGATGTCTTGTCATGTCTTGTTTGATTCTAAAGCAGCTCTGGGTGCTGTATAAATACTGTGAAAGGATCAAAACGCTCAATCCACTGTGCCTTTAAATGAGCCGACAGGACTTCCGTAAGGTTGTGATGTCACAACTATACAGTCGCCGCCCTCAGCCACGCCCCCCCAGCAGGTCATCTGCTCCAGGCACAGCACCACCCACCAAGTACAGGGACGCTCGTCCACCTGATCAGTCTGTCTAAAGTTATTGGAGCGCTCTGCTCAGGAACTACTCTTCAAGTGTTTGGAGGTTGTTCAGTTTCAGTCTAAAACGGCTTGTTTCAGACAGAGGGGGGGGAACTGAGGGGCTGCAGAAAGGGCCGGGAGAAGATACGTAAGGGCTTTTTTCAACTGTGAATCATGCAAAGCTGCTCTAGCGGAGTCCTAGAATAAAGATATAGAGCTGGAAATGAGCAGAATATGGGACCTTTAAAAGTGAGAAATAACGTGTTTCCATTTTCCAAACACCCTCAACACTAGGAGCATGTATGAAGTTTTGTCAGTAAACTATGTCAGGCGTAAGACATGCCAGATGTCTAGCGCCAAAACTCATATTCCAGTAGATCCCTGCAGTGTATACAGGCAGATTCGTGAAGATCCAGCCGCATGCAAATCTGATCTCGCCTCTGTTTTGTCATCATGTCAACATTTGTTTCTAGTAACATTACTTACGAGTGAGATTTCCCTAACCACCATTTCTACCTTGCATTGCCAGCTGTATGACATTGGCTTTCTCCAGCAAATGAGGGACAGTCAGTTTGAGGCAGCCATTTTTTCCATTCATTTCACTACTTGTGACGTAAAATGAATTTGCAGAGACTTTAGTTAATGGCTGCTATTATTGTTACCAAAGTTACGTTACGTTGTTGCATGGTGATGCAGTGCAGACCTTTCAAATCAATCGGCGCTTTAAATCACACCACACAACAGTTATATAATCATAGTATGACACCATGAAGGGATATTTGCTTTAATATTAATAATTAAGCAATGATATACCCTAATACCTAGTTTTAATAGTAACCATAATGAAAGGAATAGAAAGTCACGGCTGTCTGTGTGGTAGGAAATCTTTGACACCATGGTGTGCTTTGGAAAGCAGAGTTTATGGAAAGAAAATGTAGAATAAAAATGCCCTGATGAAGGCCACACAGTCAAAGGATGCATGCATTCTGTGAAATCAAGTTCATCGTCATTGTCGAAATGTATTAAGACTTGTGAAGCGGAAGTGCTAGCTGAGTTTGTTGAGCCTCCACAGAGTGACTAAGGGAAACGCAGAGACAGACTCTCTGCCCACAGTTGTGCCTCTCCTCTGTTGTATGGATGGGGATCTGGGCAGGGGAAGCTAAGAACCAGGACAAAGAGTCCTGATAACATACCCTACAGGTTTGTCTGGCTCGGGGACTGTATTCAGAGCCGATGGAGAGATGGAACAAAAGCAGCACTGTACCTTGGGCAGGCTGAAGGAAACAATTGTGGGCCTCTGGATGAGACCACATTGAATTGGGATGGGAAATGAGCAAAGGGAACTAACCCTCCCAGCAATCTGGCGCCTGACTCCCAAAAGCCCACCAGGTTAGTAGTGGGAAGTCAGTCAAACTTTGTAAGAGGCTGAATGCAAATGACAACGCTTGTATCAGTTCTATTTACCTCTCTCTGTGTCAATAAAATCATCTCTAATGTTCGCACTGGGACGCACAAGGTGAACCAAATTCACAAAGCGTTCATAATTCAATTTTCAATTCAATTTTATTCATATAGCACCAAGTCACAACAAAAGTCATCTCATGACACTTTACAAATAGAGCACTCTTAAGATTATTTACAGAGACCCAACAGTTCCCACTATGAGCAAGCACTTTGGCGACAGCAGCAAGGAAGAACCTCCCTTTAAGAGGCAGAAACCTCAAACAGAACCAGACTCTAGGTGGGCGGTCATCTGCCTTGACCGGTAGGGTTGAGAGAGGGAGAAAGAGAGAATGAGGGGGGGGGGGCGGGGGGCAGACAGACAGAGAGACAGACAGATGCACAGCAACAAGGGTAATAGCAATAAAGCTGCAAGCAGCGTTGGTCGGGCCCTCGCACCTTTGGGCCCTCGCACCTTTGCACACTCGGGGTGCTGTTTTCTGGAGGTTGGTTGACCCTTATCTTAATTTTCATGAATATTGGACGAAGGAGATGAACGTCTCTTCCTGTGGTGTCCACTATGTGGCGCCAGAGAACACACACAGACTGACCGCTCTTAGAACTTTAGCAAGTGCGTTTACGTTCCTGTATACCAAGAGTAGACCACAGCATGCAAATTTTATGTAAATCGTATGACAATTGTCACACAAGGCTTACTTCCTGTTGCCAATAGGTGGCGTAATGACTATGACTCAAAATTGGCATACAGATGTCTTGAGGCCTGGACTCTCATCAAACGTGAAATTTGGGGAAGATTTGACGATGTACACTGGAGTTCAACAACATCTTCCAGTTTCAAAATGGCCGCCACGCCAGAGCAACATCATTCCACAAAATCTTAAGTTTTTAATAGCTCTTCATCTCGAATTTCGGATTAAGTCTTTTGGAGGAGTTAAAGTATGGAGCCTGGAAATTGCAAAAAAAAAAATGCCATAAAAGTGTACAGTAAATTCAAAATGGCTGACTTCCTGTTGGGTTTAGGTTATGGCTCCAAGAATGGACCACGATACTCGTGCCTACCAAATTTTGTACATCTAGGTGAAACGTACCGCGAGGGCTGCTTTGTTAAACTTTTGTAGGGGGGCGCTATAGAGCCATTTTGCCACACCCATAAAGCATTTTCCACGTCTGAGGTGTGTGCAAAGTTTTGCGAGTTTGTGTTTAGCCCCTCAAGAGGAGGAAAAATAATAACCCCAGCAGTTCCAACAAGGTCCTCACAGGACTTTCCTGCTTGGGTCCTAACTAAATTAATCACAGAAATGTGACTAATAATAGTAATTGTAGTGGTGGGAGTCAAGCAGGCCCGTGGCTGCAGACGGTACACAACAACAAGCCATGGAAGCCTGCGAACCGTAAGCCAGGTGTACCGCAACCGCAATCCACAGGAACCTGCCAGACGAGAAAGCACTTAAAGGTAGTTTCTACACAATGGCCGGAGGAGGCATGTTATATTAATATGCAAATACGGACTAGAGTGATTGGAGCTAGATGGCTTCATTGGACCACCTTTTTGCGAATGTTGTCTTACATATTTGTTTCATAAGCATGAGTAAACAGACAAAAACACAAACAACAGACTGCTCTTTAGCAGTAATGGGTGCTAAAAATATGAAAGTCTAAAAGTCTGTCCTGATGATGGCGCAACTGGAAAGTTAAACTATCAAACAGCATGGACGGATTACGAGACAGTTGGTCCCTGCCCTTGATGGTTGTTCCACTTTGGTAGTTTTACATTTTGTCAAGCAAATTTTAGCAAGGAGGTCACATCCTCGCTGCGAAATTTGCTACGCCTGTTAGTCATACGTTTATAATGTTAACAGAATTCAGCTGATGATGTAGTGCTGTTTTGGCAAAAAAAAAAAACAACGCTGATATTTTGATCTGACAAAAGCACGCTCATTAAAAAGGTATTTTATTGCTTTGTATAACTTCTGTGTCTGACTCTTGCAAAACAGACTATTTGGGGAGTCAACTAGCATAAAAAAAAATATATTGTTAGTCATTCGTCGCGTCATTGTCGGCCCTGGAAAACAGCATGTTTCCCCAAAACGTTCATTTAGTCAGATCTTGGGTTACATGTGCAGCTGGAAATTTTAGCCAAGCCGTTGGGACTAGAAGATATGTCAGGGTGACCGAAATGATTTGCATGGTAGCTTGCCGCCATCTGTGTGTGTGTGCATGAATAAGAGGCAAAATGTCACGCCAAACCCACCCAGTAGATACATTTTTTTTCTGGACCGGCGAGCACAGTTGAACAATGACATCCGAACAATATTATCAGCATCAAATCAGCTCACCGCTGTCAGGTTTCGTTACAACTGTGTACAGTCCTGCTTCACGGCTTCATCCACTGGTCATTTCTCACGTTCTATGTGGCTGAGGGGCAGTTCTGATTGGCTTTGTTTAAAAGACGTTAATTCATGATGCAACTGCATGCTTGTTTAATGCTAATGGCATATTCTCATGTTGACCGAAACTGTGACAATAGAGCAATAAGGTTCTTCATTTTAACTTCTATAACACAGAAAGAGCATAGATGCATCAAATGAAACAATGTTTACAGCAAAGATAGCACAACCCGGGGGGGGGGGGGGGCATAACTGTCTGCACCAGACTAACTCAGATCCATCTGTTCAGAACATAGCTCGCCTTCTCTTTCATGTTTTTTTTTATATCAAAGTTTCATATTGAGGGTTGACTGGGTTTTACGAACAACGTGTTTTGGATTTTTGGACATGCTGCCTCTCAGAAAATTGGAGTGGTCTTTTCATGAAAGATCAAGTCAAATCTGGGTACGCTTATTTGAGAATTGTTTTTTTCGAGAACCAGTGTTTACACTGGGCACTGTCTTGGCATGTTAAACCAACAGTCAAGGGGAATGCAGGTACATTTCCTTACTTCACTCTAAAAGCACGGCTCTCTCTGTAAACACTCATTAGGAAGATTCTTATTTGGGGGTGAAATAATTAATTCCTACAAGCAAATAGTTGTTTTCAACATCCGATATTTTATTTTATATGGTACAAACCAAAATTAAGAACATTGTCTTCTTATAAAATGTAATGCAATAAAGAAAGAACCCTTGAGCATCACCATTAGTTTAGAAACTGGTATGGTTAAAGGATGAGTGTTTTACATTTTTCTTCTGGTCAACAAATCTCATCAAAAGACCCAAAGCAATGACCAAGTATTGTGTGTGTATCACAGCCTCATATATCTTCTTCCTCTGTGCCACGGAGATACATATACAGGGTTTTGGCCCATGGTGCCGTACATGCGCGCAAGGGTGGCGCCAAATGTGTATTAATCCGCCGCTGAAAATAATCCCAGACAAATGCACTACTTCCTCCCGTTTGAGTGAAGTTTGCTAAAAAAATAAAAATAAAAAACTACAGTGACCAGCTGTTTTAGGAACTTTCAAAAAAACAAAAAAAATGAAACGACATATTTGTGAGGCGTTAAAAGATTTACGCTACGCAGACACTGACTGAAGCCGGGAAGTCAGGCGGTACTGAGAGACGGGATAACACATTGTGGGTTTTGG
Source organism: Enoplosus armatus (assembly GCF_043641665.1). NCBI lineage: Eukaryota > Metazoa > Chordata > Actinopteri > Centrarchiformes > Enoplosidae > Enoplosus > Enoplosus armatus. The sequence goes on along the minus strand of NC_092183.1, from coordinate 23,564,178 downwards.
TTCTTTTGATGAGATTTGTTGATTTGGAAATGGCCAGACATTTTATACAATGCTTGTTGTTGTTGTTGTTTTTTTTTATCCCTTATATGTGTATTTCTGTCAATAAAGTGGTTTGCATAACACTGCAAAGCATACTTGCACATACACAGACGCACACTTGGTGGTGGGCCCGTGTATGTCACAGGTCATCAAATCATCAAATGTACAGTACAGGTTGTCTGTCTGAAAAGCTCTGGAAACACGTAATTCTACTTTCAACTCCGTTGGCTGATGTCCAGAGCGGATAGCTCGTATTAAAAATTAAACAGAGATACGCCTTAATCATTATCTCGGGGAAGCAGTGGGCTGGGACTGCCATGCATTCATGCTTTCTGACTCAGCAGGCCGTTCCATTATTCGCCAGCAACGGCATCGGGGATCCGCTGGGTGTTTTGAGTTCGCGTTTGAATGTGCGTCGAAAAACTCTCACTACACCGTTCACTGAAATCTCATTTCAGATCCAGATATGATTGAGTCAATCAGTCAGTGTTACATGGCAGAAGCTGCGCCGGCAGACAATCATCAGCGTTAATCAATTAATGATTTTTCTTTAACAGTGGCCGCTGGCTGCCTTCTAATCTTACCTCCTGTTTACACAGGACAAAATTAATATACAATGCCAATGCATATTTCATGAGCCGCTTCCTTTCACAGGGAAGGCCCGGTTTTGGAGGAGTTCACTGCAGGCTGCTGAGGGGGGGGCTTGTGACTGGAAGGTCAGCAGGTCCGAACCACCTGTTGAAATCTCCTTTGAGATTCTAGAGTATCTCATGGAAGCCCTGCACACGGACGTAGATAGATCCCCCCCCCGCCAAAAGAAGGCTGCCCTTTCAGCTCGCATTACGGCACAACTATATGCTTTGCAATATATAATCTAACTGTTGTAATGTAAAGAATAAGTGAGGAAAAGCAAGATAAAAGAGGACTCAGAGGACTACCGCTGTGTTTTCCTCATATGCCTCCATAAACAAATAATGCCGACCTCATTCAGATAGACTGTAATATATACTTTAACGCTGCTGAGCACAGAACAGACGACACAATACAAAGCTATGTGGGCCTGAATCCGGACCGAGTGAGCCTGAAACTAGTGAACACAGACAAACATGGTAACCCAGTGAAAAGTGCATCCCACACCACCCGTGTGTGGTGTCCCCATAATGGAAACGTGAGAAGTGTGCATACTAATGATACCCCACAATGCAACGCACAAATATAAATGAAGGAGCATCTATAAGCCGCAAAAAAACAACAGAACAGAACAGAACAGAACAAAAACATTTTATTTTCTCTTTGTGGACTTTAATTGACAGTGGCATTCCAAAATCATTCATGTTTGCTTGTTGTGGCACACATATTACACATTACATATATTCTTCTTCTGGTACCAAACAGACATGTTGTTACACCAACAACGAAAACACAGTCATCGCAGTTAATATGTAGAGCATGCTGCATTTGATTAGCATGGTGTGTGTGTCGGGTTCTACCAACAACAGTACACAAGTAACAAACTGACACAATCATGGAAGACACATATCAGAGCATGTTACAGCCTGAGAGAAAATCTGAGGAACCGCCTTTTGGATTTTTTGAAATCTCTATGTTCACATTACATATTTGTATCTCCACATCAACGCGTCGTTACATTGCAATGTTTAACTCCATCTCATCTTATATAGGCGATCTAATCTGTTTTTGTTTTTTTTCAGATTCGTTTTTAAGTATGTCGTATGATGTATATAGTGTAGTAATGTGCAACCCATTTTTTATTTATTTTTTTAATATTCTGAAAGTTTTGTACGACTTGATTTTGGTGAGTGGTCATGTGGAAATGTTCTGAGGTGAATCTTCAAATGGTCGGTTCTTTAAATTCAGAATTCAGACTTTTTTAATTTTTAATTTTTTTGTGGTCCGGTATCCTAAATCAACCTCAGACCTGTGCTCTTATTAGTTCAAAACACAGAACAGGTGTATGTGATGCTCTCAGCAATCAGCATCAATTTGGTAATCAGATGACATTATTTATCTCACCCCCCCAGCTGCCCACACACTACAACAGAGTGTCAGTGTGGCTAACAGCAGGCTCTCTCTCTCTCTCTCTCTCTCTCTCTCTCTCTCACTCTGTGTGTGTCTGAGGCAGCAGCAACAGGCTGTTTTGCACTGCTGCCGCCGGAGAACCCTGGTGGAGGCTTAATCTCCACCATCTGATTCAGCAGAAGGAGCATTGCGGCGCGCCACTCTCCCCCACGTGAACGTGCAAAACAAGGCGGAGTGGCAGCGCTTCCAAAAACAAATCAGGTACGACTTTAAAGCACTCCAAGTGGCGTGCCGCCTGCTAACCTTCATCCTCTAGCCGCTATTGCAGCCTCTCTCCCATGTGAACACGGTAACGCACTTGGCTTTAAAGCACTCAGACGGGCACGGCACCCGAGAGTTTTGACCTTACGTGTTTTGATAGGCTGGATCTGCGTGCTCAGGGTCACCGCTGAAATTAGCACAACAACATTGGAAGCCAAAACAAGCTTGACTGGAAAATCATTGAAAAAGGCTCTTACCTGGTATGCATATCACACCAGGAAATTGATTCTAGCCCCCCCCATCCCCCACCCCCCGCATCATTTATTCTATTTTTTTTGTCACTACTTGGCCATTGTTCACAAAGGAAAGCAAAAAAAAAAAAAATCAGTGAGAGTTAACATCACAATGATACTCTTTGATCGGTTTGTCTTTGTCATTTATTGTTGTTTTATTTCTGCGGCACATATCCAAACTGAAATTGAGTGAAACACATGCTTGCACTCAACTCAGTCATTTCCTAAAACTAAAAAGCTGGTCACCGTAGTCTTTGAGGATGTAGTGGATTTGTTGGGGCACTATTTTCAGTGGCGGATTATGGTGGCTCTAATGGGAATCAAAATAAACTAACGCTGATGGTTTGACTCTGCACATAGGAATTGTTGATGATAAAAAAAAAAAGTATTGAATAGTACCCTACATAATCTTTAGATTTCTATAAAGGCCAACCATAGCATATAGCACACACACACACACATTTAATCCATAAATTGGAAATATGTCAGTACAGTTTTTTTTTTTACGTTTCTCCAAAATGCATCTGATGTATTAGTCAGGGATTCAGAATGAATCTATCTGAGTTTAAGCTACACAAAGCAAAAGCTCTATAACCAACATGAATGGACCTATATTTTAGCCAAACAACATGATGCTCCATCAGAAACTTCGTTAGAAATTTGAAGACCCCCCCCCCCAAAAAAAAAAAAACCTGAACAACTGTTCAAGGGAGATCCTACATGGTCAGTAAAAAAAAAAAAAAAAACCCAGAGTGAGGCATCAATGACAGAATTATGACAAGTAAAGACTTTTGACAGTGCTTTTTTTTTTTTTCAAAAAGGACTACTTTACATTATGTTCCACACTATGAGGATTGGCGCTCAATGGAGGACCTCATTGGATGATTGTAGGGATGAGGCCAAGGCTCTCGGAGAGCCACTTTCCTCCAGCTCTTGAGTTGGATACAAGCTTCTGCTCTTGAATGGTGAATGAGCTCCTCAACTCGCGGGTCTCTGTAATGAGGCATTCGCAGCCATGACAACTGGAATCTGCAAAGGTCAGAGGTGTAAAAGAGAGAGAAGAGCTGCGCCATGCATTCATATATATATATATATATATAGAGAGAGAGAACATGTGTGTGTGTAGCAGCATATATTAGACTAAAGCAATTGGGAGATGATTTTCGACAAAAGATAAGAAATGTGTGATAGCAAGGCTTTTTTGTTTTTCCAAGAATCTATGCTGTAGCAATTTTTTTCTTTCCTCTGGCTTGAAGGCGAGAGGACAACAAACAAGGCCTGTATTTTTCCTCTCAGTTATGTGACTGCAACTGCAGGGTGGTGGGTGGTGGTTGCCTGTTTGTCAAAGGCCCACTAGCCTTGTCCATTTTGACATTCACATGGGAGCAGTAATGATCCTAAAAGCTGCAATTAAGCTGACTGTTGCGTTCCGGGGAAGCACGCGCGGTGCCGGCACTGTGCTGCATCTATTATTCCCAGTGGGAATACTCCCTAAAGAACAGCATTTTCCTCTCCTCCTCCCCTCTCTTTTTTTTTTTTTTTTTTTTTCCCCCCCAGCTCCCACAACTTTTTATTTCTCTTTCAGAATATTCTACAACATGCGCATGAAGTTTTTCCTAGGGGAAGATACTGGAGTATGTTGTCAATCGGCTACATCAAGAATTGAAACGGATCCTAATTATTATACAGCAGTTGCTGTTGTAGAAGCTGAACTACACTGCTGTAGTCCTGCACGAGTACCACGGTTCAATGTTTAATCAATGGACTCAAACTGATTCAATTCGACGTCAATTGAAAATGTCGATTTAGATTTTTAGGATTTTGGGAGATTTGTGTTCCCTGCTGTGAAATGATTGGAGTTGGTGTAGCAGCTCAATCTATAGGGGAAAAAAAGAATATTATAAAATATTTTATTTATTTGGTTAGCTGTTCAGTTATATTTTCTGTAAATTATATTTGTGATGCTGTTTAAAAGCCTTCTCTCCGCGCAGGAAAAAAAAAAAATCCATAGTCCTTTATAGGACTAACCTCAATACGAGTGCCAACTGCCAATTTATTTACTTATTGTTGTATCAGGCAAAGCTTCTCATTTCAAATACTCAACACATTCAGCACTTTGATAAAATGACAAACAAAAAAGAAAAAAAACATGTTTAAATTCACCAAAATAAGGTCTTAAAAGTCTTAAAGTCAGCGATCCTAATTCTGTTCATTCATCATTTGTTAACATAAAAAAAAAGAGTCGAAACATCCTGGAATCCATGTCTTCACTCAAGTTGCTAAACCCTACCCCCACCCCCTTCAAATTGCCACCAAAAAAAAGGACATGATAAGATAAGATGATGCTTTATTACTATATTTCCCCTCAGCTGGGAATTTGCAAATGACCCCAAGTGTAACCGTCCTGGCCGTGGGGGGGGGGGGGGGGAGACAGGAGGGGAGCAAGATCCGACATTCCAGGTGACTTTTGGCCCAACTCCGCATCACACACTTGTTCAAGGACCCCAATGACTGATTGATTCTGCTGCTTGGCCTTGCTCGACCACTGAATATGTAAGTGTAACTGAATCTAATATAAGTCTTTTGCGACACCGTAATCAAGCGATATTGTTATTTTCAGATATAGCCCTCCGGACATAGCCACATGTCGATACCATTTACAAACATGTATTATCAGGAGCTAAACAGGGAAAACTGAGGCTTTATTGATTGGTTATTGGCTAAGTTGATGGCTACAGTACAGTACAACAGTAATCACACATGGCGGCCTGGGAATAATAGAACCACAGTGTGCAAGAGGCCTCCACTGGTGGGGTGGTGGTGGGGGGGGGGGCAGGAAAACGAGATGTACAGTAAAACAGCAGGTGGGCAAATCTATCAAAGCCCCTTAGCAAACACAGACAAAAAGGGGGGGAAAAAATCATTTTAATTAGCTGAGTGAATGCGATTTGCTGAATGTGAGGGGAGCCAGGTTCTCTCCTCTGCACATTAAAATTGGTCTAATTTTCTTTGCCGGAAAAAAAAAAGAAAAAAAGTCCCATCTGAGCAGCCCTGGCCGCAGTCAATCATGTTAAAAGCCACGGGTGCTTAATTTGATTTACCAATATAAAATGCAAATGAGGTGATCAAGTGGAGTGGGAGCCGGGAGTAGGAGGCTCTTTTAAGCCATCAAGTTAAATGGGAACAGACAGCAGACTGGCAATGTAAAGAATGTTTTAGCATATTCGTTTGATTAGCGCTACAAAAATTTAATTAGTATGGCTAATTGCTTGACAAATTGCTCCACATCAGGGGGAGAAAAAAAAAAAGGCAGAATATATTCTTAATACACTACAACACCCCCAAAGCCTATGTTCTCTCAACCCATATGTTACATTTTCAGCTCAAACTGGGCCTTTCTAATACGTGAAAAGCCTAATTAAATAAATGGAAGATGGCACAACAGTCCCTTACAATAGTGAATGAGATAATGCCTGTAATTAGGCCCGCACAAGCCTGGCCATGTGCCTCTGTGCAGCACTTAGGCAGGGCTAGGCTGCGGCTGCAAGAACAAATCAAATAACTGTGTACAGGGAATGCTCCTGGGATTCAGCCTTCTTATGTTAAAGCCACCTTACCAGTTATGCAGTGTTGCAAGCCCAACATGTGAGCAACTGAGAGACACAGACCACCGGGAGGGAAAACAGACGCGCGGTAACATCCGAGCTGGTACTGCGCTCGCCTTATGCGTTTTTATTTTTTTTTAACAATGTGAACATGTTAGTGGAGTTATTTTATGCCGCTACATTGGGTTGAAGTGTCCGTCCACAGACTAAAATAATAGTCTGTTGCCTGGAGACAGGTCTAAAAATGATGCCCACGTACTGCAGAGTCACACTGAGACTTATTACGTCTGACATTTGGTGTTATCATCCAGCGTCATTGTCTTCCTTGGCTGTTTTTTTTCTCCCCCCCCAAAAAAAAAATCACAATCTGATCATTGTGGCTGCACAGGTCCTTGGTAAGAAAATATGAGCTTACAACCCATGAAAATGCCAATGGTAATGAACACTTAATTATACTGTGTGTTCCTTACGCATGTTCCACATGAATCTAAGGGAAGCAGGGATGGTTTTAAACAATGTCTTCACCTTGTTGTCCTTGTTCTCCTCCGTGTGTCATTCTGTCTGCACTTGCAAAAAACATCATCCAAAACTCTGTGGTCACATGACCGTACCAGCTGAGCCATCAACCGGGACGTCATTTGATCATTTGATGTGCGACCTTCAACATACAAATGCGTGCTGTGGGATGGGTTGGGAAGACACTCTCTCAATATCCCGAACTGGTGCTTTAAAGGAAAACGATGATCTATTAAACATGGCTTTTGATGTTTGCAGCATCAGTTATGATAAGCAATGCGCTCACCGTGTTAATTACTGAAAACTTGGGGCATTGAAAAAAACACAAAAGGTCCTGACGGAGCACAGAACACTAAGGATAGGATAGGATGTAAACAAGCCACCGGTTTATCTAGATTATCGAAACCACTTTATTTGGTCATAAAGCTGGAAAGCTGTTGGTTATAATTCCTCATTGCATGCAACTACAGTAAGTACAGTAGGTCAAACCTGAAGCAGGAAGTGGGGCCTGCCCACTGTGATGAATGCCCTGTTGTTTTCTCTTCAAATAAGTTTGTCTAACCTGGAGGTTCGTGTCCAACCCGCTCACGTTCCTCAACCTGTCCTGACCTATTCGCCGCATTCCAAGATCTCAGCAATTACTTTGGTGAGAACAAATGTTATCATATCTAATAGAACCAATGGGGGGAAAAAAACAAACAAACTATGGCCCGGTATGTCAGTCTGAAATGCTTGGTTAGTGAGGTCTAAGTGTTCAAATAGGTTGTGAAACATTTTGTGTGTAAAGTCGACAGTTCGCAGTCCAAGGGCCACTAGAGACGAGCTCATGGAGGGTACACACCGGTGCAATTAAAGTTAATCTTCTGGAGTGCACAAACGCGTTCCCCAGTCAAGACATCAGGTGCCTTGGTGAGGCAGAACTACAAGCAGCTGTGACCCCCCCCCCCCCCCCCCGCCACACACACACGGTGAGTAGTGTGACGTTAAGCTTAAGAACGAGACTTGCGATGGCAACGCCGTGGAATAATGATGAAAAATGATAACGTTTGTTTTTTTTCAGTTTCATTCAACTTTATTTAAAAAAATGTTTTTTACAGATTACGTCAAACAAACAAGTACACAACACAGCAGAGCTGATAACAAAAAACAGTACATAAAATAAGGGTTGAAAACAAAATAAACCAATGAAATCTTAAATTATTAAATAAGGACAGACAGTAGAAAAGAGCAATGAATTGGGTTTCATCAAATGCATTTCTGTAATATCCTAAGAACCTGTTGCTTTAAGAGCAGTGAGTAACATTGGTGTTTCATTCTTATTTTTACACTGAAAGAATAAATTGATGGATGTTTCATCAGCATGTCCACAAAAAGAACAAGAGTTATCAACATCCACATGTCTGGAGGTTATACTTGTTTGACTTTGTTAGGGATACAACATTTATTAGGTAACAGCCATGTTTTCCTTCCAAATGTGAGTTCTTTTTGCATTTACTTTGAAAAAGCATCATCATTTAATTGTGAGTGGTGATGTAAAACTTTTGCGCCGCCAATGGGAGAGTTTCATCAATGCCACGGGGGGGTAAAAACACCTAATGAGCGCTCAGCTCGACCTATCTGCAAGCAAGTTTTCCCACCTTCGTCCCGCGAGGTTTCCAAATCTCACACAGTCCAGCAGCCGAAACTGCGCAGGTCTGCGTCGGGTCAAGCCTGTTGTGATCGATACGGTCATGTGGTGCATTGGAATTCTTTTGAACAAGACCAACATACATAACAAGACTGGTAAAGATTATACAAACAAGAATCGACAGTGGTGGAAGTGATGTTACACTGAAAAACAAGAGAGAAATATTTTGTATTTTGTGTATGATATTTACCCAAAACAATCACAAGATTAACAGTGTCTAAAATGTCTACGAATTATGAATATGAGACCAAAGCAAATTAGCATATGAACATTTAAAAAAAAATACATGGTCAATGGTTTCGACGTCTGAGGAACAAACGGTGCAAGGGTACATCGCTGATACAATTTTAAAATGGGGTTCTCTGACATGACAGGAAGAAAAGGACTGTCTTCTTAAAGGGGCCTTTACAATATCCCGCACAGAGCATGAGTTGAACCCCCCCCCCCACCCCCCCCCGAGACTAATTGTTCTGTTATCACACCTTTTATCCAACAAATTGATATCACCGACTTTCAGGAAAGACAGAAAGAAAATTGCATACTGCTTTGTATCCATACTGACTGAGTATGTGGTAGGCAGTACGTTGGGATATTAGGATCAGTGTGTCGCCAACATGCCACCCACATACGCACCAGCTGATGTTTGCATCAGATATATATATATATATATATATATATATATATCAAAAGGGAAGAGCTGCAGCAACTGCGTCCCTGCATGGCGATTTCTCTCTGCTGGGAAGCACGCAGCTGTTGTTGGCTGTGGAAGCAATCACTAAAGTTGACAGATGTCCTGATAATTGCAACCTGAGTGCTTTTAAATGAAGATGTGCTGGGTGGTGGGGGGAGGGGGTGTTTGAATCATCAGTTTCAAGTTGTTTACTTAAAAAAAAAAAAAAATGTTAACAATGTCATTATCCGAGCTCAAGGATTATTATTTGCAGAGCACCACTAGCGCCCATTCAGTCCATTCATATTGGCCTGTTCACGCACTTGTACATTGTTGATCGTAATAGTGAATGTGAACTGTGGCGCCGCCCCGTAAACATCTGGGTCAATGATGTTTGCCTTTTCTTTTTTTTTCTTTTTTTTCTTTTTTTGTTGGATTTGATTTTGTGGTTATGTAACGCATTCGGATAATGGAATAGCAAAACATGCTTATTAATCCCCTCTGGGGGTCAGGTATCACTGTCACACAATATGATGCAATGCAACAGATAGAAACACTCAATTACACATTGCACGTGTGAAATTTAAAAAAATGACGCCATAAACAGACGAGCCCTGCCAACCTCTTACAGACCTACTTTCGAGGCAAGGATGAAGCCTGCAGGTCTTCCATCTGTGCCCAGGCACCGCACTGGAATAGTGTTCATTCTGTCAACTGGTTTTTAGATTTAGTCCTCAAAAGATTGGTTGACAAGAAGGTTTTAGGCTGTACTGGAAACCGCCTACTACACTAGCAGTACGTGCTGATTTGGCTAAAAGGTAGCATGTAGCCTGCAGTATGCAGACGGGCTGGTGGTGGATTACCTTTAACTCTACATAAACATTTTACTACCTCTGCAGGCCAAAATTTTGTTTCTGAACAAATTTGAGGCGCCCAGTCACTGAATCTTCACTCACATTAGAACTACCTCAAGAACCTAATTTAAAAGTTTGTTCCGACTTTCGTAAGGCAGGGACAGAATACCTGCATGATTATTACTTATTACTAAAGCTGTATCCATACTGCATTTGTTGATAGTATGCAGTAGGCAGTTTTGAATACGGCCCCTGTCGAGTTTCAGTCAAGACCAAGAATAAACATTTTAATCAAACTTAAGAAAGCTGCCTCCAAATAAGAATTCATCCAACTGATTTTAGGCTAAAAAAAACTAGGTAGTGACTAGGTAACATTTGCCACGAAATTCAGCTTTGCAGAGAGGGTGTCTGGTCTGATGATATTTGTATTTACACAATACACATATTTTTTTTTTTTAACCAACATGATTCAACGCATCAGGCCCCTGGGCTAATGGAATATGTAGAATGGAACAATAGACTCCTCAACAACAACAACAACAACAACAGACAATTTTATTCTGTCATTTTGTAGGTGGTAGCACTAGACTGTGTTACAATAGTTTGTACGCGATTGTGTACGTAGTGTACCTGCGCAGACAGCTGTATCTGTATCTATATTGTAATACATTTGTGTACTGTGTGTACATCCCCATGCTTTTCGTGTTTTTCCTGGTTTGGTCAAGGCCCCAAGCTCCAAAGTAGGGGAATCTTAATCAGGCCCATAAAGAAATGGTTTTCTTAGTTTGGCGTGGAAGACGCTTGACTGGCCTGCGCAGGGCCTTGACCGAAACCTTGCCCGACGAACTTTGGGGACGAACCGAAGCGCCAACCTCACTGAAGCTCTTGGCGTCTGAATGGGAGCATATCCCTGAAAGCCGGGTTCAAACATCGGGCGGAAAGCTTGAAACCAGAAGAGCGGGGGACGTTAAAGCGTCAGTGTCCGTGGTGTCACAGTCAAATTACTGAGTGGTTGGAACGTTCAGGTGTCCGCATGCATGTGGCCGTGATGAGATATATTGTGTTTGTGTGTGTAAACTATTATGTCATGTCATGAAATGTGACATATGTTTTATGATGTACACTATACCACAACGGCAGAATGTCCAGCTCTGAGGTCAGTCAGCAGCTCTGGCATGGCAGCGTCACAGCTGCGCACGGCCGTTACACTCAAGTGCTTGCTGCTTCCGCCAGCTTTTTGTTCGCGGTGTTTTGTTGCAGTTCAGGTTTCAGTTTTGGGTGAGTGAGCCATATGTTGCGTGGAATAAAAGTGGGCATGAGAGTGATTCAAATCAGCCATGGTGCAGTTAGAGTTGCCTCATGAGCAAACAAAAGTTACGTTTGCATTTAGTAGGGGTGTGCATCTCTCTGTTATATAGAACGATCCGATATGTATCTTGATACATGGGCTACGACGCGATTCAATGCGATACAGTTCTTCACATTTGTTTAATGTAGGCATTCATTTTCCATTATAGATTAAAAACAAGCCAATTCTATCAGAGACCAGGGAATCCCGAGCGTTTCTGCGGCTCAAACAGACTGACAAATCATGTAACAAGCAACGTTCAAGACGCGACTGAGCGTTAGTCGCCTACGTGGCGTGTTTCCTCAAACAGGACTCCAAAGACTGGTCAAACGGGTGTGAAACGAAGGCATCTACGAGGACAGCGGCGTATTATCTTGCTGTTTTCAACAGCTGTCGTAACTATGACAACAACAGAACGCATTCGAGCTAAAAGTCGCCAGTTAAAAGGTTGACTTGTTAAACGGAAACACCCCCGTGGCTTTCACCATACTGTCCCACCGGGGGAGTGTTGAGGTACGTTGTGCCACCACGGTACTTCATCGCTGTTCTACAGACCTTACAAATGGCCGGACCTTTGTCAAATTTCCTTACTCCTTATGAAATACAAACGTCCTACAAACAAGCAACGCTAACGTTACCCTTGTGACGCAAGAGTCTCGCGTTGATGACCGGTTCATGGTACATTTAGGTCAATCCAAGGGGTGGTGTATTGTCGCTTCTCTGATGTTAAAGAAACACCCTCAGTATATATTGCTACTTGGATACCGTCCTGGTTAATGATCCACCAATAAATTAACTGGCAGGAATGGAACCGTGTGAACTGTTTTCAATCTATCTCCAACACGCCTGTTGATTCGTACCTAGAACTGTATCATAATTCATCAAAATGACAAACTTGCGGTTTCTCCACTTATTTTGCAAGAGTCTGGTTGCACGATATTTAAGTGCATTGGTGCGTCACTCCAGTTAGAGACGTCAGATGTCGGTTGCCTTCAGATGGCTGTAAAAAGTCACTCATTAATCCTTACTCTGTCTGGCCGGCAATAATAACACAATCGGAATACAAAATGTTTGTCTGTGTCAACCGGTTGAGGATTGTAAAAAGGAAAATGTAAAAAAAAAACGGAACAAAAACACGAATAAAGGGCTTTGTGAGAGGTTTATGTGTGTGTGCCTTCATCAAATAAAATGGCCAAAAAAGATGGACAACGTGACAGCCCCCCCAAAAGTGAAGCCAAAACGTCTTGCTCGCCCCCCTCCCCCTGGTGGCTGGCTGCAGTATAGGTCATAAGCCCTGCCCCCTCCATGTTAGCATATGGGAAATGGGCCAAACTACATTTTCTCCCCAAAGGTGGTTTCTGTCATTTTAGGTAGTTCTTCATCATGCTGATGTTTGTTCAAGTGTTGATAAGTTTGGTTTTGATTAGTTATTTGATGCTATAAAAACAGGGTGAAACGTCACAATTGACAGCTGTGATTGACTGTGGCGGGCGGGTGTGTGGGCGGAACCTCGCACCGCTGCTCCAAATAGGGCCCTTAGCCTTGTCTAAGAATATTGTTCTCTTAAATTCTAAATAAATAAATCAATTGTAATGAGAGAACATAAAGGTATGAATCTATTCAAAACAGGTGAGACCATCTGGCTTTGCACCTGCTCCAAAACAAAAGTTTGGAAGTGTGCGGACACTCAAGGCCACATCTGTAAACAATACCAAGCCAAACACTTAGGCCACAAAAGGAGATTTATTTAACATAAAGCCCAGCGCAGCTCGGCAATTCAAAACAGGTGAACATGCACATATTAAAACAGTTGATTAGGATCACAGGCTATCCAATCTTCGCCTTATTCATTTGAACAACTGAAGCCACATTTCTGGGCTTTGTCACTGAAGTGCATGTGTCAGCATGAGTCAGAGTGCACTGAGAGCCCGCTCTCCAAAGCAGATAGGAACCACTTAGTAGCTTCTAGGACCCCCTTCTTCCATAAATGCCCTGCCACGTAGTTTGTGCTTTCCCTGTTCGGGAGCCTGTTTAGGGATTCAGATATAACACACAGAGATTAGAGCAAGGCCTCTTATCCTCTGCTTGTCAGCGGCTGAGTGACACGAGCTGTTAACTTTCTATTTTAAGGACGTGGCTTCGGGTGTTCTCGTCAAAAAGGAGCACCCTGAAAAACAGAAGTGATGTTGTAGTTTTCTTTGTTCTCCAGCTGCAAATCCCCCCCCCCCCCCCCTCTTGCATTTGTCTTTTCAAGAGGAAGGCTGAGCTCAGCTTTCATAGCAATCATAGAGGGCCTATCTCCCATTCAGCAGCTCCACGGTGCTCAGACGTGTATGCAAGAGATGACAGCTCTCCTCTATTTGCAGGTCAAGAACATTGCATTAATTGTGCCGAGGCCCCGTGGAAGCTAACAGATTGCAGGCCTTCGCATACATTCGAACAGTATGCAGCAAATGCCGCGACGACATCTAAAATGACACCCGCATCTCAGTTTCCCGCCTCGTCGCAGCCCACCCGTCTGTGGGACGCTTGAGCGGGGATGCAAATATCACTGGACAAGAAGGAGACAATGGCTTCGTCCTTCAGCGCCGTCTGGTCATTGGTGACAATTTAAAAAAAAAAAAAAAAAAGGGACTGAGGGGACTGGTGCCATGCCTGAGCTGGGGAGTCACACTAATCGTCTCCATCTGAAAAGAGAGGAAAGGCTGCATTGTATGGCGGCGGAGACGGCCACATTAAGTGTCTGTGAGCCTGTGAAAGCCGCCCTTCTTTTATGTTAACGTCAGTGGTGGAGTGGTAGAAAAAAAAACAAAAAGAAGGAGGTACATCCTACATACGTCAGATTGTCCTTTCCTTATGACTGCCAGCGATGAAATCTATGGGATTTTTTTTTTACAACTTCTGCTGTTAAAAAAGACGAACATAACTTGACCATCGGTGTCCTGGAGGTGAAGCCACGGGCCTGGCTGTGCCTTCAAAAACCATTATAAATCACTGTTGTAGGATGTAACAACGTGATGGTTTGGTTAAGGTTTCCCCAACTTCAACGACGCAGATACTGCAGAAAGAAATCATTTGAGAAGCATTTTGTTTTGGACATTGAGGGTCTAAAGACAGAGCTGTTGCATGCTGCGCTGATTGTAAATCCCCTTGGGTCAAATTTGTGATTTGTGATATTGGGCTATATCGTGGGTCACTAACAGGCGGACCGCGGTCCGAGTCCGGACCCAGACGCCGTCCTCTACGGACCCTGACCTATAATCAATAAATTATTAAGGGATTTAAAATTTTGACGGGGCGCTGGTTTTGCGGATCAGGAAACTCACAGACCAATTGCATACGAGTTACGCCAGCCCAAGTGATGCTACTCAGCCAATCAAATCTGTGCATTCCAGGCGATAAACATTGCAACTCTGAATACAGACAGACGAGAGAGGTGAGAGGCGAGTGACCGACACAGGGAGAGAAGACACATTATTTATTGTGAAATTGGTTGAGACTGTTAAGATGTGAAACAGTTAACAAAGAAAAAGGGAAACTCAAGCTGCTGCTACACTTTATTTAGTTTTTCTAAAATTAAGCACTTTATTTTAAGATGCACAATTTTTCAAAAGCTATTTTATTTATTTCCCCCTATCTACAATGTTATATATCTGTATAGTTCAATGTTAAGTGACAATAAATATTGTCAAAATGTTACTTTCTTTATTTGATTTGACAGTCAGTTGTTGATGACATGCAGACGTTGATACAACTACGAGGCTACTTCAATATATATCACACTAACTCACAACGCAAGTTAGACATTATGATGTTCCGGACTTTTGCTTGAGGACATTTTCTCTAACTGGACCTCTTCGAATTTTAGTTGAATACACCCTGAGCTATATGAATAAAATTGACTTGACATAAAAAAAATAAATTAAAAAAAATCAGTGAAGTCACTAAATGTAATCAGGGATTTTGCAGAATTGTTCATCAAAGGTGTTTCTGGCGACATGTGTCCTGGACACACTTGCTGGCCTGGAAAAAGTCTGGCGACTATTTCAGTCAGTCATTCTCCTCCCCTTCCGCTATCTGTGCCGTACTGCTTTCAAAGTCTGTGGCTTTGAAAGTATAGGCGGGCTTCACCTCCAGGACACCGATGATCAAGTTATGTTCGTCTTTTTTTAACAGCAAAAAGTTGTAAGATCAAATAGTTTACATACGTCGTTTCCAAAGTGTAGAGACAGGTCTACAGGCTATGCGAGACTAAAGAAAAAAAAACATAATGCAAGCATGACATTTCCTCCAAAATGTGGCTAACCAAATTAGTAGCACATAAAATGTATTCTGTAGGTGACAAAAAAAAACGTCCCAGTAATTTGCAGGATGTTCTGAGCTCTTTGCATCTATGATCGTGAAGCCCGCATTACACACTGGTTAACACATTGTGCTCCGCAACTTCTTTTCTTTGCTCTGCACACAATGGAGCGAGGCTGTGAATACTGCGTGCGTGTGTGTGTGTCTGTGTGTGTGTGTGTGTGGGGGGGGGGGGCTTAAATGCCACATCAGGAAACAGCCTGGCAACCTTGTGAATCCGCATGAAAGGAGAGCAATAAAATCTTGTGATATTTAATACTTCCCCCACAAAACCTTTTCTCTGCAGGGGCTCGGGTTTATTCAGGTATTGAATTGATTAACAATGTGTTGTTAGAATACAATAAGATATGATAGATAGTGCCAGAGCCTGCTGCATTCACTGCCTGTCAGCCATATACCTGCGCAAGGCCATACGATGGGAGCCCCTGCTGCAAAACTAATAGGCGCATTCTGGTAACTCTCTCTGTGGAAACTTAGCTGAAATTCTACCTCTGTGTTTCAGCACTCTTCCCACTCATGTCTACTTCACGGGGTTTATGCAGACAAGGCTTCATCCACAAATCAAAAATGACCTTTTTCCTCCACGGAAATCAGTTTTATAGTCAGTTGTACATTTTCACTGTGTTTCCCGAGGTTATTAACCGCCATGCTGTCATGTTAATAACCGTCCATATTTAGTTTGCCTATTGCCAGCAATTTGACTTTTGAGATCGGAAACATCTGCGTCCACATTTGGTGCCACAACAATTTCAGGTTAAAAGAATGACAAGTCAATTCGGAGAAGTCGCCGAAAAATGGCGCATTGCATTTATTTCCCCGCCACTTGAAATATATTTGCGGGGCCTGTTCATGTAGATCTCAAGTATTTTGTGCTATATGTATGTAGATAAGCCCATCCACAGTGTGTAACTCAATAGCTATGATTTGAATACAGTTTGTGCAGCGATTGGCATTGCTGCATTCTCCTGACAATAGAGATTAACCAGCCAGGTCTGAAATAACAGCACACATTTGGCCCTTTTGAATAATTTGAACCATGAGATAAAGTGACCAATGAAAATCGTCCCTCCCGGCAGAACTGCCGCTCTGCAACGACGAATATTTTCCACATAACACATGTTCACTCCTTCACATATTTTCGTTATGTAGTTTAGATCAAGTTTACAGCTGGGAAAAACAGTGACTTAAAAGGGTTACTCTTGTGCGGCAATGCGGCACGCCGGTATTCGGCATGTTCATATACTGTTCATATACCACCTCATTATTTACATATATGTCATACACATCAGTGCAATACATACATATATATATATATATATACACACACATGCATATACATTGTTATTGTATATATTTTTTACTTTTATTTCCACTTAAACGTAAATGTGTATATTTTTATTTTTAATTTTCTATTTCTTATTTTTATATTTTGTACATTCTTTAGCTCTAAATTTATGCTACTTTCTACTCTTGAATGGGTGCACCAGTACTGTACAATC
Source organism: Enoplosus armatus (assembly GCF_043641665.1). Classification (NCBI taxonomy): domain Eukaryota; kingdom Metazoa; phylum Chordata; class Actinopteri; order Centrarchiformes; family Enoplosidae; genus Enoplosus; species Enoplosus armatus. Next base: position 23,547,004 of record NC_092183.1, on the reverse strand, counting down.
CCCCCCCCCCCCCCCCCCCCGGGATCAATAAAGTATTTCTGATTCTGATTCTGATTCTGAAAAAGCAAATCATTGAATAGCATCACGTCACCACATCAACTCTCACGGATCAAGTCTCACACAGTAATAATGTGTAATGTAATGTGTAATAACTCTGTAATTTTCAGTACTAACTATAAAAGAGACACCGTTCTGAAAGGTAGTAAGGTTTTAGCTGGTCGTGTTTTTCATTTCCAGAGTGATTTCCGAGACAGAAGGACTCCTTTTTTTATCCGAAATATAAATATAATAATCATGTATTGGAACCTTTATTCTCTAAATACATAGAAACTGTAATGTTTGCTCGCACAAAATGTTCAGCTGACCTGCTGTGCTCTGACCCTCCAGGTTACACTGGATTAACAGTTCATTTGGAATGAATTGGAGGTTGTACTGACTCTATTTGAATCATAATCGCCTGTTAAATATCAGCCGGTGGGGCTTCTTGGTGTGTCTGAATATCACCTTTAATTCTTACTTTATTATTTATTATTATCATTGTTTCTCTCTAAGACGAACATTAATTTGCTGGTGCATTGAAAGGAGAACAAAACGGCTTTTGACTACAGAACATTTTCTGAATTAAAGTCGTCTCTTTTTAGTTACAATCTTGCCAATATATGTATTTAGAAAACTGCAAATGAAAACTGTGTCTACTGCATTAAAGAGAACTTTGATATGAAAAGTAATACTGTCACACAGAGCCCGCACATAACCAACGCTACCAAGCACACCTGACTCGTGTCTGAAACGGGGGCAGCCTAAAATGCTAAAATGCTTCTTAAAGGAAGGACCTGAATGACATTATTTTTTTTTTACACAGATTTTAGTCATAAAACGACTGAAAAGTGATCCTCTTTACAAAACCTTTACAAAACCTCTGGGTCCACAAACATGGCATGGGCTGTAGTTGTTAAAATATCTTACCATCAGATGATAGATGGATCTAACCACTATCACTTGAACATACAGTCACTAATAATTCACCCAAATATTGTTTGACCTGCGGCTTTTGCAACAGGATCTTACAGTTACTTTGTATTTGAAATGATTCATTTAATAATGCCGTCACTGAGACTTTGCCAGACTCAGGAAGAGCACAAATACTGGAAACTGAAACTACTGATTCAGTATTTGGAACTGCTGCTGTCCGCTGCTGTCCGCAGTACCTACAGTGTGTACTGTGAATCAGCTGATGAAGATGTAACATTGGCGATAATGATGATAATTAATTTGACAAACCGTGACGGTGATTACAAGGCTGAGGACGCTGTTGAGAAGTGTCAAAAATAATTAGCGCCTGCCGCCGTGTTGTCCTTAACACTTGCTACTGACTGATGTTGGGTCTTTTCTCTATTTGTCACGTATATGCTCATCCATGTATCTTTATTTGTCTGGCTTTTGACATGTTTACCGACTGTAAAACTATACAAATCTACAGGCTGCTATGACAATTTCCCAGCGTGTGAAATTCCCTTGCATAAGCAAACAAATATTGCGCAATGCCTTAGTGGCGAGCAGTTTCCCCTCGTTTAGACCTCGTCATAAAAAATGGAGAGGTGCTGGGGTGTAAGCCGTGGGTTGCGTGTAACCAATTTGTAAGGGAAACCTTTTCCGGACACGGAGTTTCCTGTCCAGGCAGCGAGCAAAACGTGAAATCAAACCTGAAAAAAACCCTGTGGACTCGCATGCAAGCTGCATGCAGCGCAACCACGCGCCTCGATCACCACACACTCGGACAGATCAGAGTTCCTGTCAGAGGGTCCGAGATTTTGACCAGGACCGGTTGCAAAGAAGAAGAAGAAGGGCTTTTTGGCTGAAATGCTTCCTCAGGGGATCGAGTCTATCACAATACTACAAGTTCAAGACATATTAGATATTGATATTTCTTCTATCTATAAAACAGGTCAGGACAGAAAAAAAAACGATGTTTATATTTATCTGACAAGGTTAGAGGTGGGGGGGGGGGGTGCTTAAGGATGGTGTGGGATATTGGGTTGTCTCCACAGTCCGCCATTGCTGAAATAAACTGGCCTCATAGAGTCAATGGAGATGTTGCCACTCAAACTCACACAAAGCCCGCCCTCCAGCAGTGGGCCCTGCCCCCAGCTAATGGTCCCCACTCACTATAACTTCAGCAGGGACACGTTCGCTTACGGCCACAAATCGGACCTGGCTCCTTCAGTACTGATTGAACTTTGACACAGAAATTTGCGGGGCTGAAAATAATAATACGAGCAGCAGAGAAGACAGAGTGCCGTTCGGATGCAAGGCGCAAGGACCATGACAGGGGTTAATGACAAGAACTTTGTGGACCCCTGACGTTAGCGGCCACGCTAGTTCCGGCGGTTCATGTTTACAACCCTACCCACGCTTATTTCCTGTCCCAACGCCTTTTGCCACACCACACGAGTAAATTCACCTGACCGCAGCTTCATAGTCAAAGCCCTAGGTACACCTAGCTAAAACTAATCCAACAGTCCTGCCATAAATCCTCCTTTCATGAAGGTAATAATGTGAAATGGTTAGAATGAAACTGTTTCAGAGAGGCATTGATTCAACTTTCAAATTCACTTCTCTTTATAATATGTTGTCCATCGTCAAATAAACCAAAGTCATGGGAGTTTTGGACCTGAAACGCAGCCACACAGTGCGTTCTAGGAATTTTTTTCCCCCCACACTGAGCTATGCAAACTTTTCTCACTTGTTGCTTTGAGTTGAAACTTCATCGTGTGCAGTGGGCTCATTAACTACCCAATGGTTCAGCATCTTCCTGACCTTGAAAAATTCTCCTTATTTTGTTTGGTCTTTTCAAATTCAGTGCAGGGAGGACTAGAAAACAGGTGGGAATCTTTTGGTACAATTAATTCACGTCATTTAAAAAAACAAAAAAAAACAAATATATATATATAGTTATATATATACATACATACAAAATGAAATTTCGCTGTTTCATTTTTTTTCCCCGTTACAGTCAAATTCCTGCTTCTTTTGCCAATCCCAACAAATGCCGTCTAATGTAACAACAACAACAGCAGCAGACCACTGTCAACAAGAACCGATGACAATTCAAGCAGACCAAAAAATTCTGTAACAAAACTCCCCCAAAAAACGTTCCTGTGTGAAAGACGACTAGATGCTTTTGTTTGTAGGACATTTGGCTTACATAACTGGAACAATAGGGACATGTGTTCCCGATTCAAGAAATGAAAACGGTGAGAATAATATTACAATATCACATAAAAAAAAAATGACTTTGTGAGGTGTATGGCCAATAATGTGAGCTGTCATAAGGTGACTTGGACTTGTGAGAGGAAAAAAAAAAGCCACAAAAGCCAGGGGTTTTATCCGCCGTCCTGACGGAAACCAGTCACATTCACTGATAACAATAGGCCAGGTCATTGGATCTGTGGGACTCCTCTGAACTTGAAAATGTATTCCTGACAACAGCTTCCTCCCTGACGAATGCTGCAGACGCCCACGCTCGGCAGCGTCCCACATTTTTCCGCAGGGCACGCACGGAGAGGACTTCTGACATTACTTAATGCTGCTTTGTCCATATATATTATTGTTTTTTCTGAGACACTTTCCTCACTCGCCGCTTCTGGCTTCATGTGGCCTACGTGTGTTTTTTCATGCGGGGTGTAAAGAGCAGCTGCTTGTCAGAGATGCTGGCTCCTCAGCAACGTGACACATACACTCTTTTCATGGTCAGGTGGCCCCGCTGGAAACAGGATCTCAGCCGCATAAACCACAAGAGGTTTGAATTGGGACAAGATAGTTTGCAAGGGAACAGAAATCAGACAGTGCATCCTGTATTCTGATACACTGCAAAAAAAAAAAAAAAAAAAAGGAAAAAAGAGAGAGAGAATGTGCCTCACGCGAGAGAGAGAGAGAAAAAAAAAATGGACCCCTCCCTTTTGCTCCAAAGCCTCCCTCTTCCTTTTTAAACCCGCTGAAGCGTTCTTATTCTCCCTGCGCTGATGCCCCTGACCACTGAGTCTGGCTAATGTCTGCTGCAGCTGATCGTCTGTCACTCATCGGCGCTATCAGTCTGATAGCGCCCCTGACTGTACATGGAGACCGCTCCGAGTAGAGATTATTGACAGGCGACAGCCACATGTTGTGTTTCGACAAAAGCCGCGCAGCATTTCCCACAAACTAAAAAATCTATTTGCATGTCTAATTGTAGCAACAACAACAACAACAACAACAACAACAAAAAAGACACTCTCCCTCTTTATTTGCGAGCACACTACGTTCACTTTCCATTATTTTAATTTGCGGCGTGAAAATGTATGCACCATGTCTCCCTCCCGAATCCCCACAATTTAAAGTCCTGACCGTAGCACGCACACCGCTATTCGCTAGCAATACTTGACATTTGATAGATGTAAAAATTACAGTTATGTGACACTACTCCTGTCAGCGATGACACAAAGTGATGGTGATTCTCAACCTAAAACCCACTATGGGGTTAACTATAGAGTGTTTATTATGTTGAGAATATTAATGATCAAAGCTAAGCTAAAAAGTTTTTTACGGTTTCACTTTCATAGCAATAATTCTGTCTCTTATTGAAGATAACATTGTTGACATTTGGCAGTCTGAGTTACCTTTTAACCTTTCACCCCTTTGCAGATCGTTTTTAATGTTAAAGCTGCCACTGAGGCCTTCACCAACCTCGATCACCTGTAACGGCTCACAGTAGGATGGTTTGTCTTTTAATTCCTCCGTCCAGCTAAAGTAAACTGTCCTGTACGAAAGAAGATTACATGCTTTCATTTACAGCGTTATGCACGCGTAACTGCAATAATGGTGAGAATAATATTACAATATCCCGCAAATTACTTAACGGTACTTAAAGGATAATGTTAAACATACTTGGACTTTTATTAGATGCCTTTAACCTTTAAAACTCGGTTTTAAGACTTTGCCAGACTTTGTCATTGTACACGCTCTTTTTTTCAAACATGTGACGAAGCGATCCATTTGTTCGGGGCGTGACTTGTGTGAATATGTTGATTACGAACACAAAATATTGATTCGAGTTTTTGGATATCAATGGGTTTTCCTGTACGTGTGCCGGGCAAACAAGCTATATACGCCACAGGATCCCTGGTGTAATCGTCTGCCTTCATCCGGCAGGGACGAGAAACTCTAAATAAGTCGAAAGACATTTCGCACGAGCACCTACCGAAGAGAATTCATTTGTGACTAGTGATAGTAGTCAGACGCAAGCTGATCGCGATCCAGATCCTGTGAATTATTTTCACATACGAACGCTACTATATTAACACATTTCTATACGATAATAATGAAACAATGCGAATATATTACGAATAAAAACAACAACAACAAAAAAAACAAGTAGCACATTCTCACAACCATCGCCTTTAGCTGGTAAATAATACAAGAAATATATATATATATATATATATATATATATATATATGAAACAACAACAATTTAGAAGCCAAAACAGTTGGACATGAAATAGCTGAACAGCAAAAAACATGAAAGGATTGCTTCACCTTTAAGGAAAACACCAAATAGCAAGACGACTCATCTGCAAGATGACATAAGGCTCTAGCAAATGATACAAATATGACACCACAAAAGGCACAGAAGAAAGCAGATATAGTGTTTTGGGTTTTTTTTTTATCTAAGCTTCATATTTTTGTTTCAGACTGAGCTGAGAGGAAGATCACGAACATCGATAGTGAACGTAAACAAAGCGCCGCACGACGGAAACTCTCACAGTGAAGCACAACAGCAAAAATAAATAAATAAAGAAAAAAAGGCAACGCAAATATTCCCTAACACACGGAAAGTCTAGACTCGTCATCTCAAATGTTCCCCCCCCGCCACAGATGGGTGAGGTGAATCCTCATCCTTCGGCCAGAAAAAAGGTAAATCAGGTTGGCTTACCTTCAACAACAAACACATGTATGTTTTGTAAGTGGAGTGGCTGGAAGCACACAAGGGCGCTCGTCTGTAAGGTGCTAAATCGGAAACTCGGGGGGGGAAAAAAGCGACAAAAAAAGCTCATTGGGAATCAGCAGACGCTCTATCCCCCACCCCACCCCACCCCACCCCCCCCCTTTTATCAAAGAATCTTTCATAAACACATTAGGGACGAATCGCCCACCTGCATGATGTTTTCCCCTCCTACTTCGCCTTCCATTTTTCCAGCCAACTGCCCAGGACAAAGCAAAAGGTGCACCTCTAAGGTGTCCTCTCAGTGGAGAGGTTTTTTTCCTTCTTTATTTCAAACAGGCGAGCCCTTCTCTCCCCTCACACCAAATGCAATGCAGTGGGGCCCAGCTTTATTTCCCTCCGTGGGGAAAAACCTGAGCAGGGGACAACAGAAAGTGGCTTTAGAATACAGGTCTGAAAGAGGGCAGCTGTAGTCTGAATGAGAGTCTATGTGCTTTTGTGTTTTAAATGAGCATTGTCTGTCACTCAGTGCAGGGCATGGATTCTCGGGGCAGCCATGGGGGGAACATCTTAAACCAAGTGTTAAACGAAAGAGTTGAAGTAATATAACAGGACAGTGGGGGGAGGGGGGAGGAGGTTAGAGTGTTCCTCCATCATTCATACGCAGAGTATACGCACAATAAACAGCGCAGAGGTCACATAATGAAAAAGGGCAACTCTCAGGACCTATGTTAATAAGTAATGTTATTTTAAGGTATCATGCTGTTACTGGGACGCAACTTATGTGATTGTATTCGCTTTGTCTCCCTAATGTGCTTAATTTCGTAATGAAAACTTCTATAAAATGAATGCATTTGCTGCCATTCATGGTCCCCCCCCCCCCCCCCGACTGCTGTATAGGGCCCTCTCCAGGTGAAGGGAAGTGAGGAAGGTGCTTTTGCTTTGTTTCCCTGAATTCGCCACCTTGTCCTGCATTGTGCCGCTGAAAACATAATGAGATTTTCAAGTGTAGCGCCACCTGGTATATCCACTTTCTTTCCCCCTGTGCTCCATCCCCTCTCCACGCCAGCTTTGGCCGATAAAGTATCAGTGAAAAGAGCGGTTTGTCTGTCCCCAGTTAAAGCTGCACTTGGCGAGCTCTTAGGCAGAAATTTAACCTGATTCATAAAGTGGAACAAAGAAGGGTGGTGCATCCGTCACTAATTGAGATGCTACAGACAAATGATTGTGAATCCTGGCGTTGATACAGTCAGTGGAAATCCTCTCCGCACAGGGAGAATTCTTTTTTTTTTGTGTTGGAATAAATCATCGTACGCTGTGTTCACTACCATTGCCACCACTTTGTTTACACAGGATTTGAGGGTCCACGTGCTGTGAGGCCAGGCTTAAAATTTAGAAAACAGTCGGATTTTTCTTTCAAATGTATTTTACGGCCAACGTTAAACTTGCTAACTGGCTATTTTTTCCAATGACTATAACTCTTTATATATAGCGGTTTTGTCTCCTTGGTGTAACCACGACAGGGTCTGTTCTCAGCTCTGATCCAGGACCATCATACTACGTGTCATGGTCCCACTGTGCACATACAATCAGGAAGAACTTATGACAAAGCAAAAGACAGGTCATTATACAGGATCGAGCAGATAATCTTACTGTCTTCTTGACTGTGTGCATTATGACTATACAGTCTCCCTGTTCCTCCACAGATAAACGCTGTCTTGCAGTCGTAATGAATCCTTATGGCCGGAGGCCTACCGCTTTCGGCTGGTACTAGACTTCAGCATACCCTGCGTGGAGGAGTAAAGTCACAGCGGCTCCACTCCTAGATGTCTCTGAAAGCTGTTCAGTAGCGTAGCAGTACGGTATCATCATGTTTCCGTGCCACTTGCTATCTTAATGCCAGATCCTATCGCTAACCCTAAGGCGTCAACTGAAGCGGTTTTGGTCTGTGGATCAGGGCTGTTTCTGCAGTGTCCACTGTTTGTCTGTGGCTCAGGAGGTGAAAAGAAAGCACTGAAGGGAGTGCACCAGCTCTAGCTTTTGTGATCACGGCTCGGGAGGAACTATGAGCGGGGACCCCCAGAGTCAATCCCATGTGCTCCCCTCAGTCGTCGCCTCTCCGGACCGCCGCTGAAAGATGCCTCAGACTTTTGTCACCAGCGGGTTATTGTATTTCTAATTAAGCCAGGTTAATCTATCCAGCTTTGTGCCATTTGCAAAGTGATATGGGTGCGTCACCGTGGCAAAAGAACAGGTATTGGACCAACATGGACCCTCCTGTACCAATGGAACAGAGAATTCTTCTTTCGCAGCAATCAGGGAACAATAACACAGACATGGACATCTCCCAGGAATATCCAAATGTATTCTTTAAGGCTTTTTATGCCTCTATTATCAGGAAACGAGGGGAGAGAAATGGAGAACGACATGCAACAAAGGTCCGTAGTTATTTAATTGATCAAACTGTTCCTGCCAGTCTTATATATTCGCGTCTCACCTTCAGTTCATTGCCAGATATATGCCAACAAGATGGATGAAAAGAACCATGACAAGACACATCTGACATGCCGCGGATCAAATCCACATTATATTGCAGATGTTGTGGAGATTCTGAAGAGCCGGTCAACTCGAAAAAAAGTGAAGAGGTTTCAGGAGACTTGGATGCCTTACGTCGAAGAATTTATTGAAGCGTGACTGATCTCGGAGAATCGAGATTCGGCAGGACAAGCTCACACAGCGTTGAAGACGGAGACGGCTTCGTATTACAAGTGAGGTTAGATACTCGCGCAGATACACGTGTGAAGACTCTGTTGCGTGTTGGATTCTAAACAAGGAGCTATTCTTACCTACTTCAATGCAAGTCACATTGTATATCACTTTACGTCATGTTCAGTTATGTCTTAGAGGCGCCCAGGCGGCAGCCTATCGCCCTCGACCTTGGCCTCCTAGACGATGGAGACATCCTCACCTCATCGGGACAGCTGCACCACGGCCAGGCTTTACTTGCAGACAGGGTTGAACTATTGCTCTATGCCCGACTGCTATTAGGTGTACAACTGACCTGAATGTGACCTGGGGGAACCACCGTGTCATACTACCTAAAGAAGGAAAATTCCTTCACAATAGACCTTCTTGATTATTTCACGGGATTTATTTGACTTATAAATATGAGTGATAGTGCTTTAGGTATTGCCTAAAACATCTCATTAATAACAAATCACAGAACGTCCTTTCAAAAACCTACCTGGTAATTGTTCCAGATGAACGTGAGCGTGTGATTTTGCTTCGCCTCCAAATCATTTGAGTTGAAACAAACAGATTATTCATCCTGAAGGCATCCTCCATATGTACTGCTGGGACCTTGCTGATGTCACTCCCTGTGTGCCTGGTCAGCACTTTGTGGCAGTCAGTCATCTCCAATTCCAAACACGGTGACAGAGCTTGTGTTTGTTCTGCTGGCTGGGTGTGTCCGGCAGCCTAACCCAAAAAAGGCCGAGAGCCGTCCTCCCCACATGTGGACCTGAGACACTCTTTCCAGAGCGGCCCCAATGTTTGGGGACTTTCTCTCTTCCCTCTGATCAGATTTCAGGCCAGAATAAAGAGCCTCAACACTTTTGTCAGTGGATTGAAAGACTCTCATCTCTCTGCGGGTCATTGTGGACACAGGCCACCGCCACTGTACATCCAACCTATTTACCTGACTCAGCAGCAGACTTCCACAGTCCAAACAACACAGAGTAGCCGTCTGTAAAACAAATATGGCAGCAGGTTGGCAAGGGCTTTACAGCTTTTCTGCTCACAGTGTGAGTGCTATCACATTGATACTGGTATTAACATTCATATTAATAACTATGACTGTTGATAAATGTCCTCTCATTTGGGATTTTAAAAAAAACAACACGTTATTGTAATGAATTAGAGCTCGACACGCATGTAAACATTAGGTAGAAAGCAACTTCTCTTAAAATAGCATTTACTAACACCAGCGTTAAAGGTGGCTATCCTTCCTATTGCTGACAATTACACTGTACTCACCAAGTTAACAGCTGAGACGGGGAACACGGTGACATCACTAAACATAGGTCCAACAGGTCAAGAAACTCGAGCTGTCAGGCGATCAGACAGGTTGGAAACCAACCAACAGGGGAGGCCGACGTATTTAGAGAGAGAAAACAAAGGTGAACAGTAAAACGATCCAAACAGCCCGTGGTAAACATTCATCAGTTTACAAACCCACTTCCTGTTTTGACTTTGGCCTGCTGTACTTCCTGTAGTATTTTGTTTTTATAACCTCGCTTGGACCTCTGAATAAAGTGGTTTACATAATCTGGATAAACTGGTTGGTTTCTTTCCAGCCTGTCTGATCGTCTGACTGCTCGTTTCTTAGCCAGCCGGAGTGATGTCACTTTATTCCCAGATCTCACCCAAATTTGACGAAATAATCTTAATTCAGGGCCCACTCACCAGCTTCCCCCCCCCCAGAGCTTTTCAATCTTATGTCTGAGAGATCTCTGCTTTCATCCCCAGCACCGAAACAAAAAACTAGTACAAGTTGATTGAAGATCAAATGTCCCTGGGGCCTCATTTAGAAAAATTTTCATAGATTTACACTTAGTCTTAAGATCATTTCCATAATTCAGGGCCCACTCACCAGCTTCCCCCCCCCCCAGAGCTTTTCAATCTTATGTCTGAGAGATCTCTGCTTTCATCCCCAGCACCGAAACAAAAAACTAGTACAAGTTGATTGAAGATCAAATGTCCCTGGGGCCTCATTTAGAAAAATTTTCATAGATTTACACTTAGTCTTAAAATCATTTCCGATGGTTTGCTTACATTTGGTTCATAATAGATACTGAGCAGAACTAACCTTGCTTATGCAGGTTCTAAGAAGCCCATTTGCACCTGCCTTAGAATCAGCGATTCCCCCTTTACGTCCCAAAGTGGATGGAACAGACAGATACAGCGGGTCTTGCTTTCCAGATGAGCGGCCAAAATCTGTGCACAAATCTAACAGATCAGTTCTTGAAAGACGATAGCGACTTATAAGCAACGGATCATCATGACGACTCGCTCCCTTCTAAAAGCATGGTTTTCAATGTCCTCCAATAACGCAAGAAAAGCCGTGGTCGCTTCTTTCTAATTCGACACAGTATTTATTGTAGTATTTATATATACACCTTGCGTCTGGCAATTAATTCATCACACTTCCTTCACACAAACTGCAGTACCCCGACATAACCAGCAGGAGATTCACTTATGTCAAGTCTGGGGTTTGTTTAGAGATGAGGACCATTTCCACGTCAAAATAAGGTTTTTATAAATAACTACTTATACGTGTTTTTTTTGCTGAAGTCATACTTAAGATCAAAATGTATCGTGAGTCTGTTTTATAAATGAGGCCCCCTGGCCCCTAAAGTCAGGAATGACCTCTGACACTCAAGACCAAAGTTGAACAAAACGGCATCATGCTGAAATGAACTATCTGATGGTTTCACACATCACGCAAGTCATTTGATTCACGATGTTGATGATGTGAACTCACAGTATAATTTCTTTAACCAGAAAAAAGAGAGATATTCACCGCACAACATTACAACATTATCTCATCCATATCACGTCTCTGCTTGCTGTAACACTTAACTGAAGCTATACACTGCTTATACTAAGTCAAAACAGTCAAAGCACGACACCTCTTTCTCATGGCTGCACCATTCCGTCAAATTGAAATATTCTTGATGTCTTTTGCCTAATTTTAGACAAATTTCCCCAAATTTTGGGATGACATATTTGGTATCTTTGGAGGCTTTGGGTGTCAGCAACGTGAGTTTGTATAGATGGAGACACAGCAGGATGTCCAGCAGGTTTGAGGAAATGCCACAGAAAAGTATAAATCCACATGTGTAAATTACTTGGCTGACAGTGATACCTGATGTGACGCACACCTTCATTAGGGAGAACAAAGGCAGGACATGTCTGTAAAACTACAAAAGTGTAAACAAAAATGTCAATCAAAGTCACACATATTGTGAATGTTAAACATCAAATCAAACGTCATAAGAACTTTTTTTTTATAGATTGATATTTTATCAATTTTCCGATATGTCTTTGTTAGAATGTGATCGATTTGAACTTTTTTGGGAAATCTGTGTCAGTACACAATAATGGAGCTACGGGGGGGTATGCGAAGCACACATGTATTGTCACAGGTGGAATATGCTGCATACTCTGTGTGGCTGGCTGCAGACAGCGGGTGGCAGGAGGCTTGACGTGCAGTGCAGAGCCTGGGCCTTCCTTATCCTCCATCCAAATCAAGTGTTGCAGTCCTGCGAGCTGCAATTTGTGCCTCTTGCTGAGGGTGATTAGTGCCATTGATAGGCCTATTAGAGGCCAGTGAGCACTTTGCCAAGTATCAGCCGTATTACCTGCCAACCTCGCCACTTCACCCCCACCCCACCCACTGACACACACTCTCATTGCCATACAGCTTTCTCTTTCTATACGTTCTCTCTTTCCCTCTCCAACCTCCCACAGCGCTCTCTCTCTGTATCCTCCCCCCTTGTGAGGTGTGTCGGCCACGCTGCTGTTTCTGGCCCCGACAACAGCTCGCACAAACCGAGTTCGAGACACATGAAAGGTCAATAATCCCCAGCATGATCCAGGGGACCTTGAGTTTAAAACATTTGCCTTAGTGTATGTTCTTTTTTCAGTAAATGTAATTCCTCTACACTTCCCTCTTCAGTTTTTAAACAGGTGACTTAAACTATGGGCCCAAAAATATGTGGACACACCTAACCACAGACCTTAATGTCATGTTGGCATGAGTCTGTTTTTCCCTGCTTTGGCCCTCTTCGTCCCAACGAAGGTGAGTCTTAATGCTCCAGCATACGATGATAGTGTAGTAGTCGACAGTGTTCTACCAACTTTGTGGACACAGTTTGTGTTTGTCCCTTAGCTGTTTCAAAGCCGACTCCATAACGAAATGGCCTTCCCAGGTTTAGTGTGGAGGAGCTTGACTGGATGAACCGAAATCCCTGTATCCACAACCACAGCTAATCTGTCTGCATTAACAAGGGCAGGACACTAATATAGATCAAGGTGATGTGTTTGAGAGACAGCGGAGTTAAATGCAGTGAAAGAGAAACAGCTTAACTTAACACTTAAAAATGTGCCAGAATGTGGAAAACCCTGCGATGGTGAAGAAGATATCTTGTGTTGTGCAGTCTGCTTTGTGTAAATGGATCCAAAGATGATGATGATGGCAGTGTAAAGCCCCTATGTTACTTTGCAACAAAAAGTAACACCACAAATGACTAGGACCGCCTGAAACGTCCCGAAAAAAGGCCAGAAAAAGTGAACCAAAGCTACAGCAAAACCAGGGATCAGTGCTCTGCTAAACATGCACAGCTACATGCCTTGCCACAACTGATCTTTGAGCAGCAATCGACGGACAAGGCCTCCATGTTTTGGGGCAAATATAGCGCTGCAGGGAGGACGTATTTTTGTAGGCAAACCCCCGGAAGTTAGCATAGCACTGGTTCCCTCCACAAAAAGCCGTTTGAATTTTTTCCATGGGATTTTGGATTATCGCAAAAAGTTTATGATACTTACAAGTTTTGCTCACAGCAGGATAATCTTCACTAATGAACACCACTTTTATGATTTTTGAAGCGCAAATGGAATCGCCAGAAAGTAAAAAGCTAACGTTAGGCTATAAAGGAACTACGGCACGGTCGCATGACTTCAATGTCACCACCGCTGAGCTTCACTTTTAAGAGAATATAGATAGATATAGATATATAGACAGATAGATACAGAGTATAAACACAACGAGGCTGTAAAGGCGGGACTAGTGAGTAGATGACTTTCCGTGTTTTGGCATGAAGACATTTAATGTCCGCGACAACCTCTGTAGTCTCATTTAGCCGCTTGTTAGTTCTCGCCTCGCAGGTTCCTGTGGATCGGGGTCCTGGTACGCCAGGCTGCTTGACTCTCATCGCTACAGTTATTAAAATTAGTCATATTTCAGTTATTATTACAGTTGCTATGGCTATTAGTGGTGCTGCTATAGATCTCTGCCTGTCTATCTGTCTGTCTGTGTCAGAGTCTCTATGTCTCTCTCTCTCTCTCTTTCTCTCTCTGTCTCTCTCCCCCCACCTGGAGTCTGGTTCTGCTCGAGGTTTCTGCCTGTTAAAAGGAAGTTCTTCCTCGCCACTGTCGCCAAAGTGCTTGCTCACGGTGGGAACTGTTGGGTCTCTGTAATAATATCATAAACAGTTGGTCTAGACCTGCTCTACTGGTTGCTGATTTGGCGCTATATAAATATAATTGAATTGAATTGAAATTGTTGGCAACCACCTTTTTCAAGTCACGTAAAAGCTTCAGAGTTCACAAGCGGGGTATTTACTGACGTATTTTATTAGAAAACGTTCCAAAAAACCCCCCCCACTGACTTCCAGACGAGAGAACCGGAAGTGTAAAAACGCGAACTCAGTTCCGGGTTCCAGGACTCGTTCCTGCAGCACTTTGTGCGATCATAGCAATAGGCGTCAGACTTAGTTGACTGTTCTTAAATTTAGCCTCTAATGCAGTTGCATGTGAGCTGTCTGTCGCTGGGGTGGAGGTTGCTTGAAGGGTAGTGAGTAAAATTCTGCTCGTAGGGCTCCTGAAAGTCTGGGGCCAGCCCTGCTCCCTGACTGCGGCGCGACTCTCCCTTTCCTCCGTCTTCCTCTTTATCTGCGGCTCTTTATAGCCGAAGCCCTTATCCCCGTATAATCCATGGAATAAAGTTGTTTAGCTCGCAGCCTTCGTCCATCCCTCCTTTTTAATCAAGCTAATGGAGGCAACTTATATTGTATTGATCCCTCTCGCCGCGGTTTTCACAATGAATCGACGGCCATTCCAAGCAGAGCAGCCATCCCACATTTCTTATTTTTCCTTTCTCCACCCCTACCCCACCCCCCCAACCCCATCTCCCTCTCTGTCTTGTGATGTCTGAATAAACACAATGAGAGAGAAAAAAGCAAATGTCCGTCACGCTTGTATTTTTTGCTGCTCAACTTCACAAATCTCACACCCTGCTTGGCTGATGTGTAACCTCTGAGTGGCTGAGCTCTTGACCTGTGAAGAGAAGGCTTATATCTTCCCCCTGCTAATCTGGAGAGTCAGCTGCTAGCCGGAACGGAGGGGCGGCAGGCCAATTCAAAACTCCTGTAACAAATCAGATGGCACCCAGCCAAGTGTCATAAGAAACAGACAGGTACTGACAATTCACTTACCCCCTGTGTAAGAATCAATTCTCCCACAATGCACCTGTCACAGAGCCCCTCGGTAAACTGCAGCCATTTCTTCCTACTGTCTGACACGATAATTGCATGTTAAATTATTTTTTCTTTTTTTCTTTTTTTTCGCGAGCTGCATTTGGGGAAATTGTGATGAATCATGCCGGCAAAACTTTTTTTTTTCCCCCTCGCATGAAATTCATCCACATTTAAATGACGCCATGGATGGGAGAGGCTCTGCGCGCCGCATTCTATTAAATGGATTGAAATCAAACCGAATCATCCCCTGCGCTCTGTGTCCCACTGCTGGCCGCAGAGTCAGTCAATCACAATCAGCTCAGACAAATATTGGACGCGTGTTTTCATACCAGACTATCCTGGCTGGCCGCCTTTAGATCTCATTTCATTTTAAATGCCGCGCCAGTGCCTCATATTACAAGATGGAAATCAGATTGCACTTTTTTTTAATGTAAGTAAAGACGATGTTTGTGACCCATTAACACATAAGTGCCTCCCAATGAAATGTAACATTAATGTCCCAGGTATGTATATGCAATATTTAGAGTTTTGACTTTTATGTCATTCATAGAATCTATCGTAAAAGGCTACTAATATAAGTTATGAATGTAGGGGCCTCCGGAGGAAAAACTGTATAACGTAAAAATATAAAACATACACCATGCGGAGATCATGTTATCCTCCTCTTGCGTCACTAATTTCTCAAACAAAAACAAAACTTTAATAAAAGTGCCTGTAATATAGAAAAAAAAAATCATATGGTGGTGACAAGATGGCTTTTTTTTTTTTTTTTGTAGAAATAAGAATGAAAAAGCCAAAGCTTGACAGAGCATTTCTTGTTTGCCACAGAAACAGTGACAGGACCTTAAGATAAAACATGTCAGTTGATATTAGTGCTTTAGTACAAAGTTTCAATGAAATTAGCGCAAGCCCAGTTAAGACACAGTGACCTGGAGCATTTAGGGCTGCTTGCAATGGATGACATGCTCTTTCATTACCATGACCCACACATTGTAGTTTATTTTGACTAAATCCCACATACACCACCCTGCTGCTGCTGTAAAATACTCGAATATGAAAGCGCCAAATGTGGATTAATCCGCTGCTGAAAATAGTCCCCCCTGACACATGCACTACTTCCTCCTCTTTGAATAACATTTGCTTAAAAACTGAGAAAGAAGAAAGTATTGAGAGATGGACTCATGCTTCTTTGGGATTTGTCTATGATGATATAGAATAATACCTATTTTGCGCTATTAACGGCTGCCAATTTCCCTGATAAGCACCTGAATCAGCTGCATACTGCTGGAAAGGTACATACATATACAGAATAATTCAAATAGAATAATACCAATGTCACCCTTTAAGATGAACCTAGTGCTGCACATCAGTTAGAAGTCATCATGTCAAAGTGTTTTCAAAAGCCTAGAAATCAAGAGGTCAGTGTGACAGATTAAACATTTTAACAAAACCGCAATTTACAGGGAATGTCAGACAGGAATGATTCCATTTTCAGCATTGATTTAAACCGGTTTTGTCCGCCTCAAGAAAAAGAAAAAAAGGCCACTGGTCATTATTCTAATGGTGTCAAATGCTGTCAGAGATATTTCTCTCGCTCTCACTCTATCACCTGCCCATATTGCAGCGTCCGCTTTGCTTTGCCGGCACACAGCAAGCAGTACTTTCTTGGATGTCGGAAATGATATATAAGTCACTCTCTCTCTCTGAGTTACTTTCCTTAAAGACTGATAATGCTTCTTGGCCTCTATTATCATTTAAGAAAGATCAAAGAGCAAAATTAGTCCCATTTTTTCCCCTTAAAGTGACATAAGTGTTGACCTGGGAGACTACCCCGCTGGGCCTGCCAGAAATCATCAGGGAAGTAATGTTCAATTATGCACACCATTTGTTGTATTCCACTGGGCCAAATTAGAGTGTGAGACGGAGAGTATCCCCATCACTTTGGTATCACTGTCCTAAAAGGCATTGACCTCTCATTCAGGGTGGTGCAAAGAAACACCTTCAACATCATAACTCATCTCAGCGTGAAATACGTCGCTCTGTATTAGCTTTTCAGCTCCCAGCAGCCCCTTCCAAAGATCACCACTTTACCATAACATGAATAGACATATCTCTAAAACTCTAGCAAAAGCCTTTTCGGAATTAGCATTATTGACTGAGGTGCAATTAAGTGCCTGTGTAATGGTTAATGGAAGGTTAATGTTAAAGTCTCAAGATAAGGTGCGGGGCTTAAAATACATTTATTGATTCTATAGCTCAGCTGGTGATTTCAGACGCGATTAGATGAATGCTTTATTACACTTTTTCACCAATATATCCCCCCTTTGGCTACTAATGGCAATTTGTGTGCATTTGCCAGCAGATCAGTGTGTGGTAACAAATCAGTCTTATGGCGGGATGGGATATGACTTATTATCATTTATATATAATCATTATTAATAAATGTAACAACTTTAAAAACTGACAATCATTTTAGAGACCAATAAGCCTAAATTTGCGAATGCTGATGTTAGCATAACATTAAAGGCCAAAAATGTGATGATTCCAAGTAAAACTTTAGACAGAGATTATTCCTCTAACAAATGTTGCTCTATTATCTATGACTATTTTACTTCAAAATATTCAATGAAGAGGAAAAAATGAAAAAATTACTTTTTGGAAACACTTGACTTTGAAGCGAAGTGTAGTTTTACTTTTATCTCTCCTGAGTTTCTTAGTAAATCTCAGCTGAGACCCTTTGTCCATGCCTTGCAGCCCAGGCGGCAGTCCCGACGCCCGTACCGGGATCCACATCGGGGCGCTGCACGCCAACGTAGTCCCCGCTGTGGGTCCAGCCCGGACAGCTGACAGCGAGGCCAGAGGCTTCTCCATTCTTGCCGTCAGCTTAACAGTCCTCCAGGGCTGCTGGGGCTGCTACAACAAGCTAACTATCGCGTTGGTTAACACTAGTACCTAGCTGTGTGGCTAGACGTGTTTAAAAGTAGCTATTGTATGAAATTATTTGTCCATCGCTCGTCACACTCACGTACAATACAGTGGCGGAGAATTGAAGATGAAATTTGGAAATTATAATTGGACCAACGCACTGTCAATATTGTATTCTGGTAGTTGATTGGTTAGGGAGGACTTGGCAAGTACATTGTATTGATGTAAAAGGAGGAGCCCATTTGTGTTGCTGTTGAAGCATTTGAATCGAAAAAAATGATTTTTTTTCCAAAGAAAAGGGCAAAATTATTCTATAAATGATACTGAGACAATTACTCAATTAATAATTTTATATTTTGATCTCCCTCTTGCCTCTGAAAAATAGAGGAACAACCCCCTCTGCCCATTTGTTTATGTCCTGATGCATCGATGACGTCTCGAAATGTCGTGCTATGTTTGGTCTGAATGCACTTGAAGATGGGATGCGAATTCCAAACGCCAGTGTCGGAGACACCCTTGCTCATTTGTTGCAAGAAAATGTCAGAAAGTTTCAAATAAACAACTGCACACTGTCTAACTTGCAAAAATACATTTCGGTTCCAGACCTTCATCAGGCAAATGGTTTGTGACGATAAGTAGCCATCTCAGGTAGGGAGTGGCTGTAAGTCTGCAACCAATCACATTCCCCACAAGGCCTAAATACCGAACTTCAATTTACTATGTGACAATCTCCAATATCTTGACAGGAGAACGTGCGCACCTGTACGTAAAAACTCCGACCCATGCGTGCGAACATTTTGGAGACGGGAATTTGGCGACGCAGACAGTGAGGGGGTGAATTGAAGCCAGATCGCATAATGATGCCTCTCACACATTCAGTTTCACTTAATATCAAACGTTAATTATAGCTCCACGTCATAAGAAACACTCCAACCAGCAGTGTTGTTTGTACTTACGCTTGTAGTGGGCCATAACTATTCCATAAACACCTTTCACTTTGAAAAGACATAAGCCAACTCAAATCTTAAATGGGCCGGACTGTACGGGAACTAACTGGTGTTAGTTATCATCATCGGTTGTGGAAATAAAAGATTACATCATATGGCATTACAGAATTGCAGAATAGAGCGACCATTGGACGTACCGTTGATCAGCAGGCTCATTCATGTGCATCAATATTCACGTGCTGCTTTGCATTGACCATTTATGGTTGAATGTGGGCGGGATATGAGGCTGATCTGACCTGCGTGCATTCCCAGGTCGTTGTAAAAGGGAACACTGCCTGTAGATGAGCGGTTTTAAAAATCAGATTTTTTTTAGTATTGCAAATGCTTTTAGTATGGATCCTACGCACTGTTTCATAAATGAGACCCCTGGACAAAATTCAAGATAGAAAAACTATCTGGGCACAAATGGGGGCGTGGCTTATATGGATAGATCCATCTGGACCCACAAAATTGAAAAGTTGAGAACTACAGTTTGTTGTTATAGCACCGCCGTCCGGTCAATCAGTATGATTTGATGTATGATTGACTAGTGTGTCAGATTTCCGACATTTCTGCCAAGTTTGGGAACTGTAGCCGTTTCCGTTTTTTGAGACCCAGATACTTTAAGGGCACGAGAATAATCAGATACAATAGGATTCCAGCAGCTTTGCTATTGTACGTTACATTTGCAGATGAACCTGTAGGGGTACAGTTACATGGAAAAGTGAAAAATCAGCATCAATAAATACATAGATCCCTTCATAGTGAATAAACGATAATAACTGCAGTTCATTCAAGTACCAATTTTATGTAAGCACTTTGGGGTACATTTATGATTGTTACTGTACAGAGCGTTTTATTTTTCTAGCTCCATGTGTGATATTGGAGATTGTCACATAGTAAATTGATGTTTGGTTTTTATGCATTCCTATTGCACGTTGGGAATGTGATTAGCTGCAGACTTACAAACAAATACATTTTTGCAAAAAAATAAATAAAAAGACAGCGTGCAGGAGTTTGTTCCTTCTCCTACACATCTCTCTCATGAAATGGACATGCGACGAGTCATTCTGTGCTAACAAAATGACATGGAAGTCCCTATAGGTCTTATCTCCATGAGACACAGGGCTGCCATGACTGAAGTGAACTGGCTGCAGCAACACTAAGCAACAAAAAAAAACACACTTTGGCACTTTGGCAGAGCTTCTCCTTTGAAAATCCCTTTCTTTCGCCTCACATCTGAGAGAATCATTGTCGACATTACAGACAGCGCAGAGGTGAAAAGGCATTCGAGAACCTTTCAGAATTACCTCGGTCGTCCAGGAGAGTTTCGCCGTTCCCCTTTTTTTGAGAAGTGAAGTGAACCTCTGAGGCACAAAATTGATTTAGAGTGAGAGCATCATATTGAGTTGAAATAAAATAGGTGTCTGAATGCTGCTTTGGGGTGAGAATTGATTGAGAGAGAATGAGATAACATTTTCCCAATTCAGAAAAGTCTGAAATCCTTCAAGAAATCTTACATGATTATTGTTGTCTCGGTAATACAAACTCTAATGTTACACATCACGTGGGTTGCACATTTGTGCTTCAAAAAGTGTGTGTGTGTATGTGTTTGTGTGTGTGGGTGGGGAGGTGGTGGTGGGGGGGTAAGATTCATTGATGATATCAAAAGAGCACCCACCGTTGAGAGCATCTATTCTGAACCCAGAGCTAAGGTGGACAAAAAGCAGTGGCATCAATTCAGCAAGATTAAAAGAAAACCTACTGTACTATCGAGTGCATCAATTCTGGAGTACAAAAGAAGGAGGTAAGTGTCGAGATGAGGAGCGGGCTGGCTCTAGTCTCTACATAACCTCTTGCCCCGACACAAAGCAGTGTTTTAAACCTCTCAGAGCAGCCGCAAACACACGGATAGGCCTGTCTGCATGCTAATTCCAGGGAGATACAATTTCAAGCACTAAAACCCTCAATGTCACATGCAAATCACAGCTCTATTTAATTCCACACACACACAAACTGTCAAATACTGCAGTAATCAGCCTGTAGGAAGAGTGACACCAGTACTGATTAAAAAGAGCACGATGGGAAGGCACAGAAAAAAAAACAAAAAAACCCACAAAAAAATACAGTCACAATCCTGTACCCAGCATTTCACAAATCCCTTTCCTGTCCCTTCAAAATATGGTGTTTGATTAAAAAAGATTGCACCTCATGTCAGGTTGAGATGTATGCAGCAGGCGTAAATTATATTCTTCAGTTCCAGCATGCAAGCTGGAGTGTAATTGTGGTTTCTTCCCGTGCTCTGAACGACATGTTTTAATATAGTCCCACTAGCAAGTGTAGGGAGGAGATAAATTGAGCTTGGCATCGTGAGCCATTGATTTTACTGCTGTGTTTTCCCAACAAATTAATTAACTTAATTTTTCTCCAGAAGGTAGAGGAAATTGGAAAAGGTAGGGCACTATCTCAAGAGCACTAATTCCTTCCCTGCTTGGAAACTGGCAGGGAAAATTAGAATCCTCCATGTGAATGTTTTTTTTTCTTTCTTTTTCTTGCCCTCTGTAGCCTGGACTGGATGACAAGAGAGCAAAGACAGATTATTACAAAATGAGTTCCTCATCTCCAGCTACTTCTGCAGAATCGCTAGCGCAATAATAATAGTAATATGTTGAATCCCAGATTGTCTCTGTTCTTAGATATTTCAAGACTGTGGCTCATGCCTAAAAGGAATTATGTTCATGGGCAAAGAAGTATGATGGTATTACACTGCAGTCAGGAAAAGCTTGGAGGGGGGTTCATATCTGACATCCTGTTCATGTTAATTTTCTAATCTTGTTTTAGACCTGTCCGAATCACTGAACAAATGAGAGGAGTGGGCAATGACTCAGGGGTCTGGAACCAGGCAAACCAACAACCAGGACCGTGATCTTTCCACAACCTTAACCAAGAAGGTTTCGTGCCTAAACCTAATCAAATGTGAACGCTAGAGGTGATCAGAAAATGATATTATGAATTTGTAATTCCTTTGGAGGGCAATGACACTGTTATCCCACTGATAGGGGAGTTAGATCAGAATTTTTTGTTGCACTGGAGACTGCATAATGTCAGTCGATTGGTCTGGCTATCTGTGTAGACATTCGCCATAGTTAATTGTGTCACATCAAATCACATCAACCATATGTCAAAATGAGGATCAGGCGACCGAGCCACTTCTCAGGGGATCAACGTTTTAGTCCCCTTAAAGAGGACAGAAGAATGAGAATGATTTAACCTAAACCGGTGTAAAGAGATACCACACTCCCCTCTCTTTAACTTAAAGTTCACTTGGGTGTCCCGGTTGCCTAGGGGTTAAGGCGCTGATCCGAAACTGCAACGTCCCCAGGTCGGGTTCCGGCCATGGACCTTTGTTGCATATTGTTCCTAAGCAGACTTGGTCAAATTTAAAGGCTCTGCTCTGCTTAGAAACCTACTTTTGTGGAAAAGAAATACTACTAAAACATCCAGAGCAATTGACATATATTCCAAAATTTTGCCTCGATTGCCATGAAATTCATATATTCATCATCCCCTTAACTGCTTAACAAGGCTCTGATATTTTCCAAAGATAACAAATATGTCAGGCAGAATTTTGGAGAAATGTGTAAAAAAAAAAAAAAAAAAGATTGAAAAGACATGTAGATTGTTTCCATGTACAGCTCTGACAAATACATATATGTTACTGTAGGTTTGAATTTATATTCGATAAAACGTAATATAACTTCAATGAAATGAACAAGGTAATCTAGTGAGATATTACCAGACCATTTGGAAAAAAACATGTTTTTCTGTAACATGAAAGTAAGAAAGAAAAAGAAATTCGAGGTGTAACCATTGATCCAGCTGATTAATGATGCTAATGGAAAATATAACCAAAACTCTGTAAAAAATGGAGTGATAGTAATGAATGAAATAAGTAGTGAATTTTCAGTCTGTCAGCGAGTGGGGAACAAGGAAGAATAGGAGTGAGACAAAGAGAGGGAGAAAGAACATTAGAGATAAGAACTTGAAAAAAAAAAAAAAATCCACTTATTTCCTGGGGACAAGAGAAGAATCCAAAAGTCACTACAATCACGGCAAGTTCTCCGCTAACCACAAATCACAAGCGCTCATTCATCCATTGCTTTGGTTACTGTCCTCTGGACAATATGGTCAATCCCTCTCTGTTACGTGCCGTCCCACGAATTTAGTCCCATTGTGGGGAGAGAAGCAGAACCAATCAAACCCCAGTAACCAGCAATCAGCCTGGGACCCTTCAGCCAGGGTATCCCATGTGCCCCTACAAGCTGCAAAAAAAAAAAAAAGCCACACGCCTGGTTAAATCAGGATCCTGAAGACACTCAATAGCAGCCGGCCTCTGGAGTTGGACCGTGCAGCGTGACAAAATGTTAGTGGGATGCAGCTATCACAGACACCTTCCAGCAGATACATTTCACTTGCACCTCAATACACAATCAATTCAAGCCTTTCCCTTAATGCAGACACCTCAGTGCCATGAAGTGCTCTTTGGGCAAAACCAAGGGAGCATAACATGGAGCATTCTTTAAAGGACAGCTATGTTCATTTTTGCTGGCTTTTTTTTTTGACTATCGCACTTTCACGGAGATAGAAGAAGAGTATGGAATGTAAATGGCCTTTTTTTGATGTTGGCTTTCACAACTATTTTGAAAGCTATTGATTTTATGTCTGGGGCTGTGGGCTAGATGGATGCTCCTTTTCATTGGTTCTTTTGATTTGAAACTAATTGCAAAAAATAGACATTTAAAGGTAGACATTTAAAGGAAGTCAACAAGAGTGGGGCACTTACAGAACATATGATCAGCTTAACCATGGGTTGCTGAGATGTAATTGCACCTAATAAATAGCTGTGAAGTGCCCAGTTTCAAGTCTTGATCCACACTATTCCAATGCTCCTATCCCCGCAATACTGCTGATCAAGCCCTTAGGAATTTAGTTGTTTCTTTCCAAGGCTCAAAGAAAATAGTTAGCCTGTTATCATGGCCATTAGCTATGTGTCCTTCCAAATGTTGTGCAAACCTTATGGGAATTTTCAAAATGTCAGCAAATGTAGGTTTCCATCACCTAGAGTATTTGTGTAAGTGACATAACAAGGTTATAATTAAAGACACAATTCATTTCAATTCAATTTGATTCCTGCACCCCAAGATGAAGAGGAATTTATGTTATTTTCATAAATGAATTTATCACCATTGTCCAAGTCAGCCAACTTTTTTTTTGTTTTTTTGTTTTTTTGTGCTTCATTTCATTTTTTGCTTGTGCACATTCAAAATCTCCTTAAGAACTCCACTTGGGGGGTCTTCGAATCCTTGACTTTCAGGGGGCAGCCCTAATGTCTATATTTTTTCACACTAACAACTGAATTTCTGCTACACACATGAAGCTCAGAGTGACTTGGTTTTTAATTGATTTTAATTGACCAGCATGCTAGCAACCAGCCTGCACTCCAGTCAATAAGGATGGGGTTTGAGACCCTTCCTGTCCTGAGCCGGCTAGTCCGCCATCTGCCTGTCCTGACCCAGTTAGCCCACTACCTACCTTTCCTGAGTGGGCTAGCCAGCCGTCTGTTCATGATTCGCAATCCCGATGCCTGTCTTCCCTCAGTTCTTCGAGCCTCCTATGAGCTGTTAGAGGAGCTACCTTTCCTGACCTCCAGCCTTTGTCACCAACCTCCCAGGCAGTTCCGCCTGCTTCGCCAGCATCCAGGCCGTCCACCTGAGGTTTCCTGTTGGGCCTCAGCCCTGCCCCAGGCCGTCCACCTGAGGTCTCCTGTTCCACCCTTGTCTAGCGCCTTTGCTGTCCGCCTGAGATCCCCTGCTCCAATCTTCAGCTCCTAGGCGACTTGCCCCTTGGATTCCTGCTTGCCCCTTATGGGATTAGCTCTCTGTTTCTGACCATTGCCTGACTCACCTTCCTAAGCCTTTGTACCTAATTTTTTGGTGAGGTGGTCCTAGTTACCCTGCTTGCACAACTGTGAGATATGGGTTAGACTTTTACATTTTGACAAAGATGTCGGGTAATACGTTTATTGGGTGCTGGACTGGAAGTGGGGCATCATTTCAAATCCTATTGGTACACCACTAAGTTTACGGTATAATGGAAGTATGGGATAAGTGAAGCAGGCCCTGCCCCTGTTACAACGTAATGTTACAAGGCCCTGCCGCTCAGTTGTAGGCCACGACCCTTGGAGCAACAGGCCCCCACATCCAGTGGTGACAAAAGGCCCTGTCCCTGTAATAGGCAGTGGATCCCGCCCTCTGTATCAGCACTGGGCAACGGCCCTTTTATAACATTATTTTACTAGGCCCTGTCCCCATGCTTGTAGCATCAGGTTCTGCCCCCAGTACTGGCAATAGGCCATGCCTCTGTTATGCACCACCCCTCCCGCCCCTCTTCTGCCCCACCTGCACCATCTTGATGCAACATTAAACATGTGAGCCGTCATCTGTATGCCTACTAGTTAATGGTTGATTGAATAGCTTACAGTCTAATTTGAGGTTAGTGTATTTGTAGTAATGCATGTCCAGTGTCCAGAAGAAAAGGGAAGAATAACAACGATATATATTTGAATGTAAAAGCGAGCTTTGCAGATGTGAGAACACTGGAGGTACAAATTCTCAGCGATCAGGCTTAAAAAAAAACTATAATAGACATCCATTTGACAGTGATATCCAGTAAGGTATATATTTACGGCTGCACCTCTTAAATCCTTTAAGGCATTTTTCATGCTGATTTACATTATACATCTGAATCATTACTGTCAGCACTGTGTCTCCAGTGCCACTATCTCAGGGATGACAAAATGCTTGATATTTTCCACCTAAAATATGCACAGCGGTCTATTTTCCCTCTGTGCTTCAGTGATTACAAGCCTACGTTCAAGACTAGACTCTGAGGAATAAGCCAAAATTAGCTGAAGTGCTTTTAATTTTGCAATTACCATACTCCCGTATAAATGAGATGACATAATTGCAGTCTCCTCATGACATTCATCACTTAGCAGCAAGATTGAATATGTCATGTTTGTCACATAATTATCTATTCCAGCATTACTGTCTGGGATAATTAATAATTACCCCTCATGTCTTACTGTATACACTGGAATCTGCTGGGGACTTGTAAAGCACCACGCACTTACCTGCTCACGCTGTCCTGTTTTTGAGGGGAATTACTCGGTCTTGCACTTTTCTGCTTTTCACAGGCCTGCCTCTGTGATGCCGTCAATTTTCTCCAAATTGCAGTAATGGCTGGTGAGATTTGGTCACATCGTGCACACACAGTCTTTTGGCTCCAAGTGACATGGGGCAAATACATCCACAGCATGTTACCTCACCTTGTGGCTGACTGCTTTACCTTCTTCTATCTTCAGAGGGACCTGCTCCAAATTCTGACATTTTATGACGATAAAAAAAAAAACAACTATTTGCCAGCAAGTCACATGCCACATATTTCAGATTCATCCCCATTTTTTATTCTAATTTGATACATTTGAATATTCCTGCAATGGAGTGTCGTTCAACAACTTGTGTTATGATGACTACAACATTTTTTTAATTTTTTTTTATTTGCTGAGGCCTCTTCATCCCATTGAATGAAGAGACACAATGCAGGTCCAGCCATTGATAAAGAGAAGGAGATAATCCTGGCAGGCTGATAGAGGGATGTGAATTACGCGCAAATTAACAAGCAGTTGACTTGGTTGGGAAGCAACCACGAAGGATTAGAAATGATCTATAAATAATGGAGTTCATAGATAATTATTCTTTGCCATAATTCAGTGTATTTTGCAATAAAAATGTTGATTTTGGTAGGTCAATTTTGGTGGTGTTATAAGTCAGTAGACAGCTAGCCAGGAAGTTGAATGTCCTGTCTCAATTAAATGCTTGGTTTGAGATACGAGGTCACGGACGGTTCTGGTTAGGTAAAAAGTTACAGAGTCTTGGATTGGTGGAGCTTATTGGCTGCAATACACATCTGGAGAGTAAATGCTGCCCGTGAATAGATCAGAGACTGTTATCTGAAGAAACAGCAACCCTGACCTGGAAATTATGTTGAAAACGAAATCGTTTTTACAAATACATTTTAGAGGAACCTTAATTGCCTGGATTGTGTTCCCAGGTGGTCGGGTGGCAGATGGGCGTACAAAGCACAAAACATTGTTCATTAAAGTGTCCTCATTGTGTTGATGAAAATATATATATTTTGGGGCGGCATTATGGTTTTTAGGGCTGACACTGTGCTGATATCTTCAGACTGAATTTACCATTATTCTCTGCAGATTTTCAGTGCCTTTCATTTTGATCACATTCAGGCTGAGTACCCCGTGAATATATTTCATGCTGAGGTCGAGAAAGAAAGCCTCTCAAACAGTATTTAGACCAACATAAGAAGCTTAAATATTCCACTGAAAGCAAGACTTCCCTTTTTGGGGTCATCGGTTTTTTAAAGCAGAGTCAAAGACTTTCTTAGTTATTGCCTTAGATATTGTCAGCTTCCCATTCAGTGGCTTATTTTCAGTTTTGGTACCCTGCACTTGATATGTTAAAAAAGTACATAATAGATACAGTATAGTGGTCTAATAGTGACTGGGTCCAGGGGATTGCTTTTGTTGTAATGCAACTATTAATTAGCATTCCCCATATTACTAACTGTTTGGAGAAAGGGCCTGCCAAACTTATTATGTTTCCCACCAGCGTTAGTATTATAATAATTCCCTGATGAGGCAATATTGTAGCTTTTAATAGTCAGTGTTTACACCACATTTGTTGCCAAAGGACAAAAAGTAAAAACTGCTGATAATGATTGGTTCTGGCAACGGCAAATGCTTTTATGTAAATGCCTGTCCCTAAAATGTGACCTGGAAACAAAGGCAACTTAGTGGTGAGTGTGCAGCTAAATGCATTAGTGGATCAATTAAACACTAGTCTTCCTCTGCTTGGGTTGCTATAGCAACTGACCTGCACATGCAGTGAAAACCGTCGGAAATACAGGGGAGTGCACATAGAAAATCCCTCACGTTACACGCTTTTAATTTGTCTTCATCATGAGAACAAATATTCCTACTTAGGCATGATTTATAAAATGGTGCCTGCCACAACCTCACTCGTACAAATAATGCAAAGCCACAACTTGAATATCGCGCAAAGATGCAGAATTATTATGACATTTATATCCGGTATGTATAAATGGGCTTCACATTGCTGTGAGAGTATAAAGGTCAGGTGGGATTCTTGGATTTATTTTATTGTCACAGCACATGTAGGACTGGTAAAAAAAAAAAAAAGTGGTTGGTTTTGGGTCTTGGGGATTTAATCACTACCGAGCCTTATGGCTGTGCCAGCTACTACCAGGCCGCAACACGTCTGAATGCCTTGTTTGCCGCTCAAGCTTACCTGCTGCAAAAGTGAGCTCGGCTAGCTTCCCTGCCGTTTCTTCATTTGCTTCTTTGCAGTCGTCCACGTGACTCATGTTCATTTTGGTGACCATGCACTGGAGCTTGGCTGGTTTCAGTTCACTGGGTTCAGGTCCCCAATCCCCCTTTACATTAATGACCAATATGTGTCTAAGTATGCAAAAGTGTGTGATATGTAGTCATCCTGATTATATAACAATCAACATTCCGAGGAATAGAAATGAGGTCAACGACAAAACAAAAAATTGTGTGCATAAATATACTCCAAGCCCAGAAGAGTAATTCATTATGTTCTGTCACTGTAATGCCAAATGTTTTTAAAATTATGTCTTTCTACTATATCTGTACCCCCCCCCCCCCCCCCCCCCCCCAGATACCAGGAGCATGGGACCAGTATGGGACTGATGGTATCAAAACAATTAATTATTTAGCATGAGAATGCTGACAATGTTACTGTTGACATATTCTTTTTTACTTTCGAGACAAATGCAAGATGAAGGTGACTGAGGTTATATGGACAGCAAAGCAAAGCAGTCTTTGTGTATGATGAGTGTGTGTGTGTGTGTGTGTGTGTGTGTGTGTGTGTGTGTGTTTCCTACTCCTTTGCTGTATCGTACAGTCAGAAGCAGAGACATAATAATGAGCAGAATCTTGAACCAATCTTCGTGTCTGTGCGCACGGTGGCAAGACAATGAATGTCATCTGGCAGCAAAGAGAATTTGTATTGAATACGGAGAAATGTAAGGCAATTAGGTCAGGGGGGAAAACGCAATTGACGGTCACATGAGCCAGTGATGCATATGCCCTCCGCACATTCGTGACTCTTCAGCTGTGAACAACCCATGTCAGGGTTGAAGGCTGCGAGATTAATCATCATAAATTTGAGGAGCGAATGAGGGAGTGCGGGGATCTCTGGGAGCTTCGTTTAAACGCGGAAAAAACGGAAACAAGGCTGAAGCATTATTCTTGCTTCAACATTTATTAGGAGTAAAAAAAAAAACGTGCAGGGAGACTGGGTTCTCTTTTGTTGTCATATTTGTTTTTAACACAAATCCCTTTAACCGTTTAATTGTACATCAGATGAATCAAATAAAAAGGCATGACAATTCAATTAGTGTTCAGAAAAGCCGTGATTAGAAAAGCCCTATTTTACTTAATAACATATTCAGCCTTTACGTTGCGCTCAGTTTATCACATTATCTGTAACTTAATTTAGTATGCTTCTCAAACAGGCCTTATTAATTGGACGCCAGGCTGAGTAATTATAACCACACTGTGTCCCAGTTGCACAAAGTAGGAATACTGCACATACTGTATATGTTGGAACACTCAAGTGTGAGGTGTGTTTTTTTTTTTTTTTTAATGAAATGTCTCGCCATCCATGCCAAAGAAAAATTCAAATGACCTGAGGATGATTCTCTGCTAGCCTTAATGTGCCAAAGATTATATGTAAGATCTGTGCAGCACTTAAGTAAGTAGGTCCCTTCTTAATGTGACACGCTGTATCTCTTTATGAGGAGGCCGTTCTTTCTACATATTGATCTGGTGTTAAATAATCATTATAGGCTCCAGACTTGGTGATTAGTGGTGCTGTAAGCGAACCATTTTTTTTTTGTCCTGTGGGTGACAAAAGGGGCTTGGAATCCTCATTGCCATTGTCTCCCCTGTATTTCTGCGGGATACGTTAAGATTTATTCAAAGGAAAAGAGGAGGGATCTCATGGTCAAATTCATTATGGGAATATTATTTAGCCCTCATGGTCATCGCAGTGACAATGAAAGCCATTGTTTAAGCAAATGCGGAACAGCTAATGAATCTTGTGTGTGTCGAAAGGCTGAATCTGAACACTGAACGCGGTCGGTTATTTGGTTTGCCTACTTAAAATGCACCAAAGTACCAAAGTATGCTAATTGCAATGATAAGTTCCCTGCAATTTTGTCTCTAAGGATGAGATAATTTTCTCAAACACAGCACCCTTCAGATAATTCTGTGGATGGAGTGTCTCATCTCAGCTGAAGTACAGGGGTCATTAAGTGTTGTTGTGGGGAGCTAACTGTGGGGATGGACCTAAGCCCCCCCATCCCCCTCCGCCCCCTACCTCTCCCCACCATCCCTTCTCCACATGCAGTTAGTTCTTCCATTGCACTGCCTGTGCCACTCTGTGGGTGCTGTGTTGTACAGCAGTGTACAATTTATTGCAATTTTCTGTATGTATAATTTTCTATATATTGGATTTTAACAAGACTAAAAAAAAAATGGAATTCACATAGAATCTAATTTAAGAATGTGACAAAAATTGTCTTAACTTTTCCATTAGGGCAAGATTTTTCAAGATACTACCATTGCCAAACCACTCCATTGTGTTACCACTAATAAGGCCCTCATAACAAAGGCAAACAACATAGACATGTTGGTGCCATGAGTGCCATCAATTCATAAAGAGAATCTATTTTTCCTTGGGCGAGGGAGTATTCACCTCCAGCCTGGGGAGTGGAGTGCAGAGCGCTCTGCTAGAGGCCCAAATGGATTTTCAACTATGGACCCTAAACCTTTCAAACCACAACGCTGCTGAATAGCAGTTAGAGGTTGCCATGCCAACGCCATCTAGAGGGACGTTTCAGCTGCATCAGAGAGAAAGCTTGGCCAGATGTCTTCAACAATTTGCTCTGAAAAGATTCACCATCCGCCATGCTCATTAGAGAGCAGCAATCAGAGGAACAGGGAGATATGTGTCTTTCCTGTCTGGATGTCACGTTTCTCCATCTCTCTCCGAAACCATAAGAAAAAAAGAGAAGATGGCCACTAAAACATGTCAGCCCTCTCAAATGTGCAGCCTGTTCCACTGGCTGTTTCTGGTGTATATTTTCTAAAATATTTATGTCTTATTTCTGCATCTGTGACATGCCCAGTTTAGTGTGCAGCTGACACGCTCTGGCAGTGCAGAGAGGCATCTGGCCAACACAGAAGAGAGCAAGCAACTTTGTGAATTATTAATGGTATAAATCAACACCTGTGGTGTGGCTGACAGTTTGCAGAAGCAGGAAGGCTGCGGCTGCTGTCGGCCTTGGGAAAGCTCTCTGACCAGCCAGGCCAGCAGCTAAACTAGCCCTCCCTGCCCAGCATGCAGTCAATTAACATACAGACTACACCAAAAATACCGGGAATTGCAAACACATGAGCACTCGTTTTCTCCTGTAATCAGTACAACTGTCAAATGTTCTCGTGGCTTGCAATTTTGACCAATTATTACATTTTACAAATGTGATAATTTTACACATTTGAAAAGATTCCTGCTTTGCAAATGACGCTAACTTTGAACAGTTGCCAGTGCCCAAAACTGTATTTAATAACATATCTTAGAAATATATCTTAAAAACCTAATAAAATAAAAATCTGTGCTGGAAGATAACATTTGTTGGGTTTCAGCTTTCATTGTTGTAGCAGTCACGTGCACACACTCATTTTTTTTTTTTGTCTTTTCAAAGTCTTGAATCTTACCTGTATTCGTAGAATATTCGACTGCTTTTCAAACATGCAAAATATTGACAGAGAATTTATAATTATTCTACTTATAGTCAGTTAAGTTAAAACTGTTACAAAAACACCCGGTTTTCCTTTCAAACAAGGCGGAATTACCAACCATTCAAAATTAGACTACACTGGGATGCTAGACCATTAGACTCCCCAAAGGCCCGAGGTTCACCAGGTACATTTACTTTATTGTAATTTGAATAGCACACATTACTTAAATATTTGTAACATGCACCACAGTGTAAACTCAAATGGCCCTAAGGTGGCTCCTGTAATATTACCTAAGCTTGAGACCATGTCTTGTAGAGAGGCCCTGGGTCAAAATCTAGTTTTAATATTTGTAGAATTTCAGTTGATATTGTGCTTTCAGTCAGTCCCTGGTGAAATTCATTTTTTTGCACCAAAAGATGGAGCTCTTCAGTCAACAGAGGGGTCCTGGTGAGCCAAATCAATTCTCAAAATTCCTCTTCTAACCGCACTTTCTTTCCTGGCAGTTTATGTTGGAGGATGCAGTCACACCCTCTGCAGGCTCTTATTGACCCTGCTTCTGATGAGTGTTTTTTTGGACTCCTCCCTCCTCAAGGTTCGCCGCCTAGAGATCACCACTCTGCACCTCGAGCACATGTGCATGGTAATCACCTTGAAACAGTACAATTCCATGTTATTGATTACCCTGTGGTTCCCTTTGTCCTTGGTTAACATTGCATTTCCCCCATTGTCAATTGGTCTCCATTTTTGGATGGAGAAGATACTGTCATTCCCACTGTCTCAAGTCTATTTGCCCCTCCAGTCCTGCTCCTGAAACAATTAGAGACATACCTGATCTGTCTAATGCCCCCAACATTTATGCTGATGAAGTTTCCAGCAAGAAACGAACAACGAGCAACCCCACTTCCCCCTCATCGACCTCATGACTGTGCCATTGATCTCCTGCCAGGCACATCTCCTCCACGGGGGCGGTTGTTTTCCCTAAC
This sequence comes from Enoplosus armatus, assembly GCF_043641665.1. Lineage (NCBI taxonomy): Eukaryota > Metazoa > Chordata > Actinopteri > Centrarchiformes > Enoplosidae > Enoplosus > Enoplosus armatus. The sequence continues at coordinate 23,513,826 of NC_092183.1, read as the reverse complement.
TGGGTCAGAGAGGACTGTCATGAAGAAGTACACAGCGGAGTCTCTGGCCTCAGGATTTGTCGATCCTTCTATATCCCTCGCTGGAGCAGGCTTCTTTTTTTGGTGGGTAAGAAGGATGGCACACTCACACCACATATTGACTTTAGCCCTTGATGTCGTCTGCCTTTGAACTTCGGCAGAAAGCCAGAGTTTATTCCAAGCTTGACCAGTGCAAAGCCTATCATCGCATGGGAGGGGATACTAATGGAAGATGGCCTTCAACACCCCTAGTGGGCATTATGAGTACCTAATAATGCCTTTTGGTTTCCCCAATCGTAAATGATCTCACGTGTATAGCTATTCAAGCTTAACGGTTGCCAAAGCACTTCACAGCTAAGTCTCATTCACCCAGCTGCCATGCAAGGTGCTGGCCTCCATCGGGAGCAACTTAGGGATCAGTGTCTTGCTCATGGACACTTCGCCCTAGCTGTCTTCAATGATATGCTGAGGGACATGTCGAACAGCTTTGTCTTTTTCTACCTTGATGATCTCCTCAGGATCACATCCTCCATGTTCAACAGGTGCCAGCCAGACTATGACCAATTTTTGTTAAACTACCCCATTGCTTCCTGGGCTTTGCCAAGGAAACTATAAAAGAAGGAAAGGTTATTACGTCACTGTGTAGTGTATGAAGACACAAGTGTTATAAACTTTAAATTTGATCTTTATCACTTTCTGGTGCTTGTTCCTTTGCTCGTCAACAGAATTAAGTTAGCATTTGCACTTTATTTAGCTGACATTAGCCAGCAATATCTCTGTTGAGACGTCCTACATTAATTGGGAGATAAAACTGTTAACGTTAGTAAGAAATAATTCTCGTGAAAGTGAAGAAACAGTGTTTGAAGAATGTGCTTCATTTTTTCAGTTAGGAGCTGCAGTGTTGATGAGTGATAGCAAATGTTAGCCTCTCCAGCTTAATCGTTGTCATAATTTACGTGTGTGCTGGCTAATAATATAAGCTAGATGACTAGTACAAATGTAAATTACTAAGGCAAACTGCAAGGCATTGTAGCATGCAGTCAAGTTTATTGGTCCCCGGGGGTAAATTACACAAGTCCTAGTTTGTCTTAAGGATATTTACCTAACTCTAACAGGACATATCACTGAATCCAGCCAGTTATAATCAGAGCCATTAAAAAAATGATCCGGTTATAATTGCAGTCTAGTCAGCGATAATAGGTCGGACTTGCCCCCATTTGGTCATGTATCATGAAGTAGATATCTTGGACTGAACAGGGGCTTGAGCTGAACTATATGCAGCTGCTGGACAGAGCCAATTTCTGTTTGTAGACCAATAACAAGGAAAATGAATGCACACATTCACTTAAAAAAACATCAGTCAACATCAACAACAATGTGTTATTGGGTTTTTTTGTCAGTCAAAGGTGAAACAACGTATATATGATGGGTTATAGTAAGACTCGCCATGCCTGCCCCAGTAACTTCAATAGAAGTGGCACCAAAGTCTGGCACCAATGTAAAATTTGAATGCTGTCACTATGACATAATGACCCTTCCTCCTTTTGTAGTTCCCTTGGGCTTTGCCAACTTTTATCGTCGCTTTAATCTGGGCTTCAGTTCCGGAAACTCCACCCATGCCTTTTTCTCTCAGCGGCTTGGTAGACATCGGCAGCAGGGAGCTGCTTGCAGTCAAACTGGCCTTGGAGGAGTGGAGGCACTGGCTGGAGTAAGCGGTACTAACCTATTGTGGTCTGGACAGACCACAAAAACTTAACTACATCCAGAGTGCCAAAAGACTGAACCCAAGATCAGCCAGGTGGGCTTGGTTCATTTCATTTTCAGTCTTTGTTATCATCTTGGTTCAGAGAATAGTAAACCTGATGTTCTCTCTTGCCAGCTCATTGCAGCCAAGGAGGTCCATGAGCCTGGGCCTATCCTTACTGTCTCCTGTGTTGTTGCTGCTGTTACCTAGGAGATCACGTCGGCCGTTCAGAATCACGTCGGCCGTTCAGATCTGTCAGGTCTAAGGTTCTCCAGTGGGGGCCCTCAATTTCACCTGACATCTTGGACTGAGTCGTACCTTTGTCTACCTGTGGAGATGTTTCTGGTGGCCTACCATGGAGGCTGACACATGTTCTTTCATCACTGCCTCCCCACCTGTGCACAGAATGTGACTGGCCTGCCCTTGTCTGACGGTAACACCACTATTTTTACCATTGTAGATTGATTTTTTTTAAGGTGTGCCTTAACCGGTTGCCCTCTGCCAAGGAGACTGCTGAGCTTCTGGTCCAACACGTTTTTCCAGGGCCCTCAGTTCACCACATCCTTCTGGAAGGCGTTCTGCTCCCTCCTAGGTTTTACTGTCAGTCTGTCTTCAAGTTTCCACTTTCACACCAATGGCCAGACGGAGTAGGCTAACCAGGATTTAGAAACCACCTTATGTTGGAGTCAGCAGTTGGCCTGAGTGGAGTATGCTTATAATTCTCTTCCTTGTTCCGCCACAGGTCTGTCTCCCTTTGAGGGCACCCTTTGTTATCAGCCACCTCTCTTCTAGAGCTAGGAGAGGGAGGTTAGTGTTCTGTCTGCCAAGGAGTTCATCCACTTCTGTTGCCAAACCTAGAGAAGAGCATGTTCCATCCAGCATTGTACTTCAGCTTCCCATCACCAGGTCGGACTAGAGAGTGTGTCTCTGCTGTCAGATCTTAACCGGATGCTCTAACCGGCTCAGAGTTGAGTTCCGCAAATTGGCTCCCACATTTGAGGGCCCACTCAAGGTCATCAAAATCCTGAACCCTTCTGCAGTGTGTCTGCAACTTCCCTGTTTTTTTCGGGGTCCACTCTACCATCCATGTCTCCAGGATCAAGCCAGTTGCCACCAGCCCCCTTTCTCTTGCTACTCATCCTCCACCTCCTCCTTGTCTGGTTGGTGGTTTTGATGCCTACACAGTCAGGTGTTTGCTGGACCTCCAATACGTGGTATACTAGGAAGGGTATAATTCGGAGGAGCAGTCCCTAAGGGGTGAGGTCCTGACATACTGGTAGATCATTTTCTCATTCTGGCTGATACTAATCCCTGTGCTATCTTTCAGATCCGCTGGAGCTCCCTACCTGCATCCCTGGCTGAGAGCTGAGTCTGTGCAGCTGCCTTCAATCAGCACTCACCCAGCCCCGCTCAATCAGCCTGTGGGAGTGTATCAGACCCGTCTCTCCTTCAGTCTGAGCTTGACTGTAATGACTTCCTGCCAGTTTTTTGTCTTGGCTTTCTGAGTGTTTTATTGTATTTTTGGTTCCTGCCTGCTACTGACCAAAGTAAAAGGTTTGGAGAGATACTCTCCTCTCTGTTTCTGTGCATGGTCCTCATTTTTATTCTGTTACACTTACAGAAACTAGTTCAACCTTTATTTTTTCTAGCCCTGTCAGCTCCATCTTTCTTCATAATCTGTCAGCGGATTTATGTGTTGACACTCTATTGGCATTCATCTGCTGAAGGGGGAGAGGGTCTCTGTGTAGTACAGAGAGAAGTAGGAGACATTTTCTGTCCAGTCATTAAACTTTTGAAACGAACAGCATTTGCATATTCATAGATTCTTCAAGTATTTTCACTTGTCTGAAAATATGTGTGGAGTATATGGTGGAGTAGTAACAAATGGGACGACACCTAAAAGGATTTCACGGGCCTAAAACTGAGACCTGAACCCAACCGGCACCTGCACCTTTCTGAACACCCCTGGTGGGGTCGAAATTGAGACCAGAACCCGACCCGAGGCTATATTTTTGTTATTTCTTGAGAAAAAGAAAAAAATCAGCGAATCTGACAATGGCAACATTGCCTTTTCCCAGTATCAACCAGAAGAATGTGACTGGTAAACTCCAAATGTCTTTCCCAGCTGAACTTGACAACAGTCCACGCAGTTATAATCCAGATGAGAACTTTGTACAGGTACCTTCAGCATGCTCCTCATGAGTGTGGAGGAAGGCTGGAGGTTTTTATCTGTTGTCCCAGCAAGCTCATAATGTTTCCACAGTGCAATGGATTTTAAGAGACTCCCCTTTTGCAAGTGTTTGCTTTATTTTTATTTCTTTATTTCTAATGCAACACATTGGCCACTCTTTCTCTCTTGCAACACATGACACGCATCGACGCAGACGATTGGCAGAGTCAAAGAGAGGGAAATTATTGTCTTATTAAGCTACGTTTGAAAATAATCCAACCAGTGCCAGACCTGAGCCCAAAACTCTGCCCCCCACTTGGGTTGCTGAACCCTACCTCAAAGCCAAAGACAAACCTTGGGCTTCAGTATCTATCCTGGTGTGTGCACAGTGGCCTGTTGAGCCGGCGTTTGATTCTAGGCGTGAATCAAACACATCAAGATACATGTAGTGATGTATGTGGCAGTACAGGCCATCCTTCAGACCATGTGTTCACACGCTTTAGCTGAGATACCCGCGGGTGATATGATAAGGTAAACATTAAATTTGAGGTGAGAAATGAAAACTTTGTAGTAAAAGTTTGTACTTTGTTTGGATTGTTAGATGGTTTGCAAATTCGTGTTATTATTTTTGCAGTCCACATAGCATTCTGTAAAATGTCAATCAAAAGTGCATTTATAGGCCTAATTTTGAATCATTATTTATGAGTGATGAATATTATCATTCTTTGTTTATTTAGAATTGAGCCATCATTTCCCTGTTAATGTTTTAATTTCATTCTTAATTGCGAAGCACTTTGTAAAAGTCTGTTCCAATATGAGCTCCATAAATGAACCATCGATGATCCCGCTGACGTTTTAATAATGACGATTGAGATATCACCACCGCGACAGTTTACAGGTAGATGTGATTAATTGGCGGTACGGGCGCTATAAGGAGCCACAGCCATGCGCAATGACAGCTGCTCTGGTGCTGATGGAGAACCTCATTGATGCCACACAATGGGTGAAATTGCACTTCTTTGCCATTGTTCTCATTGACAGGTCTAATGAGTGGCGAAGCAGGCTCGAGTATCGATATTCAAACGGATGTTTAAAGGTTGTTTCTACATCCATTTATGCGAACTCTGGGAGTGGAAATGAGGCTTGTGCACGTGTGGTCCAGTTCCACAATGATTGAGATTTATAAAACAGAACGAATCATACGCGCAGCTTTGAAAATCGCCCACACAAATAATGCGTATATATATTTCTGTCTTTGTGTGTTGTTACGATCCCTCCCATTTCTGACTGCGGTGGCTAGACTTGTCTCTTCCTGCAGGAGCTTGCAGTCAAGGAGGGTTGTTGAGGTGATTTGGTGGCACCTGTGTAGGCCACCACTAAGGCTACAACTACCAGCCTGGTCTCATCGGGTGCATCCTGAGTCTCTTTATTGCATCTATGTTTCCCTTGCTTGTGCCTTTTCCTTGCGAAACCATGCAAAGAGAGAGGGAACGAGGAAGTGTGTTTTAAGAGTCATGAGACGCCCTTTCCTCTGAAGCTCCATGCAAAGCGACGGCGCTGGCACAGCTGGATCTGCTGGATCGGTTATGTGGCAGCCAGGTGAATGCTTGTAATGTTATTACCTGTCGAAGGGGCGAAGCAGGATATCGTCTAGGTAGACCCTCAACGGGTCCGTACACTACCACAAGCACAAACACACATCCACAGGATGAAACAATAAGGGTTCCATGCCCAGCCACGGCACCAAGCATAATAGCGCATAGAACCCCATATGCGGACCAGTGGCGCCGCATGTGAGAAAGCGGAGACGAACGTACAGAAGCTCTGCTGTTCCTTATATTACCACCATTTAGGGCCTATGTTCTCTACAGCTACGAATTAAACGTGTTTTAGTCATTGTTTGAATTCTAAAGATGGAGAAAAGTGTAAAATTATACGCATTGTTGAAGAAGGGCTGAGCCTCGGACAGCCTTGGCCCAATTGTTCTTTGGAGTCCTTAATGTAGGCACGTCTGAATGACAGCGATTCACGCAAAGAAGAAAATAGCGGGCACTCAACACTTTTTCTGTCATCTCGTTCACATATAGGTCAGATAAAGGTGGTGGTGTATTTATACTGAAAATCCGGGACGGCTGCTCCCGCGCATCGTCACTCTTGTCTCCTCAGAGATCCCTCCTCCGGAGCAGAAATATCAGCTTTGGGACGGCTTGCAAGGTGGCCAGGACCACCAGCGAGGGAGGAAATATCAAATAAGAGACTTGAGATGTACCCATTGACTCTCTCTCTCTCTTTCTCCCCTAGGATCCACGTCATCCAGGTTTGGTCAACCATTTTGTTACTGTACGATATTTAGTGACAGTGAGCTGCGAAAAACACTGCGCAGACATGCATACAACATTCTGCATACAGCGGAATTCACTATTTGATGCAAGACTGGTACCCTCTATAAGAAATGTGCTGAAGGCCATCTTTTACGGTCTAAACGTAATTTTAAATGGTTAAATTCTTGAATGACTTAAAATATACAGAACTTAATTTTATATTCACCTAAATTAACCTGATCATATATTGAATGATTTGTTTTATATAATGATGATTATGTGGTAAATAATTGCAATGCTTCAATTCTTAATCATTTTTTTCTTTTTTTCTCACAATAATAAAAAAAAAGAAAAGGAAATTCCCTGCAATTATGCTAACTGGCATGTCATTCAACACAATGCTGATCAACCTCCTCCTCCCTGCATCTTATTGAAAACAAGCTGCATCAGGTTATTTATTTTTTTACAGACAACAGCCACCTCTGTGAAACATTGGGTGACCTACTACCACCCTTTCTTTTCTTAATGTTAATTAATAAAAAATTCTAAGTAGTCAATAATGTTTATTTCTAATAAAAGACTCAATCGGCGTACCCCCCCCCCCCTCTTTGTCACACGCTCTGAGCCCGTTTGTGAGAGCATACACACCGTTGTAGTTGTGTGAGTTTTATGTATCTGGCCCCTGGACTGGCCCCTCATCTGTGTTAAGGCTGGACACCTTATACCCATAAACTGTGTGTGGGACACTCCATGTTTAATGGGACGCAGCTCTTCGTAGGCTCTGATTGGCTGTTTTATGCGTGGAGAGTGGGCCAACCAGGTCCTGCACGTTATGATGACAAAGCACAGAGTGAAATGGACTGCTCAATAAAACGCACTGCTCGGCATACACACACACACACACACACACACACGGAGGCAGTAAAGTTGATCAGGAAGCATACCAGCTCTGCAGAGTGACAGCCACGGTCTCCCCTGTGGTGAAGGATGGCCCTGAAGCCGAGCTCTGACATGTGTGGGGTTTCTTCAGTTACCCCCCCCCCCAGTCCTCCTCCTGCAGGGAGGCAGTCACACTCCCTCTGTAGGCACTGACATGACCCTCCATAGATGCTGAACAGCCCCACAGTTAGGTTTGTTCGTTTGATTATCGTAGCCCAAAATGACATTTGTTTGACTTTCTGTAAAAATAGGGGATTGATTTTTAGAGGAAAAGCATCAGAATCTACGTCTGTTGGGGCCGCCGCTCTGAAGATTACAGATGTGAAAAGTGTGTGTGAGCTTTAAGCTGTCAAAGTAATAAATACACCTTGATTTAGAGACTAGGTTTCATCGGACTACAACCAAATGGAGCCCTTTAACAAGTCTACACATAGATTGAGCGTATTAGCCAGCCACCCTCTAATGTTATAATGTTAGATGATGGTAGGTAAACATGTCAAGGGCCACTTCCTCCCCCCCACACACACACACACACACAAACTTTTGACTTTCCTCCACAGAACCGTTTCTAATCAGGCCTTTGTCTCAACTCTGCAGAGATAAGAGTCTGAATAAATTGTCAGCTCCTGCTGTTTATCAGCTCCAGTGTTTTCGCTCCACGTGTTTGTCAGCACATCATTAGAGGCTGGCGGATTGGCTAATTAGTTGTTTATACAGTAAGCTGATTAGAAGCTGGATTTGCATTGTGTTGCACCATGGGATCCTCGCAGAGATGCCGGGCTCTCAGTCGCGGCTTTGACACTCATTTCCTCCTCTCATTCTGCTGCAGAAATCTAAACCGAAAGAAAGTTATGAGACAGTGACAGATCACTGACAGAAGCAGCACTGCTTCGACAGGAAGAGGGAAACAACTTGATTTGAAATACCTTTCATTCTTTCACTGGGCTTTTTTTTTTTTTTTGGAGGCCTTTGAATCGCTTCTGTTTCCGTTTCTCTGTGTGCAACTTCACCACAGTTTATGCCTCCTATGAAATTATACATTTTTAGATTTGAGACCTCCCTGCTCATCAGTGACAGAGATGAGCCACTGTTTACCTCAAAAATGAATGCTTCCCTCTTATGAAGTCATTTTGACTGTGCCCTGAGCCCCTTAAAGTTGTATTTTCTCAGACCAACTGAGACAAATCTATTTGCTCAACATGCTTCCAGTAAACACAAATATTGTCAAAAATCAAGTATATCATTTTTCTTGATTTTTATACTTCAAAACAAAACACGAACGAAACAACGCTAATTTCTGGAAATAACCCTAACCCACATTTGTTTTTGTGTTTTCTCCGTGAAGAAATTTCATTTCAAATTCCAAACCTGCAGAAGACAGTAAGATCTTTTATATGGTGGTCTATGGGGTTAATGTTTTTTTTGGGATGCGGTGCATTACTCAGTTGTAGTACCTCGGGTTGGCCACAGAGGCAAATTGGCAGCAACTGACAGTGCCTTATCCCAAGTCTCGTATTCATCCGTGTTGTGTGGCCAGGTATGTCTGTGGGTACAGGCGACATCCTGCCAACAAAGCTCTAATTGGTCGACTGTTTCACCAACTGGGGAAACCAGGTTGTTGGTTGGTATCATTATCTACTCCTCCTGGTAATAAAACAGTGCATGCATTTCCTCATGAATCCAGGAACGACAGTAAACCTCAAACTGTTTTTGGGTTTTTTTTTTAATATAAATTCTACCTCTGTTTGTCATTTTCTGTAATTTCCAGCATTAAATGGGAACCGTCATTCAAATCGCCCTATCTGACATTATAAAAAGACACACCATCCATACAATTCTGGGAGTGCATCATAACAAACGTTCCTGACACTTATAAATCTCACCATTTTAGCATTTTCGATGTTGTTTTCCCTGCTCTGTGCTCAGCTAGTGGGGGCTGCTTTTATTGATTTGTTCTCCTGCTAAGCTAATCAGGCCTGCCATTTATGGGCCGGGGAGGCAAACAGACACTTAGAGCGCCCCAGAGACGGCAGTTTAGAGCCAAGTTGTCCGCGGTGAAAGCAAGAGATAAGATTTTATTACGCCTCCCAAACTTTAAATAAAACCAGAGCGCCGTAAAAGCTGGAATGCAGCAACACAAATTCATTCCCCCTGTGTCGGTCAGGTGCTGTCTTAATCTCCCTCTAAATATGACAGACTGCCCCGTGACAGACGTGCTTTACTCCTGAGCCCCTTGGAAGGAGTTTTCAGATCTTTTACTTAACAAAAGTACCAAAATATTAGCTGCAAAATCTACTTGAAGTATTAAAGTAAAAGTGCAAGCTCCATCCCTGTGACTGATATATTATCATCTGTGACATTATTCAGCTGCTTAATGCTGATGCACCTGTGTGTATCAGTGTTCCTCTTTAAGAGTCGTTCAAAAAGAACGCTTTGTTTGTGTCACCACCTGACGCCACTGCGTTGTCAGAGGTCACAGGCCAAAAAGGTTGGTAACCGCTGGCTCGGTCTTGATGTGTTGTATTTCATGAGTTCATTATATTTCTCTCCATGTAAAATCTTAATCTGAAAAGTAACTGCAGCTGTCAAATCCGTTTATTTGAGTAAAATTGAAATTGCTGAAATTGAATGGAGCAGACGTAGCATAAAAAATGGAAATACTCAGGTTTGGGGAAGCCACAAGAGACAGTTTAATAAAGTAAATCTGTTAAATATGGGCTCCAAATAATACTTTGTTTTACGAAGGCTTTCCGCTATGAATCTGTTTCAAAGCCTCAGACAAAGCTCCTCCGGCCTCCTTGAACCTGTGTCAAAAAAGGATCTTTAGATAGATAGAGCGGCTATGAAAACGTTCTAAACCTGACGTCTTTCAGTATTTCCTACCTAACGTTTCTAATGACGTGAGAGAAATGTATGTACGTTATCATATGATGTATCACTTCAGGTTCAGCAGACTTGTTTTTACGTGAAGAATTAATATGAAAAGTGTGTGCTTCTTTAACAATGAAGTGAACAAATTAAAGTGGCAGGACTGCTCATCCAGACTGTGTCCACTATTTTATACTCGCAGCTTTAACGTTCTGTTTGGTCCCACAAAACATTTGACGGCCGGTTCTCGAATTGACATCAAATCTTGAAAATGGATCATTTGGCAGTGGTTAACGTTTGGTCTATGCAATGACAGCTTGCACTTAAGATGTTAAACCATATACAGTATTTGACAGTTGTTTCACCTTGAGGTCCTCATTAGAGAAAAGCAGAAAGGTGGGTGAGCTGACGCCAGAAACTTCATAACTTCAAGTTAATTTGACGAAAATGTCACGTGAAATGCCGTTTATGGCATCATTTTATTGTTGTGTGTCATGCATAGCTCGAAGGTTATAAAGTTGCCTGTAAGGCATCTGGGCATATTTGTGTCCCTAGAGACCATCTCATGTGTGGCGAGCGTGGGCTGAGGGGAAGGCCAGAGGAACTGCCGGCAGCTGAACCCTTCTCAGTTGACCAGGAAGAGACCTAGCTTTGGGAGTTTGTACAACGTGATTGATGCCTTTCTTTTTTACTGGTGGCTGCAACCTGCCAACTCAATTGTTTCATTGCCATCAAACAAACACTGGTTTGGACAGGGGGAACAGCCAGAGCGACACACAATGAAGTGTGAGGAGTGACTGATCCCTGAATGCTCGCTCCCGAAGTCTCATCCCTGGTTAAACATTAAACCGATGGCGGGGCCGTGTCAGTCCACTGCAGCTGAGCTGTGATAACAGGCAACATTCAAATTGCGTTTCTCAATCCCTAAACATTCAGCTCCCAGCAATGGCAAACGCGCAGACACAAAATCACGGAAATGAGCACGAACAAGTACAGATGGAGACATAATAAAACAAGACTTGAATTTTATTTTCTGTTCATATCTGTGGACTTCAAAAATGCATCAGTGGCGGCATGGTGGCGCAGTGGTTAGCACTGTTGCACGGGAGCAAGACACCGAACCTTAAGTTGCTCCCAATGGTTGCCCAGCCCCCCTTCCCCCGTCCACGTGTCGAAGTGTCCTTGAGCAAGGCGCTGAACCCTGAAAGTTGCCCCTGACGGAGGCCAGCACCTTGCATGTCAGCTCGGTCGCCATCGGTGCGTGAATGTGTGTGTGAATGGGTGAATGAGACCTAAACAGTAAAGTCCATTTACCATTTACCGTTGAGTGACCAACTGACGCTGCCATCCCTTCATGAGGACAGTCTCCATTCGTCAGTGCCTTCCAAAGCAACCCATGTGACCATGTGAGCCATTCCAAACATGACTTATATGAGCGTTTTCTGATGGGCCACCTTATCGTTTGTGGATATACGAAACCAACATTTACTGCTGATTAAGAGGTGGAACAAAGACCGTGATCTCCCCCACAGACAAAGTCTCATACTTCCAGCCTCAGCCTGGCCGGACTCCTGACAACCTAACTGACTGACACTTCCAGGTAATTTCCCTTATCGAGCTGTGGATAGGATCAGATAAATGAAAACACAAAATATATATATATTCTATGTCCTAGTTTTAGTGATCAACACAGTTTTTATCAGTTACAATGGTAACAACTACACTACGCATAATCTACACATAGAGGAATTATCTGTTTACAATAAAATGTTGACAATAATCTGCCTTGGTTTTATGTTGTATGTTATGCACACTGATCAGATTAGAGATGAGAGGTTAAGATTAACACTCTGATACCTCAAAATCAGGATTAAAGAAGTCATCCAACAACACGGCAGGTTGGCCGAAATATGTGCAAGCACGGATTCCAGATGGAATACCTGGTGTTAAGTCTACGGTATACCTCATGATCATCAGAGAAGATAGCAATTCCTACATCGATGCCTTTCCACAGTTTTAAAATCCTGCCTTTTGGAGAGCTTATGCAGCGTTTGCAGATTTTAACCTTTTGTGTGGTATCGGAAACATTTGAATAGGTAGAAGCCCACAGTAACCCAGAAAAAGCAGAGAGGCTGGATGACATTGGTGGTGTCTTCAGTTGTGTTCAGGTACACACTGTAGGTTGCTCTGAAGCTGCACTCCAACCTGCAGCTTGGACTTTGTTGTTTTTTTGTTTTTTTACTGCCTTTGATTAACCAGAGCCGGTCGCTGGCTGATCAAAGTGTAGTGTGTGTAGGTGTGTGTGTGGGTGTGTGTGTGGTTGTGTGGAGAACAAAGACTTGTTAAGGTGTCTTCACAAGTGTTTACAGCAGCACTCGGTCAATAGGAATTTCTTAAATATTGCATTAAAATGATAGTTTTCAGAAGCGTAACATAGAGCTATACTATCACACAATGCGTACGTCTAACCATCCATCCCAAGATCCTGCCCAGGCCTTGTTTCTTGTGGTGATAACAATGTCACAATACAGGCCCTCAGTCTGCTTCAAGCAAACAAGGACAACACGCTGTACGAGGCAAAAACACCCAAATGCAACTACTGTTGGCGAGAACTGCGGTTGTAGTTGGTGTTTTCCCCCATTTTCCACAAGGAGCAGCGAATGAGACCTATCCAGGCCGCATTCGAAGCCCAACCTTGTTGGATTCATTTTTCGTGATTTTTAAAAAAAAAAGAGCCAATTTTTAAAATATTTCGGAACCCTACATGGCTCACACCCACGTTTACATCAGCTAGCAGCCTTCTTCTTCGTCGTCGCCGTCGTCGTCGTCGTCGTCATCGTCCCTGCTCTTACTGTAGCATTTCCATGTTTCTTGGTGGCTTTACCCTCATCACCTGTCGATCAGTAGGGTAGCGTGGAATCATCCGCTTGTGTGTCAAATCGGCACACACCCGTGTGCATACTCGTGCCAGTGTGCAAGACACCACCAAAAACGGCACATCAAAAACATTGCTTTATAGCACCACTAGTGGTCTAAAAAAACTCCACAGGGTGAGACATTGGGCACCCTGGGGGTCATGAAGTCAACAGTTGTGGGGGATTCAGAAATCATCAAACTTAATTATAATATAATCTGAACTTTTGAAATACCAGTTACACAGTGTGTCACAGAAAAAGACATTTTATAAATGCATCATAACGGTAATCAGAAGAAAAAAGAAGAAAAAAACCAAAGTGGCACAAAATGGGAAAGAAGCTGAGAAAATTGAGTTAATGGACAACACCATGCTAAAAAAAGATTTGTTTGTAAAAAAAAATACGAATACAAGCGGGAATGTTACGGAGGCCCCAAGGTGTCAGTTTTGTTTGTGATCGTTTAATTGAAAATGTGCTTGAGAACATGCATGAAAGCTCAGTATCAACATGATAGTGGGGGGAGGGGGGGCCTAATAATGATAATGATGTTTCAAGACCTTCATTACTTCTGTTTTGTGCATATTCCTCAGTTAATATATTTAATCAAATGGCCCCACAGCAAAACATCAATATCAACATCAATGTTGTAAGTCGTTTGCGTACAGTTTATGGTAGTTGCTTTCGGTGGCCGTGTTTAGACCCCCAAAAATTCCCAAACTAATCTCGTGTGTTTGAGCATTGTTATTGGAGTGTGTTACTTTTCTAGCAGCTCTGAAGCCACAGGACAGCCCAGTCCAGTGCAACTCCAGTAATAGTCCTAATCATGATGCATTGTTCATGCATAGTTATGTGAAAAAAAAACAAAAAAAACCCATTAATCTGCTGTTTAGCATTGTCTCCTGACCCCGCTCACCCCACCCCAACCCGTCAACCCAGAACTTCTCCAGGCTGGCTAACATTATAGCTCCCCCCTCTGCTGCTTTAGTACCACAGCACTCACAGTGTGTACCGTGAGCTGACTTTGTTTGTGTTGTTTAGTGATGGTGGACAAGTAGAAGAATGCCATATATCCATGGGATTAGAGCAAACACGGATAATCCAACCTGCTACTGTCACATAATAAGAGTAATGAGTAAATGGTGGAGTTTAAATGTGGGTTTAAAGATAAAAGTTAAGCCAATATTGTCACTTTAAGGTGATAAATCTCCAATTTTGGTCATTTTCGTGTTTTTAGATCAGTTGACTCTATGCTCCTCTATTGGCTCTAATGTCAAAGTTACAATTACAATCCTATTTAAAGAAGAATGATGTCAGTTAGTCGCTGAAAAAGGTTTTCACCCAGTCCTGCTGGTATGAAAGTTATTTACACCAAGACAAAAATATCAAGATTATTTTGTTGCGTATTTTAAATCTACACTCACACTTTTAATCTGCAAAGCAGGCAGTAACTATACCTGTAAAATAAATGTATAATAGTGGCGTTAATACTCAAGTAACGTACCTTAAAAAAAGTATGTTTTGCTTATTAGAATAAAGTTTACACAGTGTTTTTGTCAGTTTCATCTCAGAGGACTTAGGTTTTTCCTTCTCCCGTCTCCGTTTAAATAGACGGATTGTAGGAGCACCTCCGCTGACAGCACACACAGGAATCACCTTGACAGCGTGGCATCCCTGGCGCCCGGCGGGGGGCAGGGGGGGGCCCTGTTTTGGGCAACTCCGTTATTGGCTTGCAAAATACCCGGGCACTCACACAGAGAGTAATATGCAGCAAAATAAAGAGGAGAGAAACTCAAGCTCTAGAGTATGCGAAACTATTGTCAGGCACAGACAATGGAAAACCAACATTGGCTGGAAGGGGAAATTTGAGTCTCCAATCTGTTCGACTTTATGTGCTGATAAGAGACGGGGGCTCTGCTGGCGCTTTAGCCACCACAGAATACAGTAAACACAAACTGTGAGCCAGAGTAGGTCATTGAGAGTCTTCCCTGCCTTGGGCTTAACATGACACTTAAGTACTACTACAAGGGGAGAAAGAAAAGGCAAGGCTGCACACATTACAAACTGCCTCTATTCTCTGCTCCCAGGCTGAAATGTCAGAGCCATTCTTTCAGTGCGGAGGGAAGGGGTGGGGTGGAGGTGGGCCAGACAAAAGACTCAGGATTCTATGGTGATTTGTTGCATTTTCATTATAACTACTTTGATTGTGCAGGGGGAGGTAATCATGGATCTAAACAGGGCCTGAAAGTAACTGTTTTCCAAGTGTGCAACTTGAAACGGTCCCCCCCCCCCCCCACCCTCCCTGACAAACGGAGTAGTGTTTTCTGCATGACAATCCCACCTGCTGACAAATCAAAGACGGTTTCAAACATACACTTAGATCCTTTAAAGGAATCAATCCCAACAAGGGGAGGAAACAAAGACAACAGAGGGAGTCAAAAGGACATGCCAATACCAAGAGGGAAATGCTGAAAGGAGCTTCTTTTGCACACGCTCTCCCATTTATTGGCATTTATCAAACGAGGTGACCACCGCAAGACAGGATTGCGTCAACATGTGCCATGCCGCACATGAAACTAATTTTCTAATAATACCACCGAACAAAAAGAAAGCTCTCATATTCTATTTCGTTTCCCTGCACTGGACTGCACCCACGGGGGGGAAAAGGTTCCTCTCCCTCCTGCATGTGAAATATATCATCTACATATCCTGGGAGCCTTTGATTACAATTGTTATTTAACGTATTTGAAATCTGCTGCAACCTGCGAGTGTTCACAGTGTGGGGTGGCAATGAGAGCAGCAAGTTGTTCACTCTCCTATTAACGTAAGTGTTCCGCTCCCAATTCCCCCATTAGCACGTGGCTACAAAATCTCACAATACCATTGATTAATTGAAGGAGGTTGTTCTTTTAATATCCGGCCTTAATCACACCTTCTGCGCGGCAAATGAACTGGTGAAAGCATTCGAACGCCCCCCCTGACCCTCCGTGCCGCTGTTGACTTTTCAACCCGATCTACACTGCACTAACTCAAGCAAGAGTCAGCTCTCTGAAAGCTGATTTTATACTATAGTGTATGGAAAATATTTACAGCATGGAAGGAAGGGAAAATACATTAAAAGGCAATTCTTGTATACATAATTTGTAATACGTTTGGAAAAGTGCAACAGTTTGGCGCTTTCTCTCCTGACCTGGTAGAAAATAGGTTCTGCTGTATTCTGGGTAGCGTGTCACACATTGTACGCAATCACAAACAAATAGAACGTGCACAAAGAGAAAGAGGGAGAGGGAGGGGATATTTGAACCAAGACAGGGCTTGTCATGCGATTGGACCAGGTCCATTTCAGCCAGATAACACAATGCCAGGTCGGGAGACATTTTGCCTGTCAGGCCACTTAGGCTGAGCAGACAAAGAGGTGAAACAAATCCTGCAGAGGCTACAAAGCTGCAATCCCTCCCAGGCCAGACAGCCTGAGCCTCCTCCCTCCGCTCTCCGTTGGCAGCCGCCACTCGATTAAATAGCTGCTGTTAATTATACCTGGATTGTGAGGCGTTCAGGCCCCGTGGTTAGCAGCTATCCATCAACCCCCACCCCCCCCCACCCCCCACACCATTATTCAGCGGCCTGGGTTGAGCCTGCGTGGTGGACAGCGGTATGTGCACTGGCACAAAACAACCGACTGAACTAAAGCAGTCCTCTCATTCTTTACCATACGGTTCCACATGTCGAGCCCAAATATGTATTTGCAAATAACTGTTGCAGCTAATTACTGCACAGCAAAAACATGTAATTAGCCACACAGCAATACAGTGAATGGGAGATGTGTAATTTTACCAGTACGCTAGTACATATATACAATATGTATGTAAGGGTATATATATTGTATATATTTTGTAGCTCTAGCCACATTTTGCCCCAATAAAGACAACCTATGCTGTGTTAGTGTTTGTCATACTGTCTGTAAGCTATCTACTGGACATAATAATGTTGAAGCTGTAGTTTATCTTTTTCTTTCTGGTCAGAATGTCTACATGCAGTGTAAGTATTCTTCTCTTCATCAGTCTTGACGGTGAAATTAAAACTCATGTTTTTCCTTTTCCCTTCGTAAATCGTAAGAAAGCAAAACATTCCAAAGGTACAAAAAGCATTAAATCAATATCAATGTATTCGCGGTGACGTGAAGCTGCCCACCTCCTGTTGCGTTCCAGCTGGAAATATCACACGTTACATTACACCAAAGGTGACACCAAAATGCTGCTTCTATAGCTTTTAATGTGAAGCATGAGGTGTAAAAAAAAAAATGAAATTAAAAATAAGGTAATGTGAGCGCACTCACAACCTCAAACACTGCACTCATTAAAAGGAACAGAAATTAAAAAAAAAAAAGAAACACAACAACAACAACAACAAAAAAACAATACCTTTTATTCCCTAGCATTCAGCGTTGGCTGGCACTCTCGTGATTGAGGCTGGGCTTTGTTTAATTAATTTCATGGCTTGATGGAATGACTGGGGGCTTATGTCTCTGGCACCGGGCTGACACACCGGCCCTTTAAGCCTCAAACTCATTGCCATAATGTGCTCGGAGGGAAAACCCTGCAGAGAGAGGTGGAACCAGCAGGGCCCTTTTTCGATCTTATCACTCACGGCCACTCCTTCCTGATTTAGACCCTGGTAAGGCGACACCGGCGCTGTGGAGATGAGGCCGTGGGTGTCTATGTTTTGTCATTGATTAATATGCAAAGTGTCAATTGATCTACTGTATGCACGCGCACACGAAAAACACAAGACACACATATGGTTTGACTGTCCCTCGCGAGTCATCGCCATCTCAGGTCCTGACATAGTTGCGTGGAGGCTATCAGCCTCATCAGTTAGAGGATGAATGTTCCCCCATTCGATTTGTACAAAAAGATCCAACCACGTGGCGCGAGACCAACTAATGAGCATTTTCCAGTTTTATGAATTGTTGAACTTGCTTTTTCCGTTCATTTCGCAAACACCGTGGAATCAAATCACCCTAAGACCTTAAACTTGCAACGATAGATAATCCATGAGAGAGCGCACATCACTCCCTGCTTCCTGTGCATTTACATAACGCGGCGCCGCGTAAAGACTGGGCGTGGCACTTTTGAAATACGCATTGAAAAACTCTTTGACTTCTTCTATTTAAGATTCGTTGGAAAGCAGTCAGCGATTTGGTGGAGTGGATTTGTGGCAAATTCCCCAAAATGTGAAAGAAACGCTTGTGTCCTTTACCCCTTTGAACCTAAATGATACAATTACTCTTTTCAGAGGGCCATAAATATTCATCAGATTAGAACAAGACAAAACAAATCCATAATAATTAGCTTTATATCCCACTGTAATATACATTTTCTGACAGCGCTATGAGGCTCAGATTGTCCCATCAGCATTCATACACAGATATCTGTGGACATACAGGCAAAACTTTAAACTGTCCAAGATCATGTATAGTACCACTGACATGCCAAATGATGACCATTCCTGAGGGAGCCCGACTCATTCTGAAATAAACAATATTACAGACGAGCAGGCCAAGCAAAGACTTGGGTCGACCAGGATCATTTTAACCCAACATCAACCCCTGTGAGCTCTGCCCAGATGAAAAATACGGTCGTCTCTTTGGAGCTAGCACGACGACACTTTACGTTCACAGTCAACAGAATTGTGTGGAATCAGCCGATTGTGGAGAGAGAGAGAGATCTACGTCTTATTCTGAAAGGGCGTCGATGAGATATCAGTGCATGAAAAGGTGTGTACAATCAGTTTCAGAAGCATCGTAGTACGGTAGGTCCTTTGAAATATTTTCTTTGGATACGTGCCTTACTGTGTGTCTTCATTTTTTTTTTTTTTTTTAGTTCCCTTCTGACTTCCCTTTCTTTTAAGAACTGAAGTATCCTTTGTCTGACTGAGAGTACTCACACCACGATGCTGTTGAAGCTGCAGCTTCGATCCAGGCAGTCACTGTGCATCGCCGCTCCTTTTTTTTTGTTGAGGGAAGCGGCACAGAGACAAAAATTATTAATATGAAGCAGACGCTCCTTTTTTTTTCTTTTTTTCTTTTTTAAAGTGATAAAACAAGATGGACTGTCGCGGATGGCAGAAATGTGGAGAAAATACTATAAATATGCATTCCATTACATTTGGGAGAATTTAATTCAGGGCAAATAATTTGAGAGATGAGCCCGCCGCTGAAACGATGGTCTTAATGGACAGGTGTCCACTTAAAATCTCTGGCAAAGCTAAGACTAATGGATTGCTTTATATGCAGCACATTCAGAGAATGGAAAAGGGATTGGGAGAGCTTAAGCTCCTGAAGCACCCTGCACATACAGATTCCTGCATAAATACGCTGCTTTAATTTCCACAACTCGTGCGTTTGTCAGATGTAACCTTTTTTTTTTTCTAGCTCTGCATTTCATGTGCAATGAAAATTAACCTGACTGTCACACAGGGGCCAGAGCAATACACAGCAACTGTAACATAATGCGGAGATGACCAGTACATGTGTTCCGCTTTCGCTGAGCTCTTGTTTATCTTTCTTTCTTTTTTTAGCTTCTGTTTTGTTTATTTGATTTCCTCCTGAATTAATACCAACGTGTCTCCTGCAGGCTTGTTTCAGTAATCTGTAAGTGCTGTATATACCGTATGTCACACTAGTTACTTGCACATTATACACAATCAGCATTTCTTAAAAAAATAACTATAACTAAAAAATAACTAAGCATAATTGTAGCCTTTTTTTCCCTCACCGTCCATGCGGCAACTGTTTTCCACCAGATTCCATACAGTTTATACTATATTATGTCGCAGTGCTGTGCAGGCGCTTCTAAGTGCCTTTTTCCTCACAGCAACAATGTGACTCTGATAAACACTGAGAGCAGACATGATGTTCACTGTGAAATTCATTCAACCCAAGAAAAGAATGGAACACAATAGCTGCCTGGAAGATTAAAGATTCAATGGTTGAAATAACTAAGACAAAACAAATCAAGGCACACAGGTTTTGTCTTGTCATGTAATATATTTTCCAGTCAAATGAAACACAAAACTAAACAGGTATTGCTGCACGTTTTAGTGTCAGGTGCATGTAAAAGACAGTACATATAGCACAGCCAGAACATTGCTGAAAGCAAATCCAGTTCTTCCGAATAGTAAATGCTGAGAGAAGAAGTCAGGGAAGGTGGGATGAAGCATTTTCCTGCTCTTATCTGGTTTCCCAGGGGTGACCGGGAGGGACGGCAGTGGTGTGCTTGTGAGGACTATAACCCTATAAAGTAACTATATGCCCCACAACACTACTGCCATACTATCAAAGGAGGAGACGCACAGTATAGGATCAGGGCGTGGCTTTATTGCGACCGTTTTACCGGCTGATAATGTCAGCTGCAGGTCTGAGGAGAGTCTGATGAGCAAAATCAGTTGGCCTCCGAGCTGCCACCATCACACGACACGGACTTGATGTGCCGTGTTTACACCAAAGTAATGCCGCTGTGTTGTCTCTACTACTATGTTTAGCACTGGCACAACCATCACACTACACGTGTGCCAAATATAAATATTAATAGAACCCACAACATTTAAAAAAAAAAAAAGTTTTAAAGTGAGGTTATCTCATGGTGTCATCTAGTGGTCATGCTGCCTAACTGCAAAAAAAATGGAATTCAAATAAAGTTTCACAGTTGGCAGTAAAAAGTGTTGGAAGGTAAGAACTGCTGTTATCATGCTACATCTCCTTCCCCTGCTGTTGCTGCAATGGTGTGTGATGCCAGTACCATACCTCTGCACGTGCCTCAAGACACTCCACGTTCTACCGAAGCCTTCGTCTCAGCTGCGAGGACAGACTGTACACACACACACACACACACACACACACACTGTGACTGTGGAGCATCTTGTACATGTATATCAGCCATATCAGCTGAGGCGGATGAAGACGTACGCTGTCAAATGCTGTTCACCAAGACACTTCTGGTTCTTTTGGTACGATTTTCTCGAGGGAGCCAAATGTGGACATTGTTTAATATCTAATGGTAAACGGTTAAATAGTTAAGTGGAATGAACTCCCCACAGTGGTTTTTATTTAGGAGGTTATATTTCCCTGCAGTTTGGCATATTTTCCCATTTGAGGTAATGCTCTGGGCGATTTAAGAGCCGCCGGGTGAGACTGACATCAGTCAGTTTGACGACATTGTGTGTTTAGATGGTACAAAAAGAACTGGAAGCAGGGGGGAAAATGCTAGCCTCCACCAATAATAGCGAACCTGGACGATGATGATCATGGATGCGCCGTCGTCTTCATCTTTGCAAATTGACACGAATCGTGGAACAGGTTGCTGACCCCTGCATGAGAGGGCGGCTTCGAAAATACCCCCTTGTTTCCCCCTGTTGAAATGTTTTGGACTAAATCGAATTGATCAATCTTCTCACAACTCCTGGTAGGGCAAACAACCAACCCCCCCCCCACACACACACACACACACACACACACACACAAAGGCTCAGAACAGATAAAGGAAAAGTTTTTAAAAGCTCACCCGTGAAGTCTCGTCATGTACAAGTATTTAAAAATGAAATAAAAAACACAATTCGAACAATTTCTCTAGCTCTGTGCATATTTTCTTTACATTTAACTCTCAGTGTTTGTGTCACACACACACCTGAGCTGATACGTGTCAGTGTCAAGGAAGGCACTGCTGGCACCACTATTCACTCTCTACCTTTTTCCTCTGAATGGCGTGGTAGTTATAATTTAGTTAAGGGACATCAAGGCGGCGGCCTCTCCTAATAGCCTCGAAGCAGCGCATCAGGCTGGATCCTCACACATGGCGGGGGCAGCGCTTGCAGGCATCCTACCACATGTCAGCTAGTCAGCTGACACGTTAACAATCTCATTGTGTGTGTGTGTGTGGCAGCCAGAGCACAGAGAGAGAGAGGAAAGAAAGCAAGGAGTGGAAGGAGGGGTTGAGACAGAGGAGGTGGAGGAAAGGGGGTGCCTGTAACAGTGGGAGAGGGAGGAAGGGTTTTTAGGAAAGATGCCGAAGAAGAATTAGTGGAGAAATAAAGTAGATAAGCTGATACTGGTCCTTTAAAGGTGTGATCAGACTGAATACAGAGCAAATTTTAAAGGCGGTTTGAATACATATAAAGTCAATTCAAAGACGTGTGGGCATGAATTGGCGAAGATACGTCCATATCAAACCTACCCAGAGTTCTAAACACAGACATGGTTGGGTGTATGTTTCTCTCTGGCTACAGGTAGCACCTGTGCTGTTGATATATTGGCTGTCAACAAATGACAATGGCTGGAAAAAACAGTGTGAGTAACAGGTTAAAATCACTTACCTAAAGACATTTATATTTAAAAAAAAAAAAAAAATCTATACAGGTTCCACATCAATAGTTGCCCTGTAATGATGTAATGATGTTTGTTCTAAACATGCCTTTATTGACTGCACATCCAATCATAATAACGTCAAAAGCAGGCACACGCATCCACCTGTTAGTGTGAACTGAAATAACTGACGGTAATTGTATCGCAGACGCTTCCCATCGCCAGAGTTTTGTATCAGGTCAGCCGAGCCCAATAGCAATCATGCTTGCCGCAGACGCTTTCTTTGAGAGTCCTAATCACATCCTAACAACAGAGAGGCATTCCATTTTCTTCATGCAGAGGCTCCATACACACAAACATCAATAGATGGCCACTAAACACCAATAGAAATATCAGGAAAACAGCAGGGAAGCCATATTTTCTTGACTGCAACTAAGTGAATATAATTGCCCTCCTGCAGTTGGCAAGGATAATGTTATTATATGTGAATCAATACTGTATTGATAGTGTGCTGCAGCGGCAACAGAGATGCACATGGAAGCATTATCATAAGGAAAGCCCCTTAACAAATCTGATTAGCCGCCTTTTGAGAGGGCTGTTCCCAGAAGGACCTGCTGTCACACTGACCCTGCTTAACCTCTTGATTTTCCGGGTTCAAGTCCAATTAACCTTTGGGATGAAGCAAGAGTGTCACCAGCAGTGCAGTCGATAGAAGCCCAATAGTAATCATTTCATTTTCTGGTTCATCAAACAGGCCCGGGCCCCACCTCACTTATCTCAATCAAAGGCGCGGCCATTTATCATTGTAGACACTCGGGACAACAGTTTGACCAAAAGCAAGGCTGGTTAGAGACTCAGACGCCCATCTGTGCCGCACTGACTCATGTACCGCATTGACTTCCTATTGGAAGCGGGCCAGGCTGTATTCCTGGGAAACGCTGGTGTTGCTGACGCTGGCAGTATGCCCCCCCCCCCCCAATACAAACCCACCCTTCCAAACAGACACGGGGCTAATTTGAACACAACGTCAGGTGGAATGAATGAGTCCGATGATTTGCATGACAATCAGGCGAGTGAACTTTTACTCGTAACCGAACTCCTCCTGCAGTTTTTCGAGGGTGGGTGATGCTGCTTCTGATGACACATGAGAGACGCCCCTCCATTTGCTAAATGTGTAGGTGTGTCAGACTAAATACTAGGGGTGTGCGTCACTCCCTTATAAGACGATCTGATACGTATCTAGATACATGGGCTACCATAAAGAACGATTTGGTGCAGTCTGATGCAATCTGATACAGTTCTTAACGTGTGTTTAATGTGGGCATTCATTTTCCATTATAAATCAAAATAAGCCAATTTTATAAAAGCAGCATTGCTTAACTTCGAATAGATACTGTATATTTCATTAAAGACCAGGGAATCCCTAATGTTTTCATTGCCCCAGACCTCACAAATGGCAAGACTTTAGTCCTATTTTCCTTCCAAACTTTCTATTTGATGGTGCACTGTAAACTGTCAGGGGGAGATTAAAAGTGACGGAGCGCATCAAAGATCCACATCAAAAGTTTTTTGGACTATTGGGTTTTCGGAAAAATGGTGCAGTCCCCGCAGAATTAGCATCAAAGCTTCAGTCAGCCGATTTGTAACTTTACGATGAATCGTTACACCCCTACTAAATACTGTATCTCTGTGGCTATCACCTCTGGATTAAATGCGTGCCCTGTGGAGGAAGTGTCCCTCAGTAAGCCTGATTTTCCTAGTTAGCTCACAGTCTTGTCATGTACATGTGCGCAAGGGAGACTCTCAGTTCCCGACTGGGTCTGAGATGCCAGACACTTTGATAGATTGATGACTCACCTCAGAGGTCAGCACAAATACACAAGTTGTAGGATGTAATTAGAGGATCCCTAGGGAGCTGAGATGAGTGGCAGATTAAAATCAGAGGAGACGGGCTATGCCAGAGGAGGATTTAGATTCTGTTACATGTTCCCTTGTTTTTATACTGTAGATTCTATATTTTGTTTTCAGTAGAGCTGTCAACAAACTGTATGCAGAGTGAAATATTGGAGTGGAACAATTTTTTTGGGGCCGTGAAATGAAACAACTGAATGAAAACCTGAGAATGGAAAGCATGTATTGACTGAGTTCCTCTATTCCACGTGTCATGTGAACACAACAACAGCATTTAGAGGATGTTTAATCCCATGAATCCTGTCTGCAACCATCTGACGGAGGAAACCTGTGTCACACTGTGTGGTTGGACTAATGTGCTAGATTACCATTACCGTTACTACAATTACCACAAGTCCTGCTAACAAGCTACCACTCAAAGCCAGAGTGTCTGCTCGTTGAGAGGAACTGACTCTCTGTGAACCACTTTACATTCCTGTCAGTAGCTCTGCTCCACTAGCACGTGCTTTTCAAACACAGCGACCGTTGCTTACTTTTTGTGAGTCTGTTAAATGATCAAATTCTCTTTAATCAGGTTGTTATCTAATAAAGCTACAAAAGAAAATGCCCCCAAAGTGTTTCTTTGACATGTGAGGGATGAGCCAAGTTAGCCACTACCGTAAAACATCCAGCTAGTTTATTTATTTGCAGCTGACGAAGGTCTGGCGTGATTTAGGTTGCAGAGATAGTGTGTCCTCTCCGAGGGAAAAAAAAACAGCATGGTGATGGAAACATGACTTTCCTTGGGGGGAATGCAGCATCGGAAAGGTATACTGGCCCCCTTCCCCTAACACCACTATGGAAGTTTTTTTTTAAGAGATCCTCAAAGATCCTTCAGGATACTCTAGAAACCTTAACAATCAAGAGCCTTTTTTTTTAATTTTTTTTTACTGTTGCAGGTAGTGATTGAACTTCTCTTGATTCTTTCAACTATTCCACGTCTCTACGGCTTTCTCCATTACTCTTTTTTTCTGAGAAGAACTCAAAGTGTATCAATCTAGTGTTTGTACAAGACCTATTAACTCAGGAGGGGTTCCTAAATAAACCACTGCATACTTAAGGCAGTCATCATACCTTCCAGACGTATAAAAATATAATAAATAATAATAGTAGAACTGCACAATGCTCTATTACAAGACAATAGAGTGCTGCAGGAATGAGTCCTAAAACCCGGAAATGAAATTGCAATTTTACACTTCCGGTTCCCCTGTCTGGAAGTCAGTGGGTTTTTGGTTAGATGCCTGAAATAAGGTCAGTGGTTGACACAAGAATGCACAAGAACACATAAAACACGTCAGTAGCTGGCACAACAATTGGCTAAATGAGACTACAGAGGTTGTCGCGGACGTTAAACGTCTTCACGCCGAAACACGGAAAGTCATCTACTCACCAGTCCGCCTTTACAGCCTTGTTGTGTTTATACTCTATATCTATCTGTCCATGTATCTATATCTATCTATATTCTCTTAATAGTGAAGCTTAGCCATGCGACCGTGCTGTAGTTCCTTTATAGCCTAACGTTAGCTTTTTACTTCTGGCGATTCCATTTACGCTTCAAAGATCATAAAAGTGGTGTTCATTAGTGAAGATTATCTCGCTGAACAAAACGTGTAAGTATCATAAACTTTTGTTTTGCCACAGAACTTATTTTCTGCAATAATCCAAAATCCCGTGGAAAAATCCCGTTGGCTTTTTGTCGAGAGAACCAGGGCGATGCTAACTTCCGGGTTGGCCTACGAAAATACGTCACCCCTGCAGCACTCTAGACACTTTAGACACGGCATTTAATTGAACATTTGCATTCTGAACATGCATGTCATTCTGTCCATACTGTCACTGTCAAATTCAACACCGTTGTGAAATTGCGTTGGAATTGACAAAAGAATCGCTCCATCTGCCTGGAGCAGGACAAGACTCCCTGCTTCTCTCATTTTAGAGATGCTAATGGTGTGGCTCTACCGCCACCAGACAGAGGGGTCACAAAGTCAATACAGAGGCTTGCTGAGTGTTAACAATGAGCTGCTGGGACGGCGAGAGAGGAGGCCGGCAGCAGGATGAACAGGCTTTGTTGTGCCACATGGCTTCCAGGCTGAATATGGGCCATGAGGGAGTTGTTCACCCAATTGTTCCACTTTGGGTGACATGCATCCGCCTCCATAGCAGCTCTATTTAAATAGCCGCACCCCCACTCCCCACTGACAGATGTATCTTTATTCAAGGATTTACTCTGTTTTTTTTTTCTTTCTTTGAACAGGATTAGGATTATTTAGAGGGGATTAGTGTTATTTTTTATGGATAATGTCAGAGCTTGTGTCAAAGGGGATGAATCTGAGGGGGTCATTGGCTGCCTGTTTGATGTTTTGTTTGAGCTGTTTGTTTGACCCGTAGTGAGCTGGAAGTGGAGTGCTCTCTCTCGTGTTATGTGTCTGTCATCAGGAACAGTTATCCAGTTACACGTGTGGTATTTAGAACTCGATAAAGCAAACAACAACCAGATTTTCTGTAAAAGTATTATTCCTATGTATATACAAAAAAAAAAAAGACCATCACTAAACTTGTTAGGGAATTAATCTAATTCTTACAAAAAAAATGGGTTTTTATTATAATAAGCCTTGTGCGAGTGTCAAATCAATCGAAAGCTCAGTTCACCACTGTGTAGGTAAAATAGTAACTGCTTTGCCTGGCATTACCTAATAAATAAAGTTGAGGATTTTCTAACCCCACATGAATACCAATATCAACGGGAAGTTTCCAAAGTAAGGTTAGAAGATCACAGGACCAAAATGAACTACCTCTTTGCTTCTTAAATAGTGAGCCATAATACCAATGTCATATACAGCGTGAAAAAAAAAAAACTTAATTAATAAATTACTCAATTCTATGAATTCTTTCAAGCTTTGAGACAGGTATATGTCCAGCCCTCTTTGGCACATCATGTTGTTCGGCTGTTTGAGTGACACCCCTTAGTAGAGTTCATCAGGTGTCTCCTTTTAAGTACCAAAATAAATGACCATATTTCTGTTTGCGGTGGTGTAAATAATAATGGACAGCTCTCAGCTTGTTGCAACCGTTTCCACTTTCTTACTGTGTGCTAGATGTGCAGCTAGGTACCAGCTAATACCAGTAAAAAGTGGAAAAAGATTTAAGCCTCCACAATCATATGGAAAGAATAAAACAGGCATACTCATGGAGATGTGTTATTCAAAATAACAATAATAATAATAATAATAATAATAATAAATAAATAAATAAATAAGAAGCTAATAATAACTAACTTGAGATAATTGGATATATATGGACAAGGATCAACCCTAAAACTACTTCCAAACATCAAAATGAACAACAACAAATGGCGGTCACGCTTGTTATCTGACATTATCAAACCTTTCTCTTCATCATTTTTTTTTTTTTATCTTGGGATAACAAATGATGCTTATATTTATTATTTCAGTGTGTTATCGCGGGACAACAAGTTAACTTCGTTACCTGACATTATCAGCATTTAATCTGCAATTATCTCAAGATAGCAAATGGCGTGGCATGATCTGGATATCAACGATTGCTTTCACGGGATCATGACTTAAAAGTGCCCGCGACCATGAGCTGGATAAGCAGTTAAAAAAATATAGGGATGACTTTAAAATGTCACCTTATGGGGATAACGAACGAAGCTCATACTTTATCTGCTTTTTTTTTTTTTTAAGCCCATTTTTCTGAGACAAAGTAACCAGTATCAGTACAGTACAGTACATGCTGAATTGTGTTTTAAAGCAAGGGCTTTGTTTTCATGTTGCGTTGGCCTCTTCTAATCCTAAATCCACTGAATGGCAGAACAACAAAAGCAATAAAAACACCATTGACAGTTTACAAGTCAAACAGGCCTTTAAACAACAAATGACGAGAAAATCCTGATGGGTGGCCACCGGTCTTGTTGGTTAGATATCTCCATGTGTGTCCTACTTGTCTATGCCCGGCCAGGCCTACAGGCCATCCATTTATCTATGGGAATTAGAGGATCCTACAGCTGTTCATTTATCTCCAGCCGTCA
Organism: Enoplosus armatus; assembly: GCF_043641665.1. Taxonomy (NCBI): domain Eukaryota; kingdom Metazoa; phylum Chordata; class Actinopteri; order Centrarchiformes; family Enoplosidae; genus Enoplosus; species Enoplosus armatus. Next base: position 23,485,498 of record NC_092183.1, on the reverse strand, counting down.
GTTCCCCTCAGCATCACAAAAGCTGAATCACGTAAGACGTCACAGCTGACGCCGCATAAGACCGTCGAAATGTCTCAGTCTGACCATGTCAATTCCGAATGCTAGGGCACACTTTTCATTTACATCTGAATAGGTGGCCTCGTGTCTAGCAGTCAAGCGGTTTGTCATGCAAAGTAAGAGCACAGAGTGGAGGTAAATGAGCACAAAGCAGCAGTGGAATCAGAACCTCAGCGGCACCAATTTCATCACACCAGGATGAGATTTTGTTTGTGCTATTATTTGTTGGCAAAAGCAAGTACATTACATCTGCACGGGAAAAAGTCCCTTCCAAAAATACCCTAAGTATGAAGTCGAGCGGAGTGTCGCGCTTTTCTCAGAAATGTAAAACCAGCCACTGTATGATTCAGTCACAGTCAAGAAAAATAATGTTAAAAAATGAATTATTTGGAACCTTCTTTGTTTTATGTCAAACTCTAGAAAATGGATCAATCCTTGGGCCATGCTTGTATTTGGCAACATCATCAAGAAACGACTCATCGCTGACTCCTTTGAGGATGTCAGTCCTGCTGTAGAAACGAGCTAGACTGTAATGATGATATCAGGTATGTCTGACATACTTGTAGTTGGTCCTGAAAACTAGGAGACAGGAGATGCATTCACAGTGACAGTGAGCAAGTCAGGAGACTCAGAGGATTTACACCTCAAGCTAATTCTCAGAAACTGGTAAGTGCATCCATCATTGCTCTCTATGCTGGGCTACCCGAACCAACAACAGGTTCATTCAGACCACAGCAGCCAGAGTGCCCAAGATATTACTCCAGGACCTAAAATCCCTCCAATGGCTCCCAATATTGATCCTGTATTGATGCAATACAGCATCATCTTCAAATGTATTATTACTATTACAATTTTCCTGAAACAGGGTGCTAACAGATAACGCTTCTATGCTCTGCAAACATGTAAAGACGTGACGTGGCATGACAAAAATAATCAAATAATAATAAAATCAAAATGTGTGGACAGGTTTGATGGAGCTCAGCAGCTTTATTCCAAATGATTTTATTTTTAAACATCTGCGTGTTTAGAAAGAACACAGAAAACATATAGACACGGGTTAAAGAGGACCTATTATGCTTTTCCTTATTTTCTGTTATATACAGTATATAATGTTACAATGTTGGATATTCATACTAAACGTTGCCAAATAATGAGGTAAACGTATGTCAAAGTAATCCCTGTGAGCCAACAGCTCACAGAGACTGCTCTGAACACTCCGTTTCAGTTTTTTTAAACCGCCATGTCTCTCTGATGTCAGATAGGCCCGGATGTCCTTATATGGTATCTCTGCTCCAGGCACAGACCAGATGGTTATGTTTATGTCAACGTTGCTTAGTAACGTTTAAGGTTTACAGTTTGCCTTTGGAAATTCTTCCAAAGACTTCCGGAACTTGGTCGACCAATCAGAGGAAAGTGGACTTTTACAGAGGGGGGCCTTAAAGAGACAGGAGCTCAAACGGCTTGTTTCAGACAGATGGTGAACTGAGGGGCTGCATGACTTTTTTGAACTGTGGATCATGCAAAGCTACTCTAGTGGAATCACATAATGAAAATATAGAGCTGGAAATTAGTATAATAGGTCCCCTTTAAGATTTTGAATCAGATCCTCAGACTCAGAATCATGGCGTGATCTTGTCAGTTGCTACAAACTCTGCAGGCCGTTGGTCTGAAGAGGGTGGACTGTGTCACTGTGTCCTGCTGAGCACATCATTGCCACTCAACAAATAAGTCCACACTATAAAGATCAAGAGTGGATCCCATAGGAGAACCCCCCACCTCCCTCTCCAGCACCGCCCCCCCCCCCTTGCTCCCCTGACCCAGCACATAACATCTGACCTGTGCAAGAAATTTATCACAACATTTCAATTAGAGACTGGCAAATCTCAAAGGCAGGTGGCTATCTGGGAGCCGTTTGACCTTGCTGCCTAGATTAGCTCAGCCTTCCAATATGATTCTGTGATCTGACCCCTCGGTGTGCTGCATCAGTCAGCTTCCGCCCCTGGATTGTTGCTTACCAAAGAGCTGTTAAGAGGCTCAATAAGGAAATTGAAGGGCCACCATGATTTCCTTATGGTGTAAGAATCCACATCCATACTGCCCAATCAATCATTCTAAATCACTGCTGCTCATCATGTAAATGTCCATCTCACTGCTCCATCAAGAAGATATTTTCAATAGTGGTTCAAGCTATAGCCACTTAAAGAAAGCTTGTGTGGCAGCCAAGTATCCCTAGAAATTATGTTTATATTATAGCCGGAAAAATACTGGATTTTTGAGGCAAATACTATATATCAATATTTGTGAGTGGAAAAATTCGATAATCATATATCAGCCAAATTTTATGCGCTGTACTCTTCCTGTTCACATCCTACCTCAAAGAACGCACTTACCAGGTAACTTCTGCGACAGAACCTTGTAGCCTCACTACTGGGCTCCCTCAGGGTTCTGTTCTGGGTCCCCTACTCTTTCCTCTTTACACCAAGCCCTTGGTTCAGACTGCATCTTGGCCCATAAAAGACCACTCTTCATGTTTCTAAATGTAGCACTTGAAGCAGTTCTGAACACTTAAATTAATTTGATGAGCAATACTTGCATGATTCTTGCAATTTTTGGGTTGTATCCACGTGGCTGAATGCACGAAGCGCAAGTCTCTTTGGATAAAAGCGTCAGCTAAATGAATGTAATGTAATGTGGTGTCTGATAAGCCTTCAGATTCACTGATCTGTTCTTCAAAATGGAATTCCTAGATTTTATTGTCTCAAACGGTACCGGTCTAAATGCCTGCTAAGGGTTGGATGTCGGGGTGGTGAGACTTTCAACTAACCTTGACCATCTGACCGCAGTTGTCATACACATATATTTTAGGAAGAAATTGTTTTAATTATTTGGGTTTTTGTTTCATGTTTAACATTTTACCTAACATCTTATCTGAGGCTATGGACCTTTGTTTTCTCTTCATTTATAATTACCTCGGAATGAAAACAATGAACTTTTTGTTTTTCAACCTTAAACAAGACAAACAGTTGAAGGAAATGGGTGGATGACTTCAAAATCTCATTGTATTAATAAAACAAATGATGCTTACACAGTATCAGATTTTTGTAAGTCCATTGCTCCAAATAAAAGACACCAGCTCTAGCTATGTCTTTTATGGACATAGTGTTAGAGTTAGGGCCACCATCTGTTGTCTCAGCAAAATGTAAATTTCAAGTCAGAATCACAAGATTTTGATTTTGCAGAGTTGTATTTTATAACCAAGTACTAGTTTTCATTTTCAAGCAGCATCTTAAGACAGTAACCACTAAATGACAAACTCCTAAAACTGGTGTCTTTGCTTTTTCCTCTTCTTGCATGCCAAATAGCCAAACTAACAAGGTTTTATATGATGGGCTAGGTTACATAATTTGCTTTTATTACATTTGATTGGAAAAATGTATACACATGCAGTGCAAGATGAGTTATCAAAATAATTCTTTACAGGAAGGAGGAAAAATTGTGATTATGGTTTGAATTTTTCTTTTGTTTCATTTGTATCAGCACTTGATATTATTATTATTTTAGCAGAACTATCAGGATTTTGGTATCTCAGCCAGAAGTTCCTCACAATCTTAACACCAAAACCACCTCACCTGCTCTTATCAGACTCCACATCCAGGTTGTCAGGGACTGCCCGATTACCGGGCGGTGTCAGGTTACCTCTGACCACAGAAAAAGACATGGGAGGGGATGGACTCTGTTTCAGCAGGGCCCTCAGACAGTCAAGGCGCGACTGTTGTCCCCTAGCTTCCTCCAGCCCAGACTCCATCCTCCTCAGTCATCACGGCTGGGAGGACTCGTGGCTGGAGAGCGAGGCCCGTCCCGTCCTGTCTGAGGATGTATAAACAGTATCCTCGTCTTTCCCCAATTGTTGTCTTTATCAGGTGCTCAGTCTGCGACAAGTGAACCACGGCCTGCTGATAGATATTTCCTTTCAAAGACAAGAATAGGTCAGTGTTGTCAATAGCCACCTAGCTGCCACATTCTTTGGTCATCCACCGTGTTGTGGTGCAGCCCAAGGTGGGAAGTTTATTTAAGTAGTTGACTCAGTAGTTAAGTGGGCCAGGAGGGCCAGATTTGTCATCTGTAGATTCATAGTGCCATTTTACTAGAAATAATGGAAATGCATTGGGAAAATGTGTTTTTATGAATAATGGCTTTCTGATGCTAAAAAATACATTTTGTTTCTAATAATTTGCCATTGTGTCCCATTCAGTTCATTTAATCTCAGAGGAGATTCTGCCCGTCTAGTCAAAAGACTAGAAAATGAATGATATGCTCTACCAAAGAATGTATATAATACCATGCATGGCTTACACAGACAAAAGATCCCCTAGCGCTTCCTTTACTTTAATATGCCACACTCTCTTGATCTATACGTTTGATTGCTATTGATTGTCTGAAAGATTTTATCTCAAAATCAATAGTTTATGGAGGCTGTGATATACTACTGCTGTACGAGCTCAAATTTGTCACCCCCCTACGTAGCCCCCCCACATGTGAACAAAAGGCAACGGTAAAACATATCCTATTGATTTTTCCTCATTGATTTCTTTATCACTCTGATAAGGTAATGACAACATACGCAAACCTATCAGTCTGCTGTGAGATGGATTGTGTTTTTGTGCTTTAATTAAATGGGTTAATTGGTCGATGTGGCCCAAACAGTGTCTTCAAGGCCCAGCCCGCGCAGCCACAATCATATATCACGTTGGAGAGGAAGACAAAGTGTCGGACAGTCAGTCTTGTAGGTTATGGTACATAGAGTATTAATGTCACAACACACTTTCTAAAAAAATATGTACTTGTATGGGTGTATTGTTTGTGTACGTGACCAGGATAGGGGCAGACTTTTTGAACTTAATGCACTTGAAAGTACTGAAAATTACGATTCGTAGGCCTCCAGCTTCACGGCAGGAAACTGGCGACAACCCCAGTTAATGTGCATTCCCCTGTTTCCCACGATCCTGAAGTAAGGCGTGTTGTGAATATTCTGCCTATACTCTCTCTCCTGATATCTGCAGCCACAGTCCCTTTAATACCTTTAATATTATACTGATACTCTGGCATCGAGAGAAACTCAGTGTTGGGTAGCTACAGCAGAACCTACAATGAAATTAAAAGAAAGTCCCAAGGTGTCCATACAATACTGACGACAGAGAAATGCCATATGGACTATTTCAAAATGTCTGAAGTTACATGGGATATAATACTACGCTGGGCCTGAAAAAAATAAGCTGTGTGACAACAGTCTTTTGAAGGAAAATGTCATCAATCAACATTTCTTCTGAGAATACTGCAAATTCTTGTTTTTTTTTTCATCGTACACTTGATTTTTGTTCATGGCTCTGAGCTTTATGATGCTTTCAAGCTGGAGGTCACAGTCCGTGCTCCATTCATTTAACTACTATCACCGACATTGGCCAAGGGAATAAGTATATACCTAATAAGACCTTTAACGGATGGATTTGTGCTGATTCTCCTCAAGAATTGCAACACCTTACATTAGGCCTTGCAGCACTGTCCTGATGTCTGTGGGCCTATTTATCCCCAGTCGATAAAAATGGCGTTAACAAAGAGCAATTCATAGCTAGATATCAAGTGTTTCCATAAAGGCTCCTCAGCAGGCTGAAGGTTATCAGCATGGTTTACTCGCTGAAAAACAAGTGGAAGCCACCTGCACCAGCAGCTCGAGGAGGGGGAATGTGTGTGTGTGTGTTGGGGGGGGGGGGGGGGGCTGTGGCAAAGACCCACTGTGCTCATTTGTCATATATTCACACAGACTTCTCTCTCTCTCTCTCTCTCTCTCTCTCCCTTGCTAACAAACCTCACAGATCTCTATAAAGTGACTCCCTCCGGTTATACTGGTGTGTTCATTAGGTTAGTTTAGGAGCATGGGATGCGTCCCAGTGCAGACGTTAGTCATATTCAAATACAAATAATAGGAGAAGCAGCAGTACAGTGACAGCAGTACTGCATAATTGCACTACATGCACGTTAGTTTTGCTGTGATTTGACGCTATATGAATACAATTGAATTGAATTATTATTGTGGTACTGGTTATCTGATACGGCTGTGTGCTATTTTACATTAGGGAGTGGACTTTTGAGAAATTGGTTTTGCTGCTTTTATAAGTAGGATAATTCTGATTTATTACAACTTGGGTCATTTTTTTTTTTTTTTTGTAGTTTTGTCAGTTCCACTGTATTTACCAAAGCAATAGCTGAGGTCTCACTGAGAAGTCTGGATCGGTCAAGAAACATGAGCGGTCAGAGGATTTAAAAAAAAAAAATATTTTACAATTTGTTCACCAAATCTTAGCAATGAAGTTGTTGCCCTTTCCACTGCTGGAACCTAACAACCTGTAACCTGGTACAACCTGTAACGTAGCTTGGGTACTAGGTCCTTCCTTGTGTTTCCACCGCATTTTACAAACCAGGACTTTTTGGATATCATTAAAAAGGTGACTATAATATGTCACATGACTATAACTCCATCATTTCTATGATTTGTTTGATGTGAACCCACATCATAGTTTTTTGCTGTGCTCTACTGAGCGCATTGAGATTTACATTTTCCTATAATCTTGTATCATTATTTAAAATTTGTCCAAGGGTGTGCCATATTGCTTATGAATGAATATTTTGTTGCTTACGAATTCAACTGAATTCAATGGCCCAAAAAAAAAAGTTATTTCTTCTCTTTCTTTTAAAAGTTGCATAGTTTCAATTTACAGGTCTCTTCGAGGTATTAGAAAGGTGTGGTATAAAGCACACAATAGCATGTTGCAAATACACATATTAACCCATTTTTATGAGTCAATAATTACGCCAAATTTATAGTATATGTTTTTTGTTTGTTTTTTTTTCTCAACAGAACTGTTTCTTTATGACTGCTTGACTAACACAAGACCACCTCATTAGACAGAAGGGTTCAGGGCATAGCGAGTGTGGGGCCAGATGACCTGTGATACTGCTGAGCTGGCTTCTGTGTGTGTGTGTGAGAGAGAGAGAGAGACACAGGGAGAGAGAGCATGCGTCTCATGTGTCTTGGGGCTCTGTCGATAGCAGGCCCATACTTGGCTTTTGTCTGCGTGAGCTCCAGTTTGAGTGACACATACTGTATAACCCCGGCGGCAGGCTGAAACAGATTGAATCTGTCAGCCCGTGTGTTAACCAATGATGAGGGTGAGCCACCTCTGACAGTGCGCAGCATTTTTTATTTTTTTTTGGCCACAGGACTCGTTCAATCTGCATTCAATCAATGAAAGTAATCCCTTGTTTGTTTTAGGATGCACAGCTGGGACAGGTGACCGAGAGAATAAGAGCGCCGGCACACTGTGCGCGACCCCAACCTCTGCTTCGTCCGCAACCCTTTATGTGGAGGGCAAGTCATTTCAGATGGGTCAGACTAATGGAAAAAGAACCTCCCCCTCATCTTCCTGTGCAATGTCACAGCTCTGCAGCTGTTTCATAGGTGGACATATTTATATTGGCTAACCTGGCATGAACACAGTCTGTCTGCGACATTGGCTGAGGCCAGCGGAGGGCATTTCCGATGCATCGGTGTCCATTTTTATTCAGAAATATTCCTTAAACTTGTGTTTACCCTGAAAGTCGAGGTCAAAAGAATCCATTCATCAATGGGGAAAATCACTCAGGTGAGGTGGCCAGACAGGAACTGTGTTTGTGTGTGTGTGTGTGTGTGTGTGTGTGTGTGTGTGTGTGTGTTGGGGGCAGTTATCAGTAATATTGAGAGTGGCCAGCAGTGACTTATGCAAGTTCAAGGACTTTATTGATCGGTGCGGTGGTCTTAATCAAAGTCGGTCTTCCCCCCAGCACTCCTGGTGATTAAATAAGTTGGAGAGAGCTGACATAAGTCTTCGGCTTTTCCATCGCTTTCCAATCAGACCTCGGCTTCGTCGAGCCTGCCTTTGTTCTGCAGAGAAATCAAGGGGTTATTGTTTTAAGATATCATGATAATAATAATTATTTGTATGGTCATTTTCAAAACAACAGTTACAAAGTGCTTGCTCATGGTGGGAAGAGTTGGTCTAGACCTGCTCTGTTTGTAAAGTGTCACGAGATGACTTTCGTTGTGATTTGGCGCTATATGAATAAAATTGAATTGAATTGAACAGAAGGTGCTGCAATATGTACATTCAAAAGAAAAGATGATGGCACAGAAAGATGCAATAGAGGGTGTCAATCCCTTTATGTGAAGGTTTTATGTGTATAGGCATAACTTAGGTAGGTACATTAGCTAGTCGCTTGTTAGCATGCATACTAGTGGCATATTGGCCCTTTATTAGTCATTATAAAGCACTTATTAATGCATTATTCTGCATGACCATATTCTACAATTACTAGGCCATTAACTAAGAGTTTTCCCTCAATAACTTCCTAATCACTGCTTACTGATAGTAAGTAAGGGCATTATTATACATGAATTACAATCTTAATATGCTTTGTTCGGTATGGGCCTCATAAGGTGGTGAGAATAGTCTGTCTCCCTTAACAGCACTTAGTAAATACAAATGATTCTCAGAGACAGGCTCCATTTAGCGCCCCGAATCCCACATCTGATGACAAACCAGGTAGCAGCACCAGAGACTACGTCCGTAGCCTGCGTCATCAGGCGAAGGATTTGGGATGTGAACAGTTTAGAGTTACTGGCATGACCGGAGTAAGTGTACATAATGATGCCATACAATAAATACAATTGAAAACTGGCAATCACACTTGCATTCCTATACCTATAGTTGTGCGCTATCATGGATTTACTAAGTGTGAAGAGGAGGCAAGCAACACTAGTAGTGAATTAGTTATGAGCAAGACCTCACTTGAGAATGGGGGACATATTCTGAGCTACAAAGACTTTTGAGTTGATTTAGAATTATAGTTTTCTGTTTTGTTACGTGAGAATAGACCATATTTGTTGAGTGTTATCAAGGGCGAATGACTATTCTTATCAGGCTCATACTGAGCAAAGCATATTAAGATTGTAATCCATGTACAAACAACTCCCTTAATCAACAAGCAGTAATTAGGAAGTTATTGAGGGAGTTAATGGCCTAGTAGTTGTAGAATATGGTCACGCAGAATAAGGCATTAATAAGTGCTTTATAATGACTAATAAACAGCCAATATGCTACTAATGCTACTACTTTTCTTTTTTTTCAGTACTTTTTATTTCATTTTTATTTTCTCAACTAAACCTGCCAATAAACCCGAGCCTGAGTCTGATTCTGAGTCCGAGTACCCCTGCCTGAATGCCATCTCCTGGCCGGAGGACACCTCTGGAGCTCCTCTAAATCAGCAGATATAGAAGTGGCTTCTCAAGTTCAGAAAGTTCATAAAAATGCTTTTACTCTTACTAGCCCTGAAAGTGGGACAGAAAATGCGGCACTGAGAATGTTTGGCCAGCTAGGACTGATTTCTTAGTCTTGATTGAACGCGGGCCCTGATGCTAGCTCTATCTAAATCCTGAACCTAAGCACTGATCCAAAGTTGGCAGCATACTGCACACACACACACACCCACACCCACACACACACACACACACACACACACACATGTACACACACGCCTCTGGTCTCAGTCTCCCTGTCTCTCCTTCTCCTCTTTGTTCTGGCTGTGAATCCAATCTCAGCTCAATCAGCACAAGTGCTGGTGTTTCCTTCTCCCCCGCTGCACTCTGCACACAGATGTTAAGCAAGAAATAAAGGTCATGCAAGCATTCAAGTGTAACTGATCTGTTTCTCCTTTTCATCCAGTTATGGAGGCTGATTGAGGACGGGGTTATCAGGCGATTCAGGAGCAGATAAAGCGGGGCCCCGAGGTGTGGGCCACAGCGCGGTTGGATCTGATTAGAGGGCCAACAGGTGAAACATTTGGGTGGGGGTTCCACAACACCAGCATCAGGTCTGCTTTGAAAGATGAGTAGTGATCTCTGAAGATGAGGAGCAACATGACAGAGCTGCAAGATCTGAATCTGTGACAGTGTCCTCCCGTCAGATAGTCATCGCGGACTTTCAACATTTGTAAAGACACACCGCAGTGATTTGATTTGCCCCGATAGAGGGGATCAAGCAGGCTGAGATAAAAAAATTAAAAAAAGTTGTGTGAAGTCATGTACCGGTGAAAATTTGAAAAATGCATGCAACGAGCCAGCTAAGACTGTTTGTGTGAATGATGTATTTCAGTTCAACATAAAAGGAGGTGCTGGCTGTTATCCTCCTTTTGAGAATAAGACGGGTGTGAATCCTGATGATCAGGAAGGGTTTGGGTGCATGGAACCTCTTTGTCCTTTCCAGGGTTCACTGCAGCAATTCTGCTCGCCCGATCCGATGTGTAGAGAGTACATAACACCATAACACCGCAACATTTTACATTTGATAAACAATTCTCACGCAGAGAGAAATTAATTTGTTGAATAGACCGTTTTAGCAATGGAATCTTGCGAATGAGCCAATTTCTCACAGTGTCTCGCAGGTCAAGTGTGAAAGGCTTCAACGTGGAATTGTTCCGATGGCAGACCCCGAGACTAAAGGTTACATGCGCGGAAGGGAGAGAGATGATCACAAATATCTATTAAACAATGATCAGCTTATCAGTGACCTGCTGTAATAACTCGCTTGTAATAACTCCAAACACATATGCATGTTAACATTGCTGTGTATTCAAGGGCCGAGGGAAAGACGTTCAGCTTCGATGTGGGAAAATAAACAATCTCGCCGAAGAGCAAAGAGGAGAGGGCTGGCGTTCTCAGATGATATTGGACGTCAGAGGGTGATAACAAGCGTTTAAAAATGCCGCACTGAACAAGCGGTAATCTTTTATGCCTCATAAGTACGTGTTTGTGCTCCTGATAGGTGTGTAAATGTTATCTTTCGGATACACTGCATTGCGGCTTTGCAAACACTGTAATCACCCCAGCATTTAAAGAAATTCTCCTGATAAGGTATTTCCATTGTTTGTAATAGGGAGATTATCACAGAACTATCCAGCGCAATGCCTGATACGGCTACTGGCGAGGCAGGAGCAAAAATCGAACAACCCTCTCCGTTGTTAATGATGGAGCCCTTCTGCGCGCGCGTCTCAAACGCAAACGCGACAAAAGTTCAGCCAAGGCGGTATGAGCTGCAAGTATTTGCCCTCTAAATGCTCGCAACGGTCAGGCTCAGCATGACAAAGAGCTGGGATCTAATGAGGTAATACAAAGAGAGAAGATGCACCACGAAATAAGATAAAGTGCATTTGAGAGATGGTGCGGACCATCTCGGATCACTTAACAGCGATATATGAACTACCCGGGGTCTACCACCTAAACAGCATATTACTGGATTCTGTTGCATCTTCTGCTCTATTACTGGATTTCTGCTCCAGAGCAAGAGTCCACTTTACAACTCGCGTCCAACGCTGTGATATCCATCTGACGTAAGACAAGCATAGGTGGACGGCAAAACAGATTAGGTAGTTTCATTATTGATTCACCACAATATTCTTGAGTTACTTTTAGAGCTCCTGAGCAGCGTCTGCGAGGCTAAATGATCGCACAATGTCATTATGCTCTGATTTCACAGGCCTTTTTTCGGTTCGTCTGTATTATTTCTGAGAATGTGCTGGCAAATAGATGAAAGTAACGCATTCGCGGCGGCAAAGCGGATCAGGAGGCGGATGCATTTGTCAGTGTCGGTGCCATCTTTAAACCTCCGCACAGTTTGGGGCTCACATTATGGTACACACAAAGTAAAACAGCAGTTATGGAACATGTCTGGGAACCGTGAAGGTTGGAAAAGCGCTATATGAGTGAGATCACTTACCATTTTAAACATTTGGTAGCAATTGGCTCACCGATTACCTTGGGTGCTCTTGAACTCATTTTCACTGGCGACTTTACAGAGTCTACAAATATAGACTAGACTACGCATAGGATCCACCAAAAAACGACTTCAGACACATATCTAACACTCAACTCACTCATTCAAACACTGGAGACGGGACAGCTTTCATTGCACATTCGAGACAACACAATGTCCTTGCCTCAGGTCACCTCAAGACTTTGCAACATGGGGAAGTTGAGAAAGGTGCAGTTTTATTCAATTTTATATGTGAAAAAGAAGAGCACACTTGTGTCAAAGCACTTCAACAACAACAAAATAGAGGAAAGGCAGATCTTTGCACCTTCCTCATTCTCTTTGAAATAAATTTATGTTCATCAGTTTTTTTTTTTCTGGAATACTATTGATAGTATACAGGGAAAAGGCAGACAGGAAATATGGGGAGGGGTAACTGGGGCAATGGCTGCATGCTTCAGCTGCTTTCTAGTGATTCTGGACACCTAGAATTCTGCCTTTTTTTAAATTACATTACATGTAGATGTGTGGCTGTGATGACCGACAAGATGTCATAGAGATTGCTGGGGTTACATTTCAGTGATGTGGTGATGTTCCCAGAAAAAAAAAAATCTGGGAAATCTGAATTTATTTGATCACCTTCATGTCGCAATATGAAGATTAGTGTAAACTTTCATCATAGATGTTGCGTTACAGATGGTTGCTGTGATGACAAATAAAAACAAAATTGCGCGCTATAACGCGTGGGAAACATGACAAGATCCGTTGGATCTCCAACACGTCCAAAGGCGTGACTGTAACCCCGCGAGGCAGAAAGAAAGAGAAGCAGAGCGGTTTTTAATGTAAACTGGATTGGTCTTTTGAATTCTAGCAGAAGCCTCTTTGGTAAGATTCTCGCTGTTCATTTCGTTTTTGTGAAATCAATTTAAAATAATTGGCTTTATTCTTGATCTTGATAAGTAGTTTGTTAAAAAAAAAAAAAAAAAAAAAAGTACCCAATGGTCTAAATGCTACCTTTTTCCAGAGCTTTCATGGCGGACCTTAAGCATACTCGACAACTTAAGTGACGAGTTACTAGACAGCAGACAGTATGTCCATGTTGTTGTCCAGCTGGCCTTTGGCTGTAGTCTTTGCAGTGTGTTCCACACAAAGACATTTTGTGTGTCAGAGCCCAAAGATGCTAACCCTAACCCTCTCATGTCTCAATAATTCAAAGGTCTTCGGTCCCAGTTTCCACATGAACTGATCTGTGCATTTCTGTCCAATGCGTAACCGGAAAAGGGTCAAAAGGGGTTTGTTTTTTTATGGCGGTAAAAAAAGTCTCGAAGCATAATTTCTCCTGAGTGCAGCACAAATAGGGAAATCTAATCCGAATTTGCAAGCTGTAACAGAATATTTGATTACAGGATAGCAATGGAGACTTTATCCTGCTTAATGTGTCTGCGCCGAATCTGTCATTTGGATCCGTTTTAATGACACTGAGGCAGGTGACTATTTATCAAACAAGGATGCGATACACAATTTGTGTCAAACGTACGGGGCTGCACCAGCGTGTGATGGGTTAAAGGTGAGGCAGGTCCACACGCACACCACAATGCAGCTGAATATAGCGACGTGGACACAAAGGCTGTAACCTTGGCATTCTGTTCATAAGCCATCATTTGCAGGCCAAGCAGGCCCAGTTTGCGGTGGATGGCTTGTATTGTCGAGCCATCTACTCTTACTGTTCTGGAGATAAAGCTATTTCTCCTTTAATGGATTCTGCTGGGTTTTGTGTTGCTATTCAACCTCAGTGAAAAGCCAATGCCTGCTGAGGAACAATTCAGGGAAGAATGTGACATATCCAAATACCAGTTGCTTTTTGAGTGGCCAAACAACATGCGCTTTACACATTCAGCACCCGGCATTTACAGAGCTTTCAACACCAGTGGGCTGGATTCACAGACGTACTGTTTTCACCTAGTGTAGTATTTCACCAGTATAGACTGGTAGATGCGGCATGCGCCGTGACTTTCCCTCCCCATGAAATGAGAATTCGCAGAATTAGCTGACATATTTATCACGAAGCTTGCGCGTGAAATGCTGTGCATTCGATTACAGTGCGTTATTGTGTGGGTGTATAATATCTGATGGGGACACATCAAAGTGGAAGTGGTTCTTATCTCTAGAATTCAACAGTGCTATCCATATTTCAATGCCCTTGTTGGAGTGGATGTCTCTCTTTCTGCTTGATCCACTGCAGGTACTGTCACTGAAATAGCTAGCTACCAGCATCAAAATATCCACAAGCTGAGGCACAATGGTCAGAATACAGCTTGAATACTTAAGTGTGTGTGTGTGTGTGTGTGGAGGGGGGGCGGGGGCACTTCAGTATCCATTCAAGCCCATCTCTGACATATTCCATGGCCTTGAAGTCTCTGTAGAGCGTGGCGGTGCTCTCTGGGCTTTGTTTACAGATCACGGCTTGTTTACTATGAAGCCCAGCGCCAACCCTGAAGAGATGTGGGCCCAAGATGTTTTATCTCTTGTCGGGGCTTGCTTCAATTAAATTAATGGAATCCATTCAGCTCTCTTCTTTCCCTTTCCCTTTCAGGCCCCAGCCACAGAGGAGAATACATTAAAAAGATCTTAGAGCCTTAAGATGGTACATCATGGTATTAGCCTCAGTCATTTTTCCTTGCAGATTTAGTTCCCTTTCTTCCCCCTTGAAATGAAATAATCAATGGGATCTCCAGCTCTCATGCTGGCTCGTTTGTATTTTTTCAAAGTTAGAATAGAAATAGAATTCAAATTCTAGAAATAGAATTCAAAACTATACTACTTTTTCATAAGGCCCTTTATATGACATTTAAAATATGTAACTAATGGCTTTTGCAGTCACAAGTGTTTTGGTTTGGATAATATGTACAGTTTGGATAAGTCACGAGCTCCGTCCCTCTATTCTCTCTCCCTCAGTTTTGTGACATTTGTCCATCCTGGGTTGAGGCATGATGGGCAGGTAGACAGGCGGGGGTGTGTGTATAGACATTTGAAACGCCTCGGCCTGAGCCCTAAAGAGGGGAAGTGTGCAAATGTTTTGGAATGAATTAATGAATCAGCCAATGGTGTCATGAAGTCTCTCACCTGGATGAAATCAAATCAAGAATACATGCCTAAAAAGTGGCATTTCACAAGAAAGTGACGAATGCAAAAAGCACTCTGGACAGCACATTGCACAGCACATGGTTGCTACGTTCTCGCCTGGAACATTTTGAAACAGAGCGCCTCATCTCGTCTCATTCTCAGTCTCTGAATACATGGAGGTAACTCATCCCTAACCTGTTCTCCGATCCGGTACCAGAGGCTTATGGTCAGTTTCTTTGTGAAACACGATGCCAATCAGGAAGGCTGACATCGCTCACATGCCCATGTGATGACTGCAACCTCGTTTTCTATTTTTTTTTTTTTATTTCAATTTGTGCCATGCTCTAGTCTCTTGAGCAATACAGCTCCCCGCCCATAAGACCATGTCTCAGCTGAGACTATCGTCTGCGCTCTGGGGTTGTAAAGTGCCAAATCTGGTGGTTGGCTCAATTCTTGTTTGATGCTGTCAAGAGCCCTCTGTTGTGCGGCGGGCTGCCCAGGTCTACACATTGTTTGCACTCAGTAGCTCTCTCAGTGGCTGTGTCTTCTCCGCTAGGCGAGGGGGGTATTTGTGTAAATGATTAACCACCCCCAGAAACCTTCTCACCCTATTCACGTCAGTGGGCTCCTCTGGGTCACCATGTCTGGCTCAGCTCTTGCTCCAGTTCTGTTGATTATCTGTTCCAGAAACTTGACAGAGAGAATTTCGGAGAATTTACACTTCTTATTTTTCAGCGTCAAATCGGCTTCTTTCCAGTTGCTTCAACAATTGCATGTTGTGCTGAGCCTATGCGGTCGATGCATGGATCTAGCATCTAGCAAAGTACCCCATCTAGGCCTTCCAGTAGCTCAGACATTCTCTTTCGGAAATGTTCTGTTGCCGAGGAGATGCCAAAGCAGAGCCTGTTAAAGCAATATCTCCCAAATGTAGTAATGAATGTGGTGAGTGGAGCAGACTCATTTGCCAAAACCCAGAATATGCATCCAGTTTTGAGAATACTTTGGTGCCCTCCAGCTATCCAAGGGTGTGCTCAACTGATGAAGGTGTCATCAGGTTTTGGTACTGCTCCACTTTAGAAATCACTCCAAGCTCTTCCATGAGGGCTAGTTTCTTTTAATTGTTGGTAGGAGAGGTAATGGAACACATCTAGGCTGACATTGTCTCCTCTCTCTCGCTACTAATCCGAGGGCAACACTCGCTGAACTGAGTAGCCCTTTTGTCAGACTATCCACAACATACACAGTTTTCGCTCCACTTCGGATATTTAACTGATAATTAAGTCTTTGTAGGCTGCAACTTTGGTCTCTGCCCCTTGATTCTCTTCTGTCAACACAGTTAGTAACCTCACATCTGCTCCTTTTGAGGTCGCAGCCACGGTTGTTTGCTCTCACTGTAGGAACCAAGCTTTGTCTATGTCATCTGAGATCACTGAGGTAAAGAATGCAACTTGGCCCTCATCACCCTCAACTGCAACAGCCCCTGACCTGCACACTCTTGCATGGTGTCCTTTCTTTTTGCACTAATTGCAAAGTACATCTTTGGCTGAGCAGTGTTGTTTGCTGCGGAAGGGTGTTTTGCCACATCTGTTCCATTGTTGCGTCCCTCAGTCACTTTTTGTATTTTCCCATTTAGCCTGAGCTTTGTCCTGTTGCACTTGTCTCGCAGGCCTAAATGGGTTTGCTCGTGCTTTAATGCTGTTCACAGTGGTAACACTGGTCAAAGTTGTTTTTCAGTAGCTCACTCTGAGGAATTCTGGCCATCTCCAGGTCCATTTTCAGTTTCTTGTCCCTTGACAACGAGTCTGTCCCTAATCATTTCAATGTGCAGTATTTCATGGCCGCAGTGCTCTGCTAATCAATAAAGAGCTGTAATGAAACTGTCTGCATTCTCTCCTTCTTTTTTTTGTCTGTGGTTTAATTTTGCATGTTCAAAAATAGCATTCCTTCGAACTATGAAGTGTGCATCACGTTTAGCTTACAATGTGTTGTACTAACCCGCCTCCTGATTCGACAAGCTCAGTGACGTAATCCTCTGCTTCGTCTCACATCGTAGTCCTAGCCCTGATGCTATCCTAAACCTCTCAAAGCAGCGTCATTTGGGATCCCTCCATGATGCTGCACGAGAGAAGCACACTGGTGCTTAGCTTAGTCCCTTGGCTGTAGAGCCAGTGGAAAAATCAGCATGAACTGAGAATGAGTTCTCTCCATTCACCATGAGGGAGGCACCTATTTGGCTTCTTACTTTCTCTTACTTTAAGGAGATACTCTGACACCATGTAACATTGTGGTTGTATCACATACGGCCACTTCTTAACACAGTAAAGTCTATAATCTTCCTCTTTTGTTTGGTAACAGGAAGTAAGGAACGTTACTACTTGGCTGGATTGACCAGGCGCTCACTCTGGGATTTACCCACTCACAAGAGAAGCGATACAGCCAGGGAATCTTCAAGGATACTACAATTTATAATTTGTGACTCATTAGAAAGCAATACCTTCCAATCTAAGTGGTTTTGAAAATGATTCTGAAGGAATTCCATGATAATGTGTCACAAGGCACTCAGAGACCTTGGGAACAACAGAAATTCTTGTTTTGACTGGGTTCTTTGTCTCAAATGTGTTTGTCAAAGTAATGCCATTTTTTTCTACCTGTGCAAACAACTGGGCTGTCTGGGTGCAAATACTCTTATCTCAGCACATGCTATCATGCATACGTTGGCAGGAATGTTATCATTAAGAACCAGGTTTGGTTGGTTTATAGCATTTGTAATCACCTTAAATTTCACCTCTCACTTTAATGGGAGTCAAATCACAATTAGAACCACTGTGAGAATCATGTATAAATAATGCCAGACCATTGATCGCCACGATAAGATAAACAAAGGTGGTAAAGTTTCCCTCCATTCCTACAAGCTAAGAAAAAAATGGAACTTAAGGGATCTTTAGGGAACTAGCCGAAGTGTATATGGCATCCTGTAACTGTTGGTTAATCATTGAATTAGTTTCCTTTGTTGGTGCACCTTCCTTGCAGGCAGCACTGTTTATTTTAGAAACTATGTATTAACACAGCCAAATTGCTTAATCCAACATGTAGAAAGGTGATGAATATAGCCATGAGAATTCCATAAATGCATGGAATAATCTTTCAGCTACCATCGGTCAAACATTTACTTTAGGAAGCTTTAAAATGTGCTTAAAAGACACAGGGACTCCTAATTCAGTGGCCTTGATCTCTCTCTCTTTTTCTCTATGGTTTTACACTTTCAGAAGTGTAGTACTAGTACTTCATTTACAAACTCCCACTGGACAATTGTGCTCTGACATAGCCGTTATACTACACATGAGGAAGTCGTTCAATTCTTGCAGAACAGGTTTTTTTTTTTAAATGCGTTATGCACTGTTGACTGTTTTAATATTGACTATTTCTTAACAAGCAATTCCATCCATTCAATCACCTTCATAATGTGTAAAAAAAACAAAAAAAACAAAAAAACAAAACAGAAAATAAAACCAACCCAAGGTAGTGATTCAACCCATCCTTACTAAAAGATTCATACTTCAAGAAAGGATGGAAAGTCTTTATGGAAACAAATGACTAAACAAATATCTCAAGACCACTCGTCTGGGAAACAGCTAAGGCAGTACTGAGAGGAACAAATCATAAACATAACATCTTGTTAACATTCCAACAGCTTATTGACATATATGGCATTGAGCAAATATTTTTGAGCAAAAATAGATATCTCTGGCACACACCTGGAACAACCACTATTGGACAGTATCAATCTTGTTTGACAATCATGCAAACCACCCTCAAAACTGTATGAACTTCTATCTTCTGCTGACTCGACCAAAGCACCTCATATTGCAATGAACGAAAGGGGAAAAAGACCTCAACATTTTGGAATTAAAACTGTATATGTAAATAATGAGATTTACCGGATCAGACATATGCACTCATTAAGTTAACAATACTGAACAAACCCATCCTGCAAAACTCGCCTGAAATGCATCCAAATCCAAACAGATCACACAGAGCACCTGGCTAAACACCAGGTCTTATTCACAATGAATAGCGGCCTGTTGGTGTACCAGCTTTTGAGTGCATATGTGCAAACAGTCAGGGTCTACAGCCATGCTTACGGCTTTTACTGGCTGTACTTAGTAACAGCATGATAACATCCTCATGCTGGATCCAAGAAGAGATGAAGACAACTTAAAGCTGCAAGCAGCGATGAGAGGGCCTTCGCACCGTTGCACGTGTCGGGGGAGAGGTGTCAGCTGCGATGTCGTTGTGGAGGTCGGTTGACACGGCTCTGTATTTTCAGAACAATTGGGCGATGTTTGTCATATGTGGCTTGCTTCTTGTTGCCAGTAGATGGCACAATGACTGTGACTCATGAATGTCATAGGAGTGATCAGGAGTGGTCCATCAATAACCAAATGACATTTAAGGCTGATCGGCCAAAGCATTGCTGAGTTATTCCCACTTCCTGTTAGACGTGTGGCGCCAAGCACCTGCCATGGCAACCCATTTGAAACATCAAACACATCTTCTCAATTTAGTGTCGGACGTGCTTACAAGTTGTGGAGATTTGTCAATTTGAAGTCAAGTGCATAATACCTGTAAGGGTAGTTAAAAGTGAAGTTTACCTCTTTAAATGTGTAAATGTCACATGGGTGTGGTCAGGAGTGGTCTCTCAATAACCATATGAAGTTTGAGGCTGATCGGTTGAAACACTGCTGAGTTGTTGCAATGTTATGTTTGTCACATATGGCTTGCTTTCTGTTGCCAGTAGGTGGCGCTATGACTCAATCAAACATGTCAAGTTTGCTGTATATTACACAATGTCAAGTTCACAACACAACTTACTGTTTCATGGTGAAGCATGCAACTTGCCCACCTTGCCAAGGCAACGGCATTCCATGAAAACTGAAAAGCTTAGCATCACACATAAGATTTATCCCAATTTTGCCCTGCCACGCATAAGGGGGCGCTACGGGGCCCACTAAACATGCATGAACACCCATGAAACCAATCACAGTAGATGCTCGCAATGTCTGATGTTTGTGCCCGAGTATATCAAGGACGTCAAAAATGCATCTGAAGGCTAAAAGTAATTAGGGGGTGCCATGGAGCCAACATGCCACGCCCAAGCCCAAATGTGACTTTGAATTTCATGAGTGACTCAAGCATGAACCCAAGCTGGCAAATATGTGTAAAACACTAAAATGTCCCGGTTTTCAACATTCACTACCAGTGCATTAAAGTGTCGTTGTCAAGGCTGTTGCTGGGCTATGAGTCAAGTCAGTATGCTAACGGTTAGTTGTCATACCGAAGCGAAAGTCAGTCATTTCTAAAGAGCTCCTTCGTTAAGTCCCCGGCAACGAAAGTGCTGTGCTCAGGCGTCCATGGTGTTGAAAGGTGCGCTTGGTAGGTTCATTGCCGGTTACCGTTGGCCCTGGCACCTCAGTGCTCGGGCCCTAATAATTCCTTGAAATACAATAAGGCATCGGCACCCACTTGGTGTTCTGGCCCTAATAATAATTCCTTGAATTACAATATAACCTCAGCAGATGGGGGGAAAAAATATCAGTACCTATGCCTGTGGTGCCAGAGTATTGAAATCTGCTTTATTGTATGGATAATTTAAAAAGCTGTTTCTTTAGGCTGCTTCTGCGACATAGTCAGTGGTCAATGACAATCAAATGGATTTGAGGAATGAGGACAGGAAAGCAGGTATTACCACAGTCCTTATCATGCGTTGTCCTAATCGTAGCTCTGGTCCACCTCTGAATGGACATGAAAATTACTTATCAGCTGTCAGGGGGAAATTACTGGTGAAGAATGTGTTATGGCTCTTGTATTCTTCTATCCTCCCACACCATGTTGATATTACACCCTTCTGCCGAGTAAATGCCCACAAAAACCCAAGATGCCGCACACATTGAAATTAGGGATTATTATGCTGGAGGAAAAGCGAGGCAGGATTGGGAGGTGATTTTCTGTTGAAACATGACAGCATAAATACTTTGATAGTTCTGACTGTGCCCGGTGTCGGCACAAACAACTGACATGAGATATACTTGGGTGCCTGATAAGACATGGCAGACATGTAATTCCTCTGTCATCATTATCAGAGCCATCTCTGATTCAACAGCACCAATTTGAAATGCAGTTTGGCTGAGGGATTAATAAATACTAAACAAACATCACATCCCCATATTCCTGTATCATGTTCAGTCTGTCGAGTGACGGCTCAGTGCACAGCACTCTTCACACTTTTCATAGACTAGCGTATCCATGCGTCACTGATGATTAGAATACACACTTTATTAAAAACAAGCTGCTCACCTGGATATTTTTGAGTGAGTCGACAGTTGTGACGGATAATATTACGCTGTTTTGCTTCTTCTTCGTCCTGTCCGTTCAGGTTGGAACAGTTTGTTTGTTTCCTGTTGCCAATTTGGAGGACTTGTTGAACGATCCCCATGGAGACCACAAGAACTGTGATTGGTCAGTTCGGGATGCTTTGGTTTCTCCTACAGTACTGCAAGTTTCTGATGCCGATAGAGATAGTTGAAAGTGAATACAACATAAGGCTCAGTAATCTGCTGCTTTTCGGTAACACACATCCAGCAAAGACATCTCCACTGCAAACCTTCTGCTCTCTGTCTCTCCCGGCCCTCGACAGATGTCTCATATTTCGTATTAAGGCAGGGAGAAATACAAGTTACTTGGATTGTAACTCCAGCTTTATGAGTACAAGGGTGCCCCAGCACCATTCTGTAACACAAAGCAAATTAAACAGTTAAAGACACGGTGCAGTCTGATCACGTACGATGATATCACCATGTTATGGTGGTGCTATCAATGTATAAATTCACACACTGAACTGTGGATTAGCGCCTAGAAATGTGTTCAATTCTTTTTATTTTGTGTGCTGAGGAAGAGGGAGAAGTGGAGCACGCAGCTGGAGGAGACCACAAGCCAGTGAGACACCCCCTCTGCTGCTGTGGAGCATAGGTGTACATATGGACTATGTGCTGAGGCAGAGGGAAGTGAAGCACCGGTAGGAGACAGGTCTTGATGAAGGGAGGTGTGCACTTGGAACTTGTGGCAAGCTGGTCAATTAAACGCACTTGGCAGTCTAGTTACCTAAGTGGGGGCCTCCAAAACATCCGTAGCCCCAGGGCCTGAAGTAACACTAAGGCTCAGAGGCTACTCTCGCTCTGTCTGCTGTTGTAAGCAATTTGATTATCATTAGAGGTGTTGGGGGGGGGGGGGGGGGGGGGGGGGGGGGCTACGGTGTGACTCAGGCTTGCGCTAGCTCTGCGCCTGAACCTCACTACATGTGGGAACACAGAGCCTGGTGTCCTGTGCCTTGTCTGTCCGACATTAATATATTTTTGGGGGGGAAAAAGGGTTGTACTTGAGATTCATTTGGTAGAGTTACAGGTGCAACTGCCAAGGTAAAAAGGCATGCCTCTTTATCAAGGAAACAGCAAGTCACACACTGTGTAAGACTAAATTAAAAGCTTTTCCTGCCATGTTGTCTCCCTGTGTGAATGTATCAGTATTTGAGGGCTATGTGTATTCCAGTTCATTTGCTTTACAGTATAAAAAACACTTTTTTGCACGGAGGAGACAAGAAACCAGAACCAGCAATATGAATGAAAAAAACATAAGGCCTGAGAAACCTGAGGAAAGCTAAACCTGGACAAAGCTAAAATTACTAATTGGTTTACTGATCAGTTGTACTTTGTTCGATTGATTTGCAATTAATTCTGGTTTGCGGTGCATAAAAGACAGAGGCTGGCGCCAACCTTGGAGCTTGTGGATACCTTATACTCACTTAGAGGGTGAAGGGGGGAGAACATCAATACGTTGTTGTGAGTCTGGCCTGGGACTCACGCTGATACTGTCTTCTTCATTTGTTGGGGATATGAGGCAGAGTGTATGGAGCGAAACATTTTCTGAAAGGGAAGTGATGGATGATTTATCCTCTTAAGTGCAGGTGGGAGGTGTGTAACCCTGATCTGCCGGTGGCATTAGTGTTTTCTTACGCTTTGGGATACACATAGTGGAATTAATGTTTTATACTCCACAGGGATGCATTATACAGAGCTGTGCTGTAAATATAGCTCCTCTTCCAATAATAAGGCATATCGCTGTATAAATATGTTGGTAGCCGATAAACATCCTCTCCAATGAGCATGAGGTGATTACATGAACTTCTCAGCTACTTTGCCATTCCATATGAATGGGATTTTACATGCACAATACTTTGCACAATATTTTGAAGAAAAGTTCAAAATATTGAACTATTCTTTATTCCTATGCTAATCTCTGGTGGTCAATTTACAGAGCTAGTTTTCCAAATGACATTGAAAATCTGAATTTCAGTGTGCCAACCAACCAGCAGAAAATGTAAACCTTCCATGGGTTTGTGGAAACACTATTCTTCCAAAAAGTTTAAGACGTTCTTTTCCTGCACTATTGAAGGTTTAGGTGGATGAACACATACATACTCAAAGTGGCGGGTAGTCTCTTGCCTGTTTTAATGTACATATTTTACATACTTCGCTTTGATTGGGCAGTTATTTGATCATGTCACCGCTACTGTTCACTGCCACACAACAAAGTATTTTATTCCCAGAGCGATGTGTTCCATTTCATGGTTTTTCTTCTCCAAGTTGAATTGTAGAGGTTTGGGACGATGACCAGCTTTCCCTCCATTTAGTTTGAAATTCTTTTCCACAGTTGAGTGGAGTAGAAAAGCAATTGGTGACTGGTTTTGCTACGGTAGATTGTTGGTCAGAGCATTTGGTTTATCCACGTCGTGCAGCTGGGCGATCGTTGAGTCAGTTCACAATGAACAGCATCCTGTCGTGTTTTCTGTTTATGCATTTGTGAACACGTGTTACAGTGTGTTCAGAGTGATCCTGTCCACTTGCATCTTTGCATAGACTTTGTACAGCCTCTTTTTTTTTTTGCATTCAGTGAGATCACACTGTGAGGAAGCACCAACTCCCTCACTAACTATTTGCTAAGCCCCCTTTTGTTAAGAGAAGTCTTTTGTCTTTATTTAATTTAGGGCTTCAACATTAATTTAAAAATACGTACACTTGTGTATTACATTAAAGGCATGCTGTAAATCAAAGCCATAACCTGTTAGAGTTTGAGGAGGCCATCTTGTGCTGGTGCTTAAAGAGGAAGCACAGCTCAACTGTGGCCCTTTTACATGGTGTATGAGTGGGTGGGTTCTCGGATTTGATTGGTCAAAGGATGTGTGATGAAAATGGCGCGCAAATGAAATTAATTAAGATGAATGCTGTATAGTGCTCAAGTGATTTGCTTGTGTCGAATGAGTGGCATTTACGATAACATACTGGGGGAGTGAACTGAGGCTTTGTGGGTGTGAGCAGTGCATTTTCTTCTTAACTGTGTCAACGCTCTATTCCACGGTGCTGACCTGATAGGCCAGTTTGAACTGGCAGGGCGGGCCCTCATGCTAATATATGCGAGAGCAATGAGAGAGAGAATGGACAGGTTAAGGAAGAGCAGGGCCAGAGCCGGTTGAGCATACCTCCCTGCCAGTGTGATGTTTTTGTCCTCCTCACGTCTCGCCACGCTGCACCTCACCTTGCAACACACACCTTCAGGCATTGGATTCTATTTATAATCCCAATCTTGGGTCTAGTTGGTGTGTTCCCTGGAGAACATAATAACCACTGGTATTCATTTATTTGCAAAGCCCCTGTTGGAAAATCTTATATATCATGTTTGCAGGTCCAGAACTGGTTTACACTGAACCCTTTCCAGTAAGTGGCTGATGATTCGGGAACCCCGTATCAGAACTGATTTAGGAAAGACTGCTTTTACTGTTTGTGCAGTGGCCTCGTGTAATAATCTGCACCCTATAAAAACACTTTAAACACACGACCTCTTTGTGATTTTCAGACCACTGTCAGTAATCACACATGACTGCATTCTGTTTGTTATTCTCTTCCGTTTGATTCCATTCCTGTTGCATTTTTTATTTTTTTACTGGGACAAGGACCAGTGAACTACAGATGCTTAGTCGTGGTAGTGGCGATTGGTTGTGTGAGAAAATGAGAGGCGTTATGGGCGTAGGGAGTTACTTAGTTACTCAGATTTTAAACGGGCAGGATGGCAGAGGGAAGCAGGGAAATAACTAATAGGGCACAGCACCGGTTCTGGAACCAATCTCCTGGAGAGGGGCTGGACTCTCTCCTTTTCCAGAGTGGCCCAGGGTGAGAGGCACCAGGCGTGTGTGGGGATACTCACGAGCGCCGCTGTGTTGGAGTTCTCCCCAGGAAGAACAAGATGGTTGCCTTTACGCGACTGCAAGCCGTGGGAAGGAAGTCTCTGACTGAGTTTTGAGTACCCGGCCTTCTTGGTGTCTCTGGTTGGCATCCTGCAAAGGGTGTATAGGGACTCCATAGTTCTGCTAGGGGACTTCCACGCTCATGTGGGCAACGATGGACGATGGAGAAACCTGGAGGGATTGGAGACACTGAGTTTACAATGGTATTTAGAAATAAATAATTAGTGAATGAAAACGTTGATATTAAACAGAGAAACACGGAGCAGCAGAACTGTGAGTATGACATGATTCGGTTGATGCAATTAGTTCTGTGGAAATGTACATTATCCTAAATGTATCATGATAAACATGTAGGAAAAGTTGAGTTTAAATATATAAACTGGTTTAATATTAACATTTTCTTTTTTTTTTATTTAAATAATGCAATGTGGGTGCAGGGTGTCTTGTGTAATTTTTAGAAGACATCTTGGTTCCATAATATTGAGTATAATGGATACTTGTGTCTGTAAATGTCTTGAAAATATAAAGTTGCTGAGGTAATTCCATTTCTACAAGTTCCCAATCATGTTATATTTTTACATGAAGAATGGAAATGTCTTGGGCTCAAGTCCACCTGAAAAGTGTGGATGGAGAGGAATCTCAAATTCTCACACTGATGAGAACAGGAATTTCCCTTAATACTTGATTTTTTTTTTTTCCCCCTTTCTTTTGTCCCTGCTCCTCTGTCCCTGATTGTGTGGTGAGCGACGGCAGCCCTAATGCCCTCCTACTGGAGGAAACAGAGATAAGGAAGTGAGAGAAAGTATTGACCACAGATGCTTTCTGAGTCCAGACTGTTAGCCTTTTAGCGCTGGGTGTGTAGTGATCTGGTTACCCAACGTGCCACCAGCACGTTCAGAGACACACTAGAAGCTTCCCGGGAGACACAGCAGAGCAGATTCACTGTCTCCAGCATGGCTGAGAGAAAGATCTGTCTCGGACGTCACAGTGTCTGACCAACTGTCGTCGACCCCCCCCCCCCCCAACCCCCCTCTGACACACACATAGAAACACACACCCCTTGCATACCTGTTCATGATAGGCAGTGGACAACAAAGGTGGAAATGCATCACACAGTGGACACCACAGCTCTAAAGCAGATCCTGCTTCTTGTCCCACCTGGTGGGTGACTGTTGCCCTGAAAACAGACCATAATTCTTGACCCAGAAATGAGTGATGGCAAAATTATTCGGAAACATCCTTTTGTTCTATAAAAAAAGATCATTATGGCATACTTTTACAAATAAAAATTGTATATAGAAAATAGACTTTCTTACCATTTGTGTGATCATGGGCTTTTTTTTAGCTGTAGTGGAGAAATAATGGGAAAGGTCATGGTTTATTTGATTGGATGGTTTCTACACAGCTGTGGATTTCACTAGATGGATTACTTTGGAAGAAATCCAAAGTGTTTTCAGAGGACAGGTAGAGTGTCATCTCATTTGCGTTCGCTGGTCTTTCAATGCATAGTGCATCTAACAACTGGCCGGTGATAGGCAAGCGTTTTTATTGTGGTTTAACATGAATTTCACAAGACTATACATCATGTGTCTCTTTGAAGGCAAATAACCAATGCGTATTGACTTTTTCCACTTGTTTCATTGACTGAGGTTCCACCATTGGTGTACTAAGAGAACTGGACACGATGTTCCAGGTCAGTTGTTGTGGAGTACAGTAAGTAGAAGAAGGCTTCTACAGTAAATACAGCTCAACTGCTCAACACTACAGTCATTTCAAAACTTCAACTTCAACAGTCACTGCAAACTAACTTCAAACAATGTCAACAAAACTGGGCAGACCTAATGCCAAAACCACAGGGAAATATCTCTGCTGCCACACTCACTTCACCAGCAAACGTGGACGGTGGACATTCATTTTTGACCTGTGTACAGCCCTCAGGGATGGTCACCCTCATGTACCCTGTAATGTTAGAATGCACCCAGTACAAAAAATACTATTATTGTTACTAAAAATGTTCTGATATTATCATACTGTAGTAGTTAGTACAAAAACAAATGACACTGTAAATTTCAGCATAAGGTTTCAGTAGTCGAGTACAAGGTCGCAACTACTACACACAACTACAACTGCAGTCCTTTTGTCTATCTTTAGACAAAGGTTTTAAATATTGCATATACTGCGACTATTGTTTATACTGTGGACAGGCCCTGCTATTTATGCAGCTGTAAGAAAATAACACTGCAGGTGTTGCTGCTTCTTTGAAATGTTTCATTAGACGCATCATCAGTCCTTGTTTTCAGATCCACAATCACATTTTGCAATGTGTTGAAATGTATTTAATCCTTGGTTTAAACTGACTCACCACAACACTGCTACTTTTTAAAAAAGGTATCATACGTTTTACCCTTTTTTTTTTTACACAAACAAATGATCTTTTGATCAAATTTAGATATCCTCCACAGTCAACTTCTCACAGTTTGGTTTCACAATAAACTGCCTTCACATTAAAACAAACTCATTGTGAAGCTTGTGTACAAAGTGTTAAGTAAATATCAACGGTATCTTTACTTATCAATAAGACCAGAACAGAAAACAATGGAGCATTCACTGTGACAATGCTGTCTGAGTGACTGCTGACAAATACCCTATTGTATTAACCAGAAGTCATGGATGGGGTGTGAAAAGGATAGCTTTACGTACAAGAGATTAGAGTGGAGATGGATATGTAATATAATTTCAATAGTTTTGAGTCTGGGAAGTTCTTTTGTCTATTTAGGTTCCCTTTCAAAAGACTGGACAGAGACCATACACTACGTAGCAAAGGGCATAGACGTTTTTATCCTGTGGGTGAATAATTCCACTGTTATGTCAGGGTATTTTCAATTAGATAAGAAAAAAATCCATCGCAGCATCATTGGAAGGATTTACTGTTTGGGGCTCCTGTGACCCATCCTCTGACCCCTAACATGGAAGTCAAATATTTTTCTGGGTCTTTAAATTTGCTTCTTAGACAGAGCCTGCTCCACCTGCTATTGATAGTTGTATTGATTTGTGTGTGTCAAATGACTCCAAAGCTGAAAAGGCTAATCTAAAATCAAGAACTCATACCCTGCAGTGGTCAGTCAAGCAAATATGCTGAGCCTAAATGTAAATCTATTCAGTCTATTGTTGGCTATCATGTAGTTTCTCAACAGTGATGGTGTTCCATGTCTACAATCCATACACATTTATAACTGTTGCCATCTGTAAGAAAAAACAAGTCCATACAAGTCAGTAATCCATACTATTACCACCTTTTACTTTACTTAAACCTTTTTTGTCACATCACACCTTTGAGTGTCAAGTCTATCTTAATGTAATACTCACATGGTGTATGTCAATTGTAAGAGTTCTTGCTGTTATTCCTCTTCTCTATACTGGCCTTGAAGCACTCTAAGTTATTCAAATCGAACAGATGTTCTTGGTCACATGTAGGTTTATTGACAGTATATGCAACTACCAGTATCCCCCAAACACAACTTAGCAAGGACATTCTATGGAAACACAAAGATGGAATTTCTAACTAAAACAAATGTAACTGTGGAAGACACCCACTTGATTTGGTTAACTCAGACTGCTGAAGCCCTACAAAGCTTTAAGTGCAACGTCCACATTGTGCTGCAGGGATAACAAAAACCAAAACCCTTGGAACAACTAGAAACCCTACACCAGAAGACTTAAGAGTCCTGACAGGTTTATATTGATTAAATAGGTCGGGGATGTACTGTGGAGCAAAGCAGTTTGGGTTTGGCTTTATACACAAGAAGTTACATTTTGTAATAGTAAACTAAGGCAATGCAGGGATCTGAGAACAGGTGTAATGTGATCAAATGTGTTCTTTCTTGTTGGGATGCTTCCCATGTCCTTAATCAGCCTAGCAGTATATGTGCTAGCCCATCTCCACTCTGAACCAAGGTCCACGTTTTTGTTTGTTACATTTGGTCCGGTGAGTTTTGGTTTCACATTGCAATTATGTGAGCGCACTAAAGAGCTATACATGACATAACTACGTCCTGCGGTCATCACCTACATCTCATCTAGCGTCTCCCTGTGCTTGCAATTGATTGGTTTGTAGATGGGTGTCCATCTGACGTCAGTGTGTTGTCAATTCTGCGGTAGCTTTCTGTCGCAGTTTGACAATGAAATGAACAGATTCATTTATTTTCCGCTTTAATAATATTATTACGGCATTACTACCAATCCGGAGCAGATGTCAGTTAAACATTTGATCTCCTCCTCTTCCGGGGCTCATTTTGTTTTGTTACATAGTTTTTCCTTTTTCCATTTCTGACAATAGCCTGACAGGACTTCCTGTAATTGGTCCAAAAGACTGAACCACCGCCCCCAAAAAATTCACACTAGACACAATCCGAACTGTGGTTCAATTTGACCTCTTTTCGTCTGACCAAGATTTGGCTGTTTGGAGATCAGGGCCGCAGTCCGGGAAAGGATTCACACCTGTAATTTTGGTTCCGATCAAAAGCCCTGACCAAAGGAGATTGGTATGAAAAGGCCCTTACTCTGCCAGATTGTCTAGTTTGCGTCCACTCTAGCTTTCCAGCCTTTGTTTTCTGCCTGACCCCTACCTGGATAAGTTTACTTGTTCTACCTGTTTTTGACCCCTACTTGCCCTTTGAGTCAAGTAAACAAGAACTGTGTGTCATGCTTCTCACAGTGCAATCTGGCCAGAATCAACCCAGCCTCCCAGTCCACGCTCCTGGTGCATGCGTGCCCTTCCTCACTCGGCGTTCCCTCGTCTTCAAGCTCCAGCCTTCCTACTTCCCTTTGGAGCGATCCCGGGTGGTCTACATCATTTCCTAGTTTACTGAATCAGCAACAACACCAAGATTTCTGACCTGTGTAGTATTCAACCAGTGATTTGACGGGGCTGAAGGTCTCCAGGGAACAGGGATTGGTATAACTGTGTGTAATCAGCATAAGGATGGTAACATACCTTGTGTTTCTGGATTAGGTGGCCAAGGGGCACATGTACAGTACAGACTGAAGAGCAATGGACCAAGTATTGTCTCCTGTGGGAATGTCAACATTCTTAGAGATAAAGTTCCCAAGAGACACACAAAATAATCATTCCTTTTGATAGAATGTGAACCAGTCGAGTACAGAGCCAAAAAAAATCCTACCCATTTCTCATGTGTTTGAATTAAGATGTTATGGTCAGTGGTATCAAATGCTCTGCTCAAATTTAATAATACCAATATGGAAACCTCTCCATTGTCACTGTTAACTGGTGGATCATCAAGTATTTTGAGAAGGGCTGTGTCAGGGCCTTTTGATACCAATCTCCTTTGGTCAGGACTTTCATACTTTCAGTACTGTGGTTAGCTCGGATTGAAATGTATCATGGAGGTTGTTGAGGATCAGGTGTTCTACCAATTTCTTATGGACAATTTTTTAAAATGATTTTGCCAAATAATGAAATATTGGAGATCCAGTAATGAGTAGTTGTGGAAGGGTCCAGATTTGCCCTCGTTATTAATGGTTTTACTGGGGCAGGGAAAAATGGCTGATTGCAAAGCGGTGTTCCTTATGGTTAAAACATCAGTGGACAGGCATTATTATTATTATTATTATTATTGTCATTTTCCCATCAGCCAAATACAAATGATTAATAGAAGTAGACCACTCAGAGACTGAATATTGATGAATGATTTCAAAAGCATGCAGTCTGGTTATTTGTCCTCCATGTACTCAGGGTTTGGCCATATTGGCCAATATTTCTTCTTGACCACAGTTAGCCAACAGTCTATGTGATATTCTGATTAATTTGTACATTAATTCTTCATCATTTAAATGCATGCCTTGCAGCCAAACATCGTTCAAACACAAATAATTTTATTTTAAGCACTTGTTACATTTAAGTTGACTAAACAAACCAAATATTTCACAGTGAATCAGACACTGGAGGGTTTTGTGTCCTGTGATAAAAATTCTGTTTCAGAATTTCACAAATTTACATGTAATTTTTTTTTCTTCCTGAAAATAGTCCAGTTCAAAGATATTTAATTACAAATCCATGTTAGTTACTATATACAATACAAATCCTTGTAAATTAATTAGATACACAGATCCCAGAGACATACCACTGATATCATATTGTACATGATGTGGGACATTGGGTCTTTCAAATTTTTAAAGGCAAAAAAAAAAAAAGTCAATTAGCTTTTCTTCGTCTCTTTCCAGCAGTAAACCCAATGTAGATTTGGCTATTTTGCTCGTGTATTTTATGCATCTGTCCGAGCAGACACCAGCTTACTACAACTGATTTATTTGCTTTTGTGAAGGCCATTATGAAATGGTGCTCTATAAATAACAAAGCAGCAATCCATAGGCAGCTTTCACATGGCCTCAGAGTGTATGTAGCCCATACAAAAGAACGGCCGGTTGCTAGGAGCACAAAAGCACCACAGCCATTAGGGGACTGATAGAGTTTTGCCTCCTGCCATCAGGACAAAACTATAATTAGACATTAATTGGAGACTCTATGAAGGCCCTATGGTGTGTGTGTGTGTGTGTGTGTGTGTGTGCGTGTGTGCGTGTGCGTCTCTGTGTGTGTGTGTGTGTGTGTGTGATGTGGCCCATGTTATAGAAGAGCTACCTGATACTCATTGTGCATATCTCAATTTTAATGCATGTGTATTTGTGTGTGTGCATGGCATTAAGGGTTTATATAAATCATTAGTGTCTAAAAATTATAATGCAAGAATGAAAAGTGCCTCAGTCTTAATGTTGCTACAGATCAAAGCTAAATTAACACTGTTGCTCGCGAGATCCACACTACAACATGCTAGACTCTCCTCCAGATGTAGAATGCTCAGGAAAAAAAGACCAGCTTTTTCATTCTGGGACTGTGTCAGAAAAATACATCTTTGTAGGGAAAATGGCATTATTTTGTGTCACTGCACCTTGTCCAATGGCATCTTGTATCCCTTTGAAGGAACAGGAACTTCAGATGCAGGAAAATGAAAAAATTGCAATACTTTTCTGTCATTTCGTCTGGCTATTTTGAGTCAAATTAGATCAAGGGGTGTTGCATCTGTCTTGTGCAACACAATGAGACGCATTGGTTTGTTGGGAATAGCAGATGATACACCTCTCCAGGAGATCAAAAAGGCTTGCGATGATGCTGCGTTCGTCTGTCATTTGTCAAGACATATCAATATTTCTGATGATTACGCCAGGCTAAAGCCACCCCTCAAACAGGACTGAATATGAGAGATGCATGCACAGTTTATTTAATTTAGCTACTTAGTTACAGTTTCGTGTGTTTTATATACTTTCAGTGGGTATTACTAAAAAAAAAAGCACAATTCATGAAAAACTAAAATGCATCAAATTAACTCTGATGTTTCTTTTGGGTTATTAATATTAAGAGGGTCATTATTTCTCTATTTCACCATTTCCACAATGTCCAGGCTGTCAGCGTAATCCACACATAGTCTGTGACAACAAGTAGACATATATGGAATAATTATCTCGTTGTCATCCAGAGGGGGAAATCTTGGCTGTTAAATTGCTGGACAATCAAATCTCCATGCCAACTAATTGGTGTATTTCCAAAGGGAAAGGACCACACAGAACTGATTTGCATGTGTGACACACTGCAACGGGAAATCGCTGGATGTGATCCATAGCTCAGAGAAAGAGGCAGGTCATTCATCAGCAGAGATGTTTGTATGTATTGTTGCTTTCGCAATGAAATCTGCACTTGGTAGCTTTGCATTCTGGTGACCCCAAACAGTAGAGATAGCAGAGGTAACGGTGTGTTTTGTGAGGACTTCACCACCCAGAAATCGTGCCTGTATAGTCAAGTCAAGTCGAGTCAATTTCATTAACATAGCCCAATATCACAAATCACAAATTTGCCTCAAGGGGCTTTACAATCTGTGCATCATTTGTCTGTGCAACACCCCCTGTCCTTAGACCCTCCATTCAGATAAGAAGAAACTGCTGTAACAGGGTTAGGATTAGGGTTAACAGGACGGACAGAGGAAACAGATGTTGTGTGAACAGAACAGACCAACATAATGAAATTACAGTGTGGACAATCAGGATGGCAAAATTATGGATAGATTATAAACATGTACGAAGAATATAGATCCCGGGGGACATCGAGCAACTTCAGAGCCAAAGATCAAGTACACCGTTCATGCAGAGAGGAGAAGGAAAGAAACACACAGAGGGAGACAGAGGAAAGGACAACATGCACACAAGTCCCGAAGTGATCACACAATCCACTTAAAGCCTTTGGGATATTTAACAGGTTAAGTGAAAACTTTGGCCTGCTGGTGTCTCTGGATGAAAAGTTCAAGAGATCACCAAAGTAATTCATCAAGATTCCTCCTTTGAATGTTAATAATTTCATGGCAATCCCTCCAACAGTTGTTGAGATAGTTTTAGTCTCGACCAAGATGTTGGACTGACCGAACAACCAACAGACATTGCCATCCACACTGCATGTGTGATTGAAAACTGGCAAATGGGCATTTATCCAAATTGAAACCAAAATCTAAAGGTAATTTGACTTTTAGATACAACACCTAGCCTCTCATTCACCCCGCAATAGGAACAGAATTTGAATGCCACGGACTGCAGCGCTCTCGTAACGTCACTCTTCATGTAGGACAATCTTGTATCTTTGACTTTATTAATGAATCCTAATATTTTGTTTAAACAGTTTGTACTGGTGATGGGCTATGTAACAAATGAGTAGGTTTTCCATCCACTGGATCCAGTTGGATCTGTCAGTTTCTCTGCAGTAAAGACTTCTGCCTGTTGACCACGGCAACAAAAAACAAAGTCATTTGGGCTCATAGGGGGAGTCAGCTGTATCTATATAGGGTGCTTTTCTGTTACATTCCTACTTCTTTATTCAGGCTGTTTAGTAAGTATTTGGGTTAGGATGGGTGAATACATGTTCTCTTTGCTTTGCACAGATCCATGCTATGTGCACAGTTGTCTACTCATATTATATGTTACCTTAATGCCATTCATTATATCAGTTTTTATTGCTATGCAGATGACATGCAACTCTATCTATCCTAGCCACATAGGGAGTTAACTGCTTATAGCATTGCATCAAGACATTGACAGCTGGATGTCTATACAAACACGGCTGACTGGAACTCTAGTTTTGCTTTTAACTGCATTCTCAGTTTAGGCTCAGTATATCCTGTCAATCATTCAGTTCATAAAAAGTGTTTAGACAGAAAACATATTTGTCCATCCCCTCAAGGAAAACTTGAATTGAGTTTAAGATAGAATTGTTTATTAAACAGTTAAATAAAGACAAATGTGAGCCTGGGGCCATATTACAGAAACGTTCCTAACTTGCAGATCCTATCTTAACTGTTTGGTAACCACGGTAAGGGGGTTAAGACCTGATTTAGGAAAAAAAGCCATTACAGATGAACAGTCCCAAGTCAATGTTTCTCTCATAATTGAGGATAGGAAAAGTGTATTACACAAGCATCCATCTGACAAATGCGCTTCATTTTTCGGTATTGCAAAAATATCTTCCTCGCTGTGACACACAATACTACCTAGATGGCATCAGCAATCTGGCTTCTCATTTCATACAGTTTCCAAGAGGGGAGGAACTCATTGCAATCAAGGCGGATAGCGAAGTGACCTGGCTCAACTCATGACACTGCCTCCTTAGCCCACTCTGTCTTTTATCTCCTGAACGTTTCAGTATGTTTCAATTAGAAAAAAGCAACAGTGACAACATTGTTTAGTTCGGCGAGATGAGAAAAGTAGCGTTGGTTGCCTCCCAACCTCCCATGTGATTCAGGTGAGGTGATGCCATGAGGCCACTTTTATCAGCTTGTTACTCCCTAGATTGAGATTTTACATAACAAACATATGATCTGTTGCAAATTGCACTACCCAAGTTAGCCCCACCTTGACCAGCTGCAACATTTAAATGCTGCCTACACGTTGAATCATGAGGAGTAGTAATCTCCTTTAATAGAATAATATAACACTGACAGGAGCAATTCTGCTGCCTAATGAGCACTTTTGCTTTTGATACTTTGAATCATTTTTTACCGATAATAATTCCATACTTTTATTTTACCTTTACTAGGATTTTAAATTAAGGACTTTTGCTTGTAATGAAGTGTTTTTTGACGTTGTTGTTTTGCTACTATATCATAAAAGATCAGAATACTACTAATACAGAGCATCAGTATCATTCATTTGGAGTTGTGTTTGTGTCACCTGATGAAAAGACCAATATTCACTCCCTTTCACTAGCACTGTTTGTGCTCCCCAGCAACTCCTGAGAAAAATATTTGACTCTTGATCCACTATGGTCGCTAACTTTTCTCCACAATACTGGAAATAGCATATTTCTTTTTGTTTCTTCTTCTTCTTATTATTATTATTATTATTATTATTATTGCTATTATTATTACAAAACATACTACCTGTACAGCTTGAAATTCCTTTGCAAAATCACATTAGCTTGCGTGTCATTATATTGCCCTCTGCTCTGCCCTCATGAGCCACATTCAGTTAGTCTCAGCGCTACTGATGAATGTGTGCTACAGTGTGTTGGAAAAGTCTCATTCTCAAGGCCATTTGCTTTTAATCATCCTCATATTATCATCATGTTAGTAAAATATTTTCTTCAGTGCCATGGCAGCAGTGATTACTCTATCACAGCCACCTGATAGTGAGCTGTACATGCTGCAGGACTGATATGGCTGGCAAGCTGCAGGTTTACTGTAATGATAGCGACTTCAACAAGCAGGCTTTGTTTTCACTATAGGATCTACAAAAATTATCACATTAGATAATCTATAACCAGCCCTTTGTCATTCCCCTGGTGGCTTCATAACACCGAGACCTTAATTTGTGTGTGTTTGTTTCTCACATATGAAAGCAATGCCAAGCTAAATTGATGGACATTCTAAAAGCAAATATATTTATCAGTTTATCAGTTGCTTACGAATAATAATTCATCAAAATTTATGACACCATTCAAGCTGGAAGGGTGCTGGTAGGTAGGTATTTGAATGAAAACCTGGTCCACCTGTGCAGTAAAATGAGTTACATCAGCTTCAGTAGTTAGAGTAGTGTAACTTCACCAAATCCTCAATTGCAGTGTCCCTTAACCATTAAATGTAAGCTCAGCAACAAATTTCATTATGACCTTGAGTTCAGAAACCTTTTCCAAAAGCACTTCCTGTGTTTCATCTTCATAAGCCACCAAATTACGAAAATGTTTCCACTCCTCAAGTCAAATGAAAGATAATTATGCCAATATTCTGTAACAGTCCTTCAGAAAAGACCCCAACAATTTCTAATCAACCACGAACTATGGTTCTCAAGACAATGGAGACATGTAAGACTCAGCCAGGGCTGGAATAATAACACCAGGTGAGAGGCAGCTGCTGCGTAAAGTTGGCGTAAGACTGCCCTCTGCTGTAGCCAAACTGTCTGACTGACGCTGAGACACAGGATGGGGACACCTTTGGTAGCCTGTGATTGTATTAGGACTCGGCACTAACTGCAGTGTTTGACTGTTAGTCATAAAGATTGGCTTTGAAAAATGGCAAACAATAGCAAAGCAAATATTTGTGCTCTGTCTTTGATAAAAAATGTGTCTCTCAACTCGAAAGCAAAGTATTTCTTTATATAGATCTGCATTATGACTGTGTAGTATAAAAAGAAACACCATCATGGGACACAAACACTTGTTGCGAGGGAAGATGTAGGGAGGCAAATGATACTTTGAAAAATACATTGAATCTTATAGGCAGGTGAGTACCAAATTGTAAAAACCTAACCACAACTGAATATTTAAATACCACTGAATTTATAGCATTGAAATATTTAACTCTGAAAATCTAAATGTATGTGTTTTGAGTCCCCCTCTTTGAGACTTCTGGTAGGTCATTTCAAGTGGTCTCATTTCAAGAACCTAATTTCTAAAAAAAGTTTCCAGCTCACTAAAATTCAGTGAGTCAAGTTCTGACCTGAAAATTCATGTTGCTCAAATTGGATTCATGAAATTCGGGCAACCAAAATCCACAATACAAAATTCAAACTACCAAGAAAAAGCAATTGAGCCTAAATAGAATCCATCAGACCGCTGTTGAATCTGTCGCTTGATTCAAGTGTCTAATATGTCTAAAATAGGAGAACATACACCCTTGGCTGTCCAAATGTTTAAGTTAGAATTTGTTTTTTTCCCTGACTTCAATTTTGAACATGTTTTTTTTTTTTTTTTTTAAATATTGAACTCGAATGTTCTATCTGAATTTGTGAAATCCTTTTTAAGGTTTTTAAAACTTCAAACTTCAAACCGCATACATCCAGATAGTTATTATGGCTATCCGTCATCGCTGATTCGGATTTTTAATATAACACAAATATGCCACAGTACAAAAGTAAAAGTTGCCTTCCAGTTTATGTCACTCACCTTTATTCACGTCACTTTGTCTTTGTTTCACAATATTTCACAAATGTTTTTTTATAATTCAGATAAGATATAGAATTCAGGAAATATGTACACTAAACCCCTGGCTGGAGCTGACCTCCATGTTTTCACTTTTTAATCTGGACAGGTGTTAAAAGTTAATGTTGGAAACAGTTATCAAAAGAATATGATACGTGACCATATCAATAATATCAGAATTATATATTGCATAACACAAGCTGTGCCCCAATAATTGGGACAATGGTTGATAATTGGGACACAATGACGATTTAAGTCGGACATCGTGGTCCCCCATCAGTATCAGCCAAACCGGAGATCAACAAGAAGCTCAGGGACAAAAGCTCCAGCTTCGCCACCGCAGAGAGAAGAAAAAGGGGATCAATACAGAGAACTTAAAACCCACGCAAGTACCCTGGAACATCTGGGCTGCTCAGTTCAAACAATGAAGGGCAATGCAACCTAAAAGCATATTAAAAAGCTTAGTCTGCCCTGACAGTTTTGGACAGCCACGAATGCGCATTATGACAATAATACAGGGTTAAACTACCGGGGGACTGTGGGAGGTGAAAGAGCAGAGTCAATTCATCATCCAGGGACCACTAGTGTCCCAGTGTGGTAGGAGAGGGGCACAGACAAACACAGAAGCCTGATCTCACTATGAAATTTGTACTCAACAAACGTCATACAACTGTAGCACTGCTGTATAAAAACTGTGGACCGTGTGGACTCCGACACTGAGAAAGCAAAGGAGGATCATTCTTGATCGTAGTTTGCCATCTTAACTCAAGGTTCACTTACTAGCTTTTCCAAGATGTTTCGATCATAGTCTTACAGTCACCATGAGTCATCTCTATGACAACGGAGCAACTCATTCACTGATGAAGACGAGTAAGAGAACTTTGAGTTAAGGTTATTTCATTAATCCTGCCTAACCCTAACCCTAACCCTAACCCTTAAACCAAAATAATCCGGCCTAATGTTACACCCCAAAACAAAGCCAAAACTTCAAATAAATAAATATTTGTTTTGTTTGTTTTTTTTGGGTTTTTTTTACAAAAGGTCCATTTACTGTACGTAGTAGCTGTCCAGGGGCTTTGTATCATGTCACATCTCTATACCATTTATGTCAGTAGCTGTTTCCGAGGTAAAGAATTCACTTTTTTGTTTCAAAAAGTAAAAATGATATATTATACCGAGGAAAGTTTTCTTTTTTTTTTCGTAGGATTTGATACAGGAGATAACAACCTTAAGAATATTGTAAATTGACACAAGGCAGCCATTTAGGTGGACACGCTGACAATTCAAATCAACTCCATTGACTTCCATTGACTTCCATTGACGTTCAACAGTAATAGACAATTAACCATAGATCCCTATGTTGTCCAAGCAGCTGTACCACTTTTGTTTTCACTCATTCGGTGGCAGTGTTGTCTTTTTATCCACATTAATGCACATACATAAGATGACCACTGAATAAAAATGCAAGCCGCAAATATATGTACAGTTCTTGTCAAAGGGCTGGGGTAATTGATATTCAGCACTGAAGTCTCATAGGCAGCCGATCGACGTTCACTCTCCACTGCCTAAGAACCACTACAGAGCAAACAAAGCCGCGGTGAGGAGGCTCTATCACTGATGAGCTGGTTGAATAGCTTTGTGTCCCCGTACACTCAGGCTCCTTTTCTTTTCTTTCTTTTTTTTCCCCGCTCAAGATGCCTTTTAATGTATAAGAGCAAGGGTTTTCTACAAAGAAGATCCAAGAGAGCACCTGCGTTTGATTTCTGGGCCCGCAATGTCCCTCATTAGCTGTGTATTCAATTAGGCTGCACGTCCCCTGCATTGTATGGCTAAGATCTGGGTCAAACACTCACGTCACTTTGAAGAGCTTGAGGACTCTATCCTTGGCCTCATGTTTGATACCAGACAACTGGCTGAAGATTACCATCAAACACTTGTGACTGATCTTGAGCTAAATGAGTGACAATGACTTTTCTGATTAAATGTTCCTCATGCTACAGTCTTCTGACCTCAACAGCTCACCCACATTATACAAGTCTGACATATCTGTCCGACAAGAGTATACAAAACAAATGAGCCTGCTTGTGCGCTTGATCATTGTTGCTCAAAATATTGGGAATGTAAGAGGTAAGAGGAGCAACGTCAAACTGAGAAGATCCTGTCGGGGAGTTCAAGACATCTTCATCAGCAGCTAAAAGGCTGAAGAGTCTTATCAGAACAGGAACAAAAGTGAAAGAATGAGCAGGGAAGCGAGATTACAGTGAGATCAAAAGAGATTGTGTTCAATGAACAATGAGTTAAAGCAAAAATACTGCATTTGATTTGCAGACACCATGCTGTCCCCGGCCAAAAGTTCAGGCACGTTCACCTCTGCGACTGTTATTTGACGAAAATAAACATTTGTTGCAAATGTTACCTCAATAGGGAGGTCACGTCATTGTATGTGAAATATTCATATAAGTTCAAGTGGTACTTTCGACTCCACAGGAGCTGATTATTTATGACAACATAGAAAAAAATGTTCATGTATCAACCTGCTCTGGCCTGTGAACTTTGAAGTGGATCCTAAGACTCATCTCCCATGTCCCGCTGTGAGAATGTGTGTGTCAGGTACAGGACTCCTCCGAGGCAGCACGGTGGCAAAGGCCACGCACTGCTCCCGGGGGTCTTGTAAGCCTCTGCCGCAATCTATTGTCGGACCACGCTGTGGTAAAACGATATCCCGCCCAGCACATCTGTGTCTGGCTCATCAACATGATAACTTCATCAATCCCTATCAATCCGATGTACTGCCGAGTACGGAAGCAATCAAAGAAGAAGAAGAAACTTGAGTTTTAAGACGAATACAATTCTACGGCTATTCAGGAAGAAGCCCACAGAGGAAAAGCGGACATTGAGGGGGTACCTGCTTTTCGTGATGGTGAAAGGTGGTGGAGGTGAGGGCATTTTGATTTTATATACATATATATATATATATATATACATCCCTCATGACCAACTTTTTTAGTGGTCCAAGTAACGAAGCTTCAGCTAAGCTTCAGTTAATACTATTAAATGGCATTTTCATACAACAAATGGAAATGACAACCAGCTATCATATATACTATTATGCCCTCGCAAATAACAACAACCGATCCTAGGGACTAAGCAATTGCTGTCCATTGAAAACAATGAATCCCTGGAAAGATTACTACTAGTTTTTGTTCGTTGTAGTGGTGAAATGGGTTGTACCAGTTCAGTTATATTATTTGCAGATATTTTCAGCAGGGTGTTTCTTTTTTTTTATTCCATTAAAGCTTTAAAAAACTGGACCAGGTCTGATTCAAAAAAACAGTCACGGTGATTAGAGGTTCTGTGTTTTGATTCCTCTCTTCCAACCGTTCTGATTCACACTCCAATCCATAAGGTGGAATCTTCTTTAGAACCCCTCGTTTGTACAGAATCGATTTGATTGGCCAGTTAGGTGCTAGCTAGCCCTGATTGGTTGTCTGATTCAGACCTGGTCCAGAGTAAATACAAAGGGGCGGGTGCTTACAGACACATATTCTGTTAAAGGAGCCCTTTAATTAGATATTGTTAGTGACGTGCAATGGTCAAAATTAGTTACTTCAACCAAAATTATAATTCAATTATATTGCCTTCTGTAGCTTTAAAGCAAGGCATACAAACAGAATTACAAAAAAGAAAATTAAACATCAACTTTCAACCCCCTCCCCCATTTGGTGGAGTCCCTAAAAGAAAATCGGATTGAAAAATGCACACACTCATTGATGGCAGTATAATTAAAAAAAAAAAACTATTATCACGCTAGAAAAAGTCAGTATTATTTGCAGGAATTAACTGTGATGTGTCATGTGTTTTGCTACTATGGTTCAGTCTCAATGGCAAGCAGAAGCAAATAAAAGTAGCGGGGTTAAATTTGAACAACACACTGTCTAAAAAAAAGAAAGATCAAGTCTGTGAAAGACTACATAACCAGACAGTGATCTGTGAGTGTGAGCACAATTCGCACAACCTCCATGTGTTCACGCAAGAGAATAAAGCCAAGCTCATGTGGAGATGCACTTATTTGCAACACTATATTGGTGAAATGAACCTTTATTAAATAGCAATATTCTCCATATACCACCTGCTAGTCTCATAATGAGAAAGGATTCAAATTAGGGAGAGGCGCTCCTTTTCTTCAATGGCAGCCTGTTTCTTTTCATCAGTGAGCGCTTCAATAGAATACAGTGATGGAGCAGAGAAAAGGGCGAAGAAAAGAGAAAATAATGTACAGGACAAAGCTACCATTTTTCACAGTGTCAAGTCTTAACAAGGTGGAATTTTCCGAGGCAAAACTGCTCAGGCAGTTCTCTTTAGCTGCCATGCAGCTCGGCACAGCAGTTCATCGAACATCCAAAAATGCACCAATGCAACCATAACACGTCTCAGGAACAACTCTGTTTGCCTGTCATAACACTGCCAACACTTACACAACGGCCTCAAATAACACAAACAACAGGTAGCAGTATCGCTATTTTCTTTAAAGTATCTCATATGTGATGATTTATTTGTTTTGCATAAACCAGGATTCCATTACAACAAAAAGAATGACACTTCTTTATTGCATGGATTGTGCTGCAATATGCTTCAACAGACTCTTTTATTCTAATTTAATATTTTTGCATGGAGTAATCCCAAGTGCACAAAATGAAATGTAATGCAATAATGAATATGTATAATTTGAAACATATTCACTATACATACTTGTGTAGGACAGCTATGGCCAGTCAACTTTGTCTTCTGCATTTGGCCACAAGTTTTCAAGCATTAATTGCGTCCAAGAGGGACATCTGATCGCGATGTGTCCACGCCCCCTCCTCACCTGTCACAAGTCTTTCACAGAGGTCATCAAGGAATGAGAACAGGCGCTCAGTGTTGCATGTGCCGATAAGGACATTATGCATTTTTATTTTTTCTATTTCATTTTATATGTAGATGTAGCAGAACGTGGCAACCTTGCAGTCATTTTGCATTATGTTACAACAGTATGTAATGCCATGTGTGTGCAAAATGGTCATTGAATGCATCTTGCGTCAGTGAAAAGTGAATGAAAAGTGATCCACAGTTAAGTCCTCATACTTTTGTGTTTTAAGAAGAAGAAGCAATGTAGAAAAAGGGGGCCTGCCAAGCTCAGCAAAACCAATTTCTGAAGTGAGAGCCATCTTCATATTAACAGGCCGCAGGAAGTCAAATCCAGCAGATTTCAACCAATTGTTTTTTGTTGTTTTTTTTTTCAAGGCCTGCATCAAGTACAGTACATGACAAGTGGTCACAATCATTTTAAGCACGCGATGAAAGCTTTTAGTATATGAAACAACAATCTGACAGACTGAAACACACCCCCCCCCCCCCCCGCCGCCCTGATACCCCAACTCATTAACAT
Organism: Enoplosus armatus; assembly: GCF_043641665.1. Lineage (NCBI taxonomy): Eukaryota > Metazoa > Chordata > Actinopteri > Centrarchiformes > Enoplosidae > Enoplosus > Enoplosus armatus. Next base: position 23,442,122 of record NC_092183.1, on the reverse strand, counting down.
AGGAGCGTGGCCCTTACACACATTAAACATAGGCCCTATATATGGAAACTGTCATTTATAGACTGTAGAGTGAAAATAAATGTTTATGTAAGTTTGTCGAAAATCTACTGTGCAGACACACAGGTATGAAGTAACTATACAAAATATTTTATGTGTTAATAGACATATTATTGTCAAACAGTCCAATGATGAAACTCTTCCATGTAGCCGTGTAAAATTAGACGTAATTGCAATCCTACTGGGCTGAAAATATGTACCCTCTTTGCAGGAGCTGATGCATTAGCTCCTGTTCCGTTCTGCTCAACAAGTCCTCCAAACTAAATGATAAATTAGGTTGTTTGTCGTCGCTTCCCAAAGTCTGAATGTCAGACAACGTCATTCACGATTATTTTCTGGTCTGCCATCGCAGGTTAGTTTAGTTAACTAAATAATCTTGGTTACAGTTAGGGAACAGGAGCAGATAATTGAGCCTAATTCATCATAGAAGCATTTTGTCCTGAAGACAAAGAAATGATGAAATGTGATAACTAATAAATAATAATTGAAGTAATGTTTAGGCTACATTGTGAGTTGAACGGGTCTGGGCATTTTTCTTCTGAATGCCAAATCCTCAAACAATCAGTGTGTTACAAAACACAATGCAACACTTAAGCTCACAGCATTAATACTGCTTTCCTTTCAGGCTGACACTACAGGAGCACATTCATCAATTTTGTTTGTGTTGTAAAAGCATGTATCAGGTGGCGAAACTTGGACTTGCATTACATAACACAACAGCTTTCACTACAAAAAAAAAAACCCCATCACATTCAACAAAATGACCCCTCCGCTGGCGGACTATTCACGTAGCTGCAAGACTGGGTCAGACTGGACTGACAAACCAGTGGCATGGCTTACATGATCAAAAGGGAAAAAGAAACATGCTGGGACCAAACAATAACAGCCTAGTAAGTTTATTCTTCTTTTATACTTTAACAAATAATAGAATTCCATGTCCAAGATTTCAATTTTTTATTTAAAAACACAGACATGTGTGCTGAGGCCCCACCTACTTCCTTCCACAGAGGCTTAAACACACACACACACACACACACACACACACACACACACATGCATACCAAACACACCCACCCTCATAGACACTACTTTACCCGCTGCCTGTCACTTACTGTATAGAGAGCTGCAGAAGTCCATTTGACAGTTATATGTTGCTTGCCATGACATCTCATTTATCCTCTGCAATCATAATACCCTTTTACACAGCCTTCCCTTATGCAGGTCCTCCCCTCCCCCACACTTTCCACTGGCATCCCTCCATCTCTCTGATCCCTCCATTCCTGTCATGTCAGATCTTAGCAGGCGCCACGGGTCAGTGCCTCACTTTCTGAAGAGACTCCGCCATTCATAGGGAGAACGGAGTGAGAATTTACATCTCATGGCGGAGTTTTCCCCTCCATTTGTTATAATGTCAGGTCACTGCACTGCTCGGCTCACGGAGAGGGAAAGATAATGGCTTCAGCACACTCCCTCTCGATTTATTACACACTCACTGGCTCTGACCTTGTCTGAGCTTGGGACGCATTCAGATTTTTTTTTTTTTTTTTTGTCAGCCTGTGCTACTTTGACTTGCCAGTTAGCTGGCTAGCTAACTGTGATGCAATCGTAGCTGCTTTTCCGAAATCAAGACTGCCCCTCTTTCATCCCTTGGCACTGGAATGATTTTAATTCAGCCGAGCCATGTTATTTCAGATGTGAGAAAAAAAAAAAATAGTAGTGGAAGGACCTCCTGTATATTTGGCTGTAACAAAACCAATAAGCTTAATTGTACAAGTCTGCTTTGATTTAAACAAGTTTCTTGCACTTCCTGGACAATATGTGAAACCAAGACTTATGTAATGCAGTTTTCCAACCAAGGAAAAGTCCTGATGAAACTATCATTAAAATAACAACATGTTGACCTGGAAATATTTTTTATTGTGCAATGAAATTCAGTCAGATTGCTACATGCACCGTCATAGGAATCACAAGCCCCACATCCATCCATCCATCCATTTTCTTCTTATCCTGGTCCAGATTGCGGTTATAGCGAGACTAAAAACGGTAACCCCGGTATCCAATTTCCTCAGCCACATCCTACAGCTCCCCCTGGGGGATCCCGAGGCATCCCCAGACCAGATAGTTTGTTATATCTACAGCATGTTCTGGGTTTGCCCCGGGGCCTTCCATCAGTTGGACGTACCTCTGGAGGGAGGTGTCTAGGAGGCGTCCTTATCAGCTGCCCAAACCACCTCCACCACCAATGTGATCCACCTTCCAGATGTCTGAGCGCCTCACCCTGTGCCAAGAAGAGAGCGCATGTCACCCTGCAAAGGAAACTTTTTTTAGGCCAGTGGGTCCATGAGAAAGAATGATGTCCTACAGAGTCAAATGTATTCTCGTTTGTAAGGATTATGTGTACACCATACATCTAGAATGGCATGTTCAAACATCAAATACTTGGTGGAGTGATACTGGAGGGAAAACAACATGACATTGTGGGTAAAAGATCCAACCAGAGGCTCTGTCAGTATCTTACAGGTTGTCTCGCGAACATAGGGTGTATGGTTTATTCCATTAGGGACAGCGGCTGCTGCTGTTTAGAAAATTATTCAGTCTCTTTGAATCTAGTCTATCCCCCATGTCTGCTTTCTTTCTCCTAAATGATTGTGAGAGTGCTGTGTGGAGGTAGACAGCCCCCCCTCTGAAAGGGTATACGTGATTAATGACCTGGAAATGCCTTATCTTTTCATCTGATTAAATGAAATTGAATGGATTTTTATTTTTATAATAAAGTGACTCCACAGGGCTAAGATGACATTGTGACATGCTTGAGAAGCTCTGGGGTGTCTGTGTGTGTGTGTGTGTGTGTGTGTGTGTGTGTGTGTGTGAAAGAAACTGAAAATGAGTGCAGAAGTGTGTGCATGTGCATGCATGTGTACACCCGTTTATGCATGAATGACTGCATGTATTCTCATGTATTTGTGAAGGGCGTGTGTGTGTGTGTGTGTGTGTGTGTGTGTGTGTGTGTGTGTGTGTGCGTGTGTGTGCTACTTGATGAAAGTCTGAAAGTGCTTCAGGCTGCTGGTGTTGTGAAGCAGAAAACAACAGTTTGTCACCATCCAGTGACACTACCTGCCACAGCCATGTGAATGCCAAACAAGGCAGCACAACCAAAGTTCCTTTTCACTTTCCTGAGAGGCCATTTGGGCACTGGAGCATTCTTGCGTGACACTCCGTCTTCAGATTGTGCGTGCATGTGCTTACGTAAGGATGTCTGAATTTTTTGTTCATTATGTTTATCTGCAAAAATAACAAAATACAGTACTTTTGTTCATGATTCCGCTTCTGTCACGGTTTGTTATGACAAAGCCCATTAATTATTTATTTACTATTACTACTATAAGAGCTGCAGTATTCCGGCAAACATGTATATATGTTTGAGACTGTACTTTCACACCAGAACCCACTGTGCCCATTGTCTTAGAAATGTACTGAGCTGCATGTGGGGACTGTTCATTTTTTTGGTCTCAAATCAATTACTTTACTCTTTCCATACAGCAAACCTATTTTTTGTGTGTGTGTGTGTGTGTGTGTGTGTGTATTTGAGTGTAATTGCACGTCCAGTCTTAAGAACTGTGATAACAAAGATAGCCTTGGATACCTTAAACACAACAAAAGGAGTTGCAGAGAAAGTGAAACCTCATCAGTGTGTGTGCGTCTGAACATAAAGGCGGAGCTCACGACGTATCTAAGTTGATCTAAGGTCTGCGACCTGGAGAATTGACAGAAAAGGAATGAATGGACTGATGGATAGGTGAAACCTTATTTCAAGCTCCCTTCTCACAGCCAAAACAAGAAAGACACATTACAAAAACCAGGCCTATTTTTCCATTGGCTGCTCTGGCATTACGGAGGGCCTTCCTATATGTTTTGAGACTATCTTGCCAGACTTAACATGATTCTTCCAGTTTAGTGGAGCTCCATTGGCCCCGGTCGGTGCGCTTTGGCTGCGCCTGCCGAGCCGCTACAGCTGTCAGCGCTTAGAAACCCCCCACATGGGATCAAAGTGAGCGAAGTAGGCAACGCCTTTTAATGCGCCGCCACATTGTAATGGAACAAACGGTCAAGTTGTGCCAGCATGGCTCGCTTGCTTGTGGTTCTTCATGGCATAGCTCGGCACAACTACCCCCCGTAATGGAAAAACCATCTAACTTGCTCTCTCGTCAGAGTCGGGGGGAGTGGGGGGATCTCTTGTGTTTCCTCCCTGTCTTGTTGAACAAACATGCTCCTAGAATTCCTGAGTTGTCTTGACGGTTTCCAGAACTTCCTTTGGGCCAACCCAAAAGTCCTTCTCCATAGCCTCCCTGGAGTCCTCCCACACCCAGGATTCTTACTTCGGCGACCACTGTAGCCGCAGCCCTACTGGCCTTCCAGTACCTGTCTGCCGCTCCAGGAGAACCCAGGGCCAAACAAACCAGAAAGGCCCCCTTCTTCAGCTTGACGGCGGGCGTCCTTCACCTCTGGTGTCCCCCAGTGGGTTCTCAGGTTGACGCCATGACAGGCACTGACGACCTTCTGACCACATCTGCCAGCTGCCGCCTCCACTGTAAATGTCATCATAACGAGCTTATGCACCGTATTTTTTTTAAAATGTGAATGCAATGCGTACTGTATGCAGTGGCTGAGATATAACACAATGGTCATCTATGGGATTGTTTTTAAAAGTCAACAATCAACAAAAGTCAAGTATATGAGAAGTATTTGGAGCTTGAACAGTCCTTTGTTGTTTGAGAGCAACAGTCCCACTAATTATTGATTTTATCAATTCACTTGATTTCTCAAAATGTTCTGTAATTGCAGCCCTAAAATGTACTTTTAGAATAGCAAATCAAAGCAGATATGTTATAGAACCAGAAGTTCGGCAAGAGAATCCCCGCCTTCAGCTTCAACATATTCATTACCAGCTGAATTATCTGCTGGAGTGGAAAAATGGAGCACAGAAGACAACTTTGTTCTCCATCTTTGTTGAAGAGGAGGATTCTGCCTTTTCCACCTCTTCCAATGGTGGAAAAACTCCCAGCCTTCCTGGCAGTATCGATCAAACACTGTGCATCACTGCACTTTGAAAAGAAGGTCTCCCTTCATCAACATCAAACCCATTTGAGCAGAAAAACTGCAGTGTCCAAATGATGTTTACACTTCTGCACTGATGTCCCTACTTAGTGATATAGCCGCTCTACCCGTCGTATTTCCCTCAGCCAGCCTGCACAGGAAAGATTAATGATCCTGTGCTGCCAGAGCCCAATAACATTATGTGACATTTACAGAAGGCTAAAAAGCAAAGGCTTAAACACAGCAATTTTCAAAGGTCAGCCATTTGTGAGTTTAGAGGGAATACAGCTTGGTGAGAGAAAGGGGGGAAAAAAACAACATTTTTCAAAGGCTTCATTTGTCAGTGGTTGGACTTTGATAAAGAAACAATCTCTAGATCCTGTGATAGGCATTTCATTCACTCAGTATAACTCATTCACTGTGTGAGTTAATTCTTAACTCCTGTCCTGATACAGCAACCACCATTTAACAAATAATATATTTTTATTTCATTTTAGCAACGTATGCAGTAATTTCCATTTGATGAGATTGAGTTCATTTTTAAAATGCGTTATATTTTTGATAAATGCACCTAACATAGGTTGGCAGAAGCAGACATCTTCTGACTGTGCCAATTTGGTCTCATCATGGCGTGCAATTTATTTATTTATTTATTTAATCATTTATTTACCAGGGACAATGCAGGTTAAGCAACGTATCAGTTTACACATCAATGTAAATGTGCCGGAGTTAAAGTTAATGAGCTCATTTTCATATGTAGTCCCTGGGAAGGGAAGATACAATGCATCGACAAGTACTACAAAAATGCGTTCGAGAAGTAACAGAGATATATAAAAACAGTGAGAGTATCTAAAGGGTAGCAAGATTATTCATGACCGCATGTTCGGTTTGTCATATCTTAGTCATATCTTATGTTTATGTCTGAAGGTTGGGTAATTTGTGCTCTCTCTTAATTCAATAGATAGACTATTCCAGTGGAGGGTGGCCCTGACTGAGGAGACCGTTGCCCCAAACTTGCTTTGTCTGTATTGTATAACACAGTCCCCTCTGGTTGCCCTTGTTGCCCTGCTGCTGCTGTTGTCCTTCCGCAATTATGAACTGACTCAGTGGGGGAGGGGCCCATGTAAGACGAGGCAAGCATCTGCGAAATGTTTAAAACTATCTAAATGAAATAAATTGTACTTTAGTGATAGCTATTGGTCTTTCGGTCAAATGTTTCTAGGGTCTGTTTGTGGAGGAACTCATTTGGTTTCAGGGTTGTCATGCTTGCTTGTGACCAGCTTGAAAAACAGTATGCTATGTGGGTAGAGATCATAGCATGCATAAAGAGGTTGGCTGCCTCCGTTGTTAGGTATGGTCTTATATGCCTACAATTGGCCAGGTTTAATTTGATGGTAGTGGCTGCCTTTTTAATGCGCTTTTTAAACGACAGATTCAAATCTAGAACGATTCCAGGGTATTTAAAATGAAAAACACCACCTGTAACAAAAACATCAGGTTGGAGAGTTTCTATGGGTTTCCATGAGAAAAACATACAGACAGTTTTGTTTCACACATGGAAATGTATTGCTTGACCAATCAGATAGATTTACCATGGCTCCAGTTCGTTTGTTTGTGACTTGTGAACTGTGTCACCAACGTTGTAATTTGTAATTTGTTTGTTGACAGATGGACAGACTAAAGGCAGGTCATTAATAGAAGAGCTGAACAAAATAGGGCCCAGTATTAATCCTTGGGGAACACCAATGTTACAGTTCAGGTATGTTGATTGAGTATTGCCAATGGCACCGCATTTACTTGCATGGACGAGGAGCACATCAGTGGGGAGTATCAACACATAACATTTGGCACAATGCAATTTTTATCATTCAAAAATAAGCTTGCATAAGCAGTGCTGAAAAGAAACCTGGGGTTGTTCTTGTTCACCTCTATTAATGATGAGTAATAGGCTGCTCTGGCTTTACGAAGGGCCTTCCTATATGTTTTGAGACTATCTTGCCAGACTTAACGTGATTCTTCCAGTTTAGAGGAGCGCCATTTCCTTTCAAGTTCTTGCGACATTTGCTTTAATTTGCGGGTTTGGGTGTTACACCATGGAGCTGACTTTCTTTGTTTTATTATCTTCATTTTTAGAAGGGCAATAGAGTCGAGTGTCATTCGCATTGAGCCTACAGCGCTATCAACAAGTTAGCATAGGGGTCCTCTGTTGTATTGAGATATGGCATTGAATTAAATGCCAATTGAATCACTTCCTTAAATTTAGCTACAGCACTATCAGATAGACATCTGGTGTAGGTGTTTTCACCTAATGGCGTGTAGTCCAGTAATTGGAATTCAGAAGTTATTAAATAATGGTCCAATAACAAAGGATTCTGTGGAAAGGCTATCAGATGTTCAATTTCAACTCCATATGCCGGAACCAGGTCGAAGGTGTGATTAAAACAGTGAGTGGGTTTATGTACACTGTACACTGTAACAAACAAAATTGGTTGTAGTGTTTTCCAGGTTGGGTGTGAAAGACTAATAACAAGGCTTTCAAATGACTTATAATTTGGTTTAGGTTTAGGTTGATCAATAGGCTTGAGTCGAAGATGGCTTTAACTCCACCTCCTCTGCTGTTGCGACATAGAGGCAAAACCTTGTCAGAATCATTTTATTTCACATATTGTACCTTTGGAATATTGAAACCATCAGCAGGCAGTGTTTTCTTATTTTATGGAGAGGAGGGACAGCCAAAATATACCTGTCGATAACCTTTTTTGGGATGAGGTTTAGGAGAAACTGACCCCCTGCACACAAGGGGTTAAGATGGCCAGGGTCCACTGGCCTTTCCAGTGTTCAACATGTTGTTTGTTGATACTTTGGCCTTTGGACACATTTAGTGCATATTTCTTGACATGCTTTACACATCTCTGTCATATTTGAACATGTAATGGCTGAGTGGTGGGACTGTTGTCAGAGGGGACACACTGAAACATTTAGTTGAAGGTGCTATGCAACCTGCTGGCTTAATGGTATCCTGACAAACAGCTGCTCGTCCTCTGTCAAATATTTGTTCACTCTCGCTATCTGCCATCACGTCCCTGTATCATTATTCAAACAGCTTATATAAACACCTTTAGCATGACCCACAAGCTGACCAGGCCATGGAGAATGAGCTGTTCCAGGCTTCGATGCTTAATGGGGCCAGGACCTTTCACGCCACGTGGGCAGGTCAGATAGCACCATGAGTTCATGACAGCCGCGCAGAGTGGATGACACCCGGAATTAACTTGCGGCACCAGTTCATTCACAGACCATTGATGGCGTGAAAAGAAGATGGTGAACTCCAGTCATGAGGCAAAAAATTACCAGCGCTAATAAAAAAATGTATTCTAGAATTAATAACTCTGTCATATAGAACATTGTTGCGTTTTTACAGCACTAAGTCACTTCCTCATATCTCCAAAGTTAACCGAACAGTGGATTTTAAAACATCAGCAACAGTGAGCTTGGAGGACATTTCACTGTGCATTTCAGAGTTTCAAGACACCACTTAAACCAGTGGCATCACAAGACGAATGTGCAAATGTCTGGATACGCGACCAATGGGCTCTCCTGTTCCATCACTGGAATTTTTACAAAAAATTATCTAAATCTAGTCCATTCAACACTTCAGTCCAGAGCAAGAGATCTCGACACCTACTAGCCAGATTACCATGTATTATGGAACGGATATTCATGGTCCCCAGGCATTGATTACTTTTTTTACGTTTTTGAGCTGGCTGAGGTGGTTCAAGCATCTGAAAAAGACATTTCTCGGATGCCTCCCTGTGGTGGTACTCTGGGCACATCCAACTATATCCAAATATTCTTAGGGACCTTCCCCCCCTCTGAAAGAGACAAAAACACTTTCTCTTCAGCAACTGCACTGATGCTGATGTTGAGGAGTCCAAGAGAAATTCCAGATAATCATGTCTTTCCAAAAAAAAGTCAGAAGTAAGAATGGTTTAATATTGTATAAAGTATGTCGAAGGAACCTAGCTAGCTAATATTATAATAGTTAGCTTATTGACAAATGAAGGAGGATTGACCTCAGCTTCAGAAGCAGCCACAGAGAGTGGACCAGCAGATCTGTCACCATCTCCTTGTTACTGAGGATGTGAGACAAGATGAGCTCAGCAAGTGGATGCTAAAAGTTATTTCAACCAATCATTTAAAGCAGTTTTCACTGAGAGGACATTTGTAACACCAACATCAAGTAAACAGAAAGTAGGTTGCTCTCAGTGTAGGGTCCAGAAGAAAGAAGTCACTGTTTTATACCCAGAGGATAACAGCGAACCTAAACATCCCTTTTGAATTTGATGATTTCAAGAGGTGTTCCTGTACCATCCTCAAGTCAAACACATTCAGCCCCACTACTGGCGAGGCTCAGAGACAAGGAAAACATTATGTTTATACAAACCAACTGTGCAGTATGAGAAGTTTACCTAATTAAAATCAGTTTAGCTTTAATCCCATATCATCTACACAGCAAGGCTCTATAGTTAGGAGGGCTGCCATCTGTTCCAAAGAAATCTGACCTGGACAAGATGAATTGGTACCGGTAGTCCCTGCGGCCATGACTCAAAGCCTCCATATTCTAATTCATAGAAGCAATGAAAATATTGGGCTGTCCATTTCTTGAGGTATCTTGTTTGTTTTTTTTATAAATCACTGGGGCATTTCAGTCTGATTTAGTTACAGACACATTATTGATTCATCCCTCACACTGCCATTCGGACTGATTCCGTTTATTGGAAAACTGAAAGAATGTCATTATTATGAAACACAGGGGCTTGCTTTTCCATGGATGAAAAATAATGTAAATATCATGTCAATAATGTAAAGTCTTTTTTATTTTCTTACACATCTTCCACAGAGAATTTTATTCTACTGTCTGAGATTGATTTCAGATTTTCGTAAAAGAGGAAAGGAGTGATGACTTCTCACTATAAATAGCAAAGTTAAAAACAAAGCGAAACTTTTTTTGTAAATTGAAGATCAACTGTAAACAAGCCGCAACAGTCACCGCTCCCTCTTCTCTGTCTGGCTGATTATGTAATATGACAGGATAATTAATCATTTCTTTTTGACTGTCATGTTTAGCATATAGCAGGTCGCATATGATGAGTCTAAGATTACATAAATGCAGTATCAGGTGCCATTTAATGAGACTAGAGCTTTGACTTAAGATGGCTTCCAACAAACACTCGTAGTTTTAGTAGTCAAACTCATGGACCATGTAAATTCCTCTATTATAGCCTTAATAAACAGATGGGAAAGTGTTGAAAAGCTTAGATGTCTATAATCAATGCCGTCTTTTTGTCACTACTTTATTGTGGACCACGCAGTCTGAACCGGGACAGTTTTTACATTCAAACAAATGAAACCTGGTCCAAAAGATAACCCCCATAGTTTTGTCACAGCGCCTAAAGTCCCAAGCTATTGCCATGCTAGTGTTGATGTGAACCTGGGATGCCGTGCACTGAAGGCAAACACACGCCTACCCAGGAATACCAACCATTGGTTCCGTACCTCTAAAACGCTGAACTGACTGAAAGAATGGAGAGAAAACATAGTGGTGAATATAGTACATAAGGAAAAGAAATGACAAGCATATGGCTAAAACAGTCCTCAGCACATTAACATATATGATTTTAGCTCAACGCCTGTGAACCCCGCTGTAAACATCAAACCCAGCTTGACCTTTCCCCTCCGCTCCTGATCTCTCTCTCCCACTTTAACCTGCACATCTTCCAGCCATCAGCAACAGATGCTGCTCCGCTGTCAAATGGCCTACAAAGCAAACCGCACTACTTTAATCCCATGTGTAGCCAGCATTAAAAATTGGATTGAGACGGATAAGATTAGATTATGCCTGCAGGATTTGACAAAATGTAAAAGCCTCATTTAGGCTTTAACATAATCTCCTTTCACTCCCAGCGAGCATCAAGCCTCCCAGCAGATGCCAGATACACTCTGTATAGATGTTGTCTTATTTTATCTCCTCTTCTTCTTATTATGAGAGCGGTACCTTTCCGTTCCATGGGGATTGCGCAGCTTTGGGGTGTTCATACAGCAAAAAAAAAAAAGTCCAGATTTTTGCAGGTTCATTGGCTGAAGCTGGTAGCTTTTACACTGATTTCTATTTCTTCACAGCTGGAAATCTGATTCATATCCAGCAGAGCTACGTCGCCTGTGACCAAATAAAACTGAGTGCTTTTAGGAAATTACCTTCTTCTCCATCTGAAAGCAATCTGCACCGTTGGAGCATTGTGTCTGACTGCTATATAATGTTCATTTTCAAGTAGGTATTGCTCAAAGGTCAACATTGTTTCGGAGCGAAGTGATCCTAAAAATGAAGCAAGTTAATGTTAATATGTTAAATAAACATGTTGAGGCTGAGAAAGTTAAATACCATAAATGTATATGCTATTAAAGCTAAAATACATTACATAACATGTGTTCTCTGTTGTTACATTAGCTTAATTACATGTCAAAATAAGATGATGAACACATCAACATCAAAATAATTGATCAATCTGGATAAAATTGATCAAATAAATCACTTAAAAGTTAAAGACGTCAAACGAAATGGTTTCAGTCCCTTTCATCATATATTTCATTTCATTTCATCATATACTTCCGGATGATGCAAGAAGGTGGCCCATGACATCATTAATCCGTTGGTTTATGGCGTTAGGACCATCATTTCAGGTATATAACGGGTTATCTCATACAACAAATATGGATACAATGTGTGTCATGGCGCAGCACGCTTTGTCACAAATGACACGCTTTGTACTCATCTGTATCACAGGTTACTTTACAGTCAAGAAGAAATAGCCATCTCATGATAGATAGATAGATATCCCCTCATGTACTCACTAATGTTGATTTTAAAACGTTATTATTTGATGTTCTGTTTTGATTCATTTCTTGTTCATTGTGCAGTTCCTGTTTGCTGGTTGTGTGATATTAATCTCAATGAGACCTGCCTGATTAAATAAAGATTCAATTCAATACAAACAATATTCAAGCTATCAAGTCAATGGTGTGTGCCATAATATTTCACTTTCGGAGTGTACTGCTACAGAGATTATTAGCTATACTGGCATGTGACATTTACCACCGTGTGTGTGTGTGTGTGTGCGTGTTCTTTCTGCACCATGTTCGTTGAGCAGCAGATTACAGAGCTGCCTCCACTCCCATGGCAGATCTTAAGCAGCTATAAGAGGCCCCAGTAGCTCTAAAGTGGGACCCTTAAAGTGGCCTGCTGGTAATGCAGTCAGTATACAGTCGGTCAACCCCCCCCCCCACACACACACACACACACACACAGAGTCACACACGAGCCACACAACCAGGCAGCCATTTGTTGTTTAGGCTGTGACCGGTGCTCTTGGGTAACATCTTTATCCTTCCAGCTCAATCTGGCCTGCATCTGCCAGGGTGGAATTACACTGATCTACTGTGACACAGTCCCCTCTACGCCCCACCCTCACCTCCCCACCTCCCCACCTCCCACCCCTTTCCCTGCTATTATAGCCATAGAAATGCACCGCTTAGAAGAGACAGAAACGTCACGAAAACGCTGAATCACAATATACAATCAAATGAAGCTTTATCGATACCAAAATGATAACAGGATAGAGTGAAGGAGCCCAACTCGACCGCACGCTGTGTTTACTAGAATAATGAAAGAGTAAGAATTATGACAAAGTATGAAGATGCAAAAAAAAATATGAAAAGAAAGAAGAAGAAAGAAAGAAAAAGAATACAACTTTATAATGTGAAAATTCATGATAAGTAACTTACCAGTGAATTTTATTTGCCTGATCTTTTTTAAATCTATGTTTTCACAAGTGAGGCAGTCGATGTACCTGAGATTTAAAGTACCTCTGTGTTACAATCAAAATGACTAAGCACTAATGAGATCATATCCTCATTAATAAAATGATGAATAAAAATATTACAATTAGAGAATACAAAATACAATACTACTTACACACTGCACATATATATGTAATGTGTGAAATAAACTGAGGCTGAGCATACTCTGGACAATGAGTCAGCAACATTGTTTGGTAATAGTTAAAAAATATATTTTCGCTATCTAACGATGGCAGCTAGAGAATGTTTGCATATTTCTCATGTGAAATTAATTTTGCTGAAGAAATGCTCTATAGATAAGTATTAGTGATGGCTGCGAAGATGATCTGTGAGCAGTCTCATTAAATAATATTGAATTAAAAAAAAAATTCAAATTAGAAAATGACGCAAAAGGTCAATTTAGGTCAAATAAATAATACTTCCTGCTGTGTGTTCTCTCTTGTTAAGAAGAGAGAAAAATGAAAGTGATTGTGACAGAATTTGTCGTGTCCAAAGTGGTCCTCATCCAACCCCCGATCTGAGGGATTGGGGTTAGTTTTGAGGAGCTTTCCTTGCGGCTCGCTATGAGCCGGGGGATAAATACATCCACACTTTCTCTCCTCGTCTCGGGCTGCTAATCCACCAGCAGCTCGGCCATTTAGCAGCGGCAGCGCCGGGCCGCTCAACCTGAGGAGCAGCATGCTGCGAGGCAACGGAGTGGGGGGTGGGGGTTAATAGTTGAACAGCTGCTTGTGGAACAAGACACCACACACACACGCACACCACCACTCCCGTATGGCAAGGGGCCAGATGACAAAAAACCTCAGCCAGGGTCACAGTGGGTACTGACTGATCTGCTTTCAGAGGTCCACTCACCAAAGGATTAAGACCACACTGTTTATGTTTTTGCATGAGAGTGTTGTTTCAGTTTCTTCCTTTTTTTTGTCTATTTGTCGTGGAGTGTAAAATGAAAAGAAAGAGAAGTCACAAGAAGAAGGCCACAAAAAAAAAATTAGGAAATCCCGAATGAACGAGGGCAGGAATAACTGTTATTCAATATTAGGAGTGGACGATATGAATCGAATCTTTTGTCATTGGTATATGTAATGTTCTGTCATAAGATCGATATATATGGTGATACAGTAGATATTCTGGAAAATGACTTGAGAAGTTGTCATAAAATAACAAGAGAAAACATTGTGTTTTTTGGCCAATCCAGCAAATTAAATGTCAAATCAAGCCCGTTACATGGATGCAAAAGTCACATTATATAAGAATCCCAAATTATCATACAGCGCTACGTTGGTTTTCTTACCTGTTGATTGTGGTATCTGTGTCAAAGCAACCCTGAGAAATTACGTTTACAGTATGTACAACTAATTCACAACAGCAACTTTGTTTTGAAGGAAACATAAATGCTGTCCGGATTATGTAACATAATGAGGAAATGTTGTTATTAACTGACAAGTCGCAAAAAATGTTGATACGGAATGTGTCAGTAGAATGCTGAATGGCAACATATGGTGTTTGTTTTCTGCCAAAATATAATCTTACATCACAACATTGGCTTGTAGTGACTACAGCATTAACAAACTTATGTTGCAGTGCGGTACAAAAATGTAGCACTGCTTTCCCTCAACAAACAAAAAAAAAAAAACCTAGGCATATTTTTCAGATTTCCACAGGGCAACATGCAGTGTGTGCTCCTGCTCTGGACCAACTGGATTTACCTGACTCTTTGTTTCTGCTCAGAAGTGAGAGGGTCCTCACTGATTGACGCATTTTGATTTGTGACATAAATCTTCACAAGGTGTTATTCTGATGAGTGCATTGTACTTAATGTCCAAGGCTTTTGTGTGTGCAAATGCGTTTAAACATTTCCAGTCAATAGAGTGCTGCAGGAATGAGTCCTAAACCCAGAAATCAGTCAGCATTTTTACACTTCAGGTTAACCCTCGTCTGGAAGTCAATGTGGTTAACACAAGCACAAGAGATTTCAACGTTTTGTTCTACGACATAAAATACGTCAGTAGATAAAATACGTCAGTAGATACCCCCACTCGTGAACAAGTGGCTAAATGAGACTACAGAGGTTGTCGTGGACATTAAACGCCTTCGTGCTGAACACGGAAAGTCATCTACTCACTAGTCCACCTTTACAGCCTTGTTGTGTTTATACTCTGTATCTATCTGTCTATATATCTATATCTATCTCTTTTCTCTTAAAAGTTCAGCTTAGTGGTGGTGACGTTGAAGTCATGCGACCGTGCTGTAGTTCCTTTATAGCCTAACGTTAGTTTTTTTTTTACTTCTGGTGATTCCATTTATGCTTCAAATATCAGAAAAAGTGGTGTTCATTAGTGAAGTTTTTTTTGAGGGGGGAGAAACATGTCAATTTAAAAAACATGTGGTCTGCTGTGGAAAATGACTGCATTTTTCTTTCAACAACATTACAGCGGCATAAAGAACATACAGTTTGGTAGTAATTACAGTACAGTAATTAATGGACGAGGTAGTTAAAGAGCAAGACTAATATTAGGATACAAGAGAGCAGAACAGCTATCACCTTTATCCCACTCCTTCATCCTCACTCAGACCCCTTATGGGTTGTAGTTCAAGGATAATTCCAATGATAAAATTGTATTCACCAAAATAATAGCTGATGTCTGGGAACACAGCGACATCGCCACACCAAAGCCCAACAGGTCAAGAAACACCAGTGGTACTATACTTTTACTCTTCATTTCTGACTGTCCATTGGTCCATCGAGACAGCCAAAACTTTTGGTCAGTCAGACCAGTCGGACCAGTCAGTCGACCCCTCGGATATGATGGAGCTGGCACGGAATAACAGTCTGCTGATCTGACCCGTGATTCTTATTTTGTTTTAACGTCACAACTTTCAGTTTTAACCTGACAAGAACAAAAAATCTGAATAGTAATTCTATGTTTTTGGCATAAGCAAACTTCAGATTCAGGGATATGAAATGTCTCCACAATGTTCCTAAACATCGTTTAAAAAAAAAACATGTCAACCCAACTCCACCTGACACCTTCATTTTCATACTTTGATTTTGAAGAGCACATAGCACATATTACAATTAAAATGATTACCTCTGATCATTTTCTCTGCCTCTGAGAGACATCCGGCCCCTTCCTGTAATTGTACCACTTTACTGTTATCACCACTGTAAAATTCAGCCTTTTGTGTGTAAGCAGAATTTCGGACCACACATACACATGGAACAGAATACCGCAGGGGTACACCCTGTGATCCCTGTTTTACCCAGTGTAAGCCTTGATGTCATCCGTAGAGATATCAAACGGGCTACTCAGATTAATAACAACCTGTCATTGTGACCAGATCCTGGGTTTATGGGATGGAGGTAGAGCAGAGATGTAGCCTGTGGGTAGCAGTGCACTGGGAGCGCTGCCATTACTTTGAAGTCGATCTCGCACAGAGATTAGTCCCGGACAAAGACCAGCGACCAACAGCTACGCGTCCCACCACTGCTTCAGTTGTGACAGGCAGATTTCTCCTGTGATTAATCACTCCCTGTTAGCTGCTTGAATGGCCTGACAGACAGGCCCTGTGTGTCTTTGTGCAGGATACTGTATATAGATTCTATCTGTAATAATGAGAGCTACACACACACCATCCCTCAGAGACACTAGGCTGCTGCTCATGTTTTTAGACTCAAGTTGCTGATAGACTATATTTTATAGCAATATGCAATACTATTAAATGCAATTATTTTCATTCTTTCTGCCAGAGCTGGAGCATTATGTAGCTTCATAGGAAACAAAGACTAAGGACTTGTTTGCTCTTCAAAAGCTCCCCAAGGAGGGGAACTCCGACACTATAGAGTGCTGCAGGAATGAATCCTAAAACCCGGAAATGAGTCCGCGTTTTTACACTTCCGGTTCCCTCGTCTGTAAGTCAATGGGTTTTTTGAATGGGGTTTTTGGTTAGATGCCTGAAATAAGTTTTGTTCTCCGACATAAAATACGTCAGTAGATACCCCCACTCGTGAATTTTTAAGGTTTTACGTGTCTTAAAAAAGGTGGTTGTTAGCAAGCGGCTAAATGAGAGTACAGAGGTTGTCACGGACATTAAACGTCTTCATGCCGAACACGGAAAGTCATCTACTCACTTGTCCGCCTTTACAGCCTCATTGTGTTTATACTCTGTCTATATATCTATATTTGTCTATATTCTCTTGTGGAATATACAAAGTGGTGGCCTAACATTGGCGTTTTACTTCTGGCGATTCCATTTACGGTTCAAAAATCATAAAAGTTGTTGTGAGGAAGCACCAACTCCCTCACGAACTATTTGCTAAACCCCCTCTTTGGTTAAGAAAGGTAGAAAGAATTCTCACACACAATTTTCTTTCTTTTCTTTATTTAATTTATGGTTTCAACATTCATTTAGAAATACATACAATTGTACTCAGCATTAAAATCTTTAGATGTAAGTTTTTCTTAAGAATATATTAAAGGCACGCTGTAATCAAAGCCATAACCTGTCAGAGTTTGAGTCCTTTGTGGAGACCATCTTGGGCTGGTGCTTAAAGAGGAAGCACGCCTCAACTATAGCCCTTTTATGTGGTGTATGAGTGGGGGGTTCTCCAATTTGATTGGTCAAAGGATGTGTGATGAATGACAGGTAATTAAGACAAATATTGTATGATGTTCAAATGATTTGCTTACTTTGAAGGTATAGCATTGATGATAAACATATTGAAGAATGAACTGAGGCTTGGTTGGTATGAGCAAGCTAAGAAAAACATTGCATATTTTTATTAACCATGTCACTCCTCTATTCTGCATTGCTGACCTGATAGGCCAGTTTGAACTGGCAAGGCGGGCCCTCATACTATATATGTGAGTGCAATGAGAGAGAGGGGGGACTGGTTAAGGAAGAGCAGCACCAGAATAGTTTGAGCTGTGAATGAGTATGAAGTGTTTTTGCTAAATCTCTTTTGTTTCATTTTTGTTTTGGAGACTGAGAATAAAAGTCTACCTAGTTTTTCAGCATAACTCCCTGCCTGTGTGATGTTTTTGTTCTCCTCGAGTCTCACCATGCTTCCCTGCACCTCACCTTGCAACAGTGGTGTTCATTAGTGAGGATTATCAAAATGCGTAAACATTTGTTTGCCACAATTTCTGCAATAATCCAAAATCCAATGGAAAAATTCCATAGGCTGTCCAATGCCAGCATATTCAAAATTCTTGTTGTTTAACAATATCTGTGCTTGGCAACTATGGTATGTTTGAGATTAGGAAAAGGTCGCAGTTATAATTTTTAAAAGCGAATATTAACGGATGTGACGGGAAGCAACCTCGAACTTCCTGCATGGAGCCGCAGAATAAATCAGGAGGTGCAGAACAGTAAAATATGAATGTAATTCCTAGGGATACAAGACTGGGACATGTTTGAATTAATTTCACAGAGAGGAAAAAGAAAGAATTCTGAATTAAAGTCTAACTACCTGATAGACCAAATGACTTCTAGTTTTTATTTATTTTTCTTTCTTCTTCCATTTGTCTTTCCATTTAATCCTTTATTATATCTATTATTATATATTTTCAAATGTATATCAAGGATAAAGAAAATTATATATAATAGTAATACAAGGAGTCCTTGACACTGGACAGAGTCCCTCCTGGAGGGTGTGGGGACAGCCCAGTATAGGACGTTTGGTTGTAACTTGCAAAGGGCCAGCCTTCTCCTAAGGGTCTGGGTTCGGCCCAAGGCCAAAATTTTCAAATTCCCAATATAACAGCCTCCATCTGGGTTATTCTGCCAGGATCAGATAATGCGATATCAGACCAAAAATGGCCCAACCTGACAGACATGGGATGTGGGTAACGCATAACACCTGCTGGTTTTATCACGTCTATTGTGTCATAGTGCAAGACAGCCGACGCAGCATCCGGACTTTGTCAGGCTTTTTGTGCCTTCTCTTTCCGAGTTTGACAACTTCTACAGGTGTCCCAGGATAGTAGCACAATGTTCTCTCCAGCTGTAACCACGGAGAAGAAAAAAGAGGAAGGAGGTTTCATTTAATCTTACCATGTGACTATCATCTTTGAGTCAGGAGCATAAAACCAAATTAAGCCTCTGTTTATGCTACTCAACCTCTTTCTACTGACCGGAAAGGAAAAAGACATAGTCCACCTTCACCACTCATGTGACCATAAATGATTCCAGCTTCACTTTCAATGAGAATTTTTGGTCAGGGAGTCAAGGATTCGACCATTGGGAACAACGAATATCCGCAGAAAATGTCACCGCAATCCTGGCCATTATTTTATCAAGATAGATTATCATATACCAATGTATTGGTTATGGGGAGGTTTGGACCTGATGGTGGTCCTAGAAGAAAGGTGAATGGTAATGACAATCACTGGACTTCATCCTCTTGGGACTATGAGTATCCATACCAAATTTCATGGCTGCTAGTTGGACCAAAATATCAGACAGACAGACAGACAGACAGACAGATGGCCTGCTATCAGTGGGGAAAAAACACTCCTGAATTATTACTTGCGAAAAAAAACTAAATTATTTAGTGCATACATTATATATGCAAAAATATCCAGACTTCACCAGCCAGTGTGGTCAGACAGGAACATCCATCTCGTCAGAATGAACTTTACTGGCCAGGACAGTTCTGGGAGTGTCTGCTGGTCAGATCAATAATCAAATCCACCCAGCTGGAAAATTCACTCATATCATATTCTGACAGGGCTTCAGACTGCCTTGACTAACTTGTCATTTCGACTAAGTCGTAATCTGAAATTCAAAGACGCCGCACAATTATTCCTGTGGCGAATGGTGAACATCAGTCACACATGCATGCGTCTTCTTGGTTTTACATGCGCTTCTATATCCGCTCTCCATGAATGCGGCCAAAAAAGCTGATTGTCCTTTCCAGAAAAACAACAGCATTGGTCCTAGTTGAAACACTGTAAAACCATCTTAGCAAAAAAAAAAGTCATGGTCAGTTCACCCAAATTACAAAAGAAACAAAAATAAGTGCTAGTAAAAGTAAATTCCACCCACCTCCATTGTGTTGCGGTGGAGGCAAATATCGAAATAACATCTAAACTATCTTGTCTTTATAATTTGGGTGAACCAACCCCAGTGGAGTTTAATACCAATCTTAAATAAGTGTTAAAACTCCTCTAAATGTTTAGTAATGTGCTTAATTCAAATACATGAACATTTATGTGAGAGGATAGGAAATGCCAAGTCTCAGGAAATTTATTCAGAAATTACATATTTCTCTTGACTAATGTAGAAGTTTTTTTGTGCTCAGGGTTCCCATGGCAAATTCCCAATGGAATTCTGTATTGTAGCAGACAGACACTGACATGTGGAGCATTCAGCAGCTAAAGAGCCAGAAGTTTCCCTCAGGACTTGGTGGAGACCAACAACAGAGCTAAAAGAGAGTGAATATTGGACTTACATTCATCAGGTGGACACAAACACAACTGGCTCCCTGGATGTGGGCACATCTGTGTGGACGTCCATGTGTAGCTCAAAATGTATGATGTATGCATGGACCCACTGTAGTATGAACAGAACCGCATGTGTGTCCACCATCCACATCCCTGTCCATTTTGCGGAGTATATCAGGACCTGTTGCTGGTGCTTTCATGATCAGACATGGTTGCACCGACGTACCTGTTGTCAGTGCTGCCATTTTAATTAGATAATCAAACGTATTATATTTTTCCTTTTCCTGTATTTAAGTCTTAGGACACCAGCCTTAATTGTTTCAAGCCCACATTGAACTGCACATGGATGATTGGTGTATTTCTTAGTTATCTGCATGATTCATCTAGATTCCAAATGTTATCCCAAGTTAATCATTACCATCACGGCAGTTGATTTGCAGACAAAATTCCTTTCAATTTCACCACCTTTCCATCACACTGCACCATTTGCTAGTTGTGTTTATGAGCGACGATAATGGAAAGAACCTTGATGTGTGTTGTCAAAGTGACATCCAGTAAATCATTGTCGACCTTTGTGTTTACCTGTGTTTTAGCTGAAGCTTTTAGTAAAGTGCTATAGTCCAAGGAGTAGAGTCTTGATTGATGCCATTACTGAAAGAGTCAGCGCTGAGACTTTCAGAGAGCTGTCCTGGACACGATGCTGGAAGCTTCTGGAGGCTGTCCAACCAACCAGTTTATTGATGTGAGAAAATGAAAGCTTAATTAGTATTCGACTGGTCTTAAAGGCCCATACCTTTGTTTCCGCATGTTATGGCTTAATGCTTTATGTATGTATGTGTGTGTGTGTGTGTGTATATATATATTCTAAAATGAAGTAAAAATACAATATATACATGTACAACAAGATACCCATTAACCTGAACAGAAAGGTACATCAGTGTTACTGAGTTACTGTTACAAATGTTACAATTTACAAGTATATAGATATGGAAGATGAGTGGAAACACTAATATGCAACATCAATTAAATCCAATTTACATCTCTGTCAATTAAAAATACCCGTATATATGTATATTTATATGGGTACCAATGGGCTGTCTTTATGATGACAGGTCTGGCTTATCATCAAATCTGCCCACAGTGATCAACATCTCAGAACAAGTAGTTCAAATACTATACAAGAAAAACAATATGGGGTACCAACACAATATTACTGCTGTAATTATGCAATATATCAAAAATATAGATAAGCTACAAGGAAGGAAAATATTGGAATATTGAGCATGATAGTAAAAAAGTAAATATTTAAAAAAAGTTTTTATTGCATATTACTTGAATTGTTTTTGGGGTTTTTTTCTTTGTTCATCACCCCGGAGGGGGTTGATTGTTGAACACACCTGCCATCATAGCTTCCTACCCTAGTGCTACATATATGGCATGTGCACATTTTGACCTGACGAAGAATCCAACTGGGAGCGAAATGTTGTCTGTTCAAATAAACTTGCGGTTTGAAGTCAGTGTACACGCGTTCCACTTCACTCGTAGGGTTCGTGTTCTTTATTCTTGCCTACCTTTTTCCACCATGAATTCTACCTCTTCCTTTATCCACAGAAAAAACAGTAGTACAGCAAACTGGGTAGTACACTGTGAGCCTGGGGGTGTGTGTGTGTGTGTGTGTGTGTGTGTGTGTGTGTGTGTGCGCGCGTGTGTGTGTGTTGGTGTGCCTGCAGTTCCCCTTCATTACCCCAGAAGCTTCTGCTGGGAGGAATCATCTCATCCTTTCCCTACATGGAGGAGGACATTCAAAAGAGAGATGCCTCCAAGGGATATGTTTGAAATCCACTCAAACATACTCCGATACATTAGACGATAAACATGTGGCAACCATCTCTGTTCCCTCACCTCAGTACACAGGCTCTATGGGACACTGGCCCCCTCCAGGCATGGGGTGCTACTTCCCCCTGTTGGCCAAAGGCGGAGCTGCGAGGCCTCCTGGTAATGGTGAGCAATTTGCTGATGAACAAACAGCACGACTACAAATTGCCGCTTCCCCCACGTATACATGTGACACTTGTTTCTCTAATTACTCTGTTTATTAGTTTCCTCGCCTCAGCTCATCTGAAAGCTTCATCAACAGCAGGACATGTCAAGGAAGGCACAGCCCAATCACTAAACGCCAGCTCCATTAAATGAATAACCAACGGAGCGTCTGGGCTCAGTAATGAGGGACACAGGTATACGCAGGGGGGCACTGTGTGTGTGTGTGTGTGTGTTGTGCTCTTAATTGATCAGTGGTCCATTCACTTTGAAGTGAACTGTGGATGACATTTACCAGCTCAGCTCAGGGATGAAGTTTATCCAAGGTGTGTCTGTTGAAACAATGTTATCAAAATGTTCTTAACAAATATGTTAATATACTTTTTTTTTTTTTACATTTATTTTTATCGCAGGCTATACGTGTATTTATCTTGCTGTATCATGGATGCTTTGGTCATCTTTCACACAGTGGCCTCGTAGTTTTGTATCATATTCTGCTCCGTTACTGTGCTGCTTGTGGCTTTGTGAATATGTAAAACAAAGGCAAAGTTCATTTTTCTTTTTTTCTTTTCTTCAGGAGATCAGGAACATAAAACAACATTAAAACAGGTCCTAATTTACTAATCACTCCATCTTTTACAATAATCTCTTCTCTGATTGTTCTTCTGTGGGTTCATTTCCTTTGAGGATTATATTTTTACTGAATATTTATTTGTCTTGTCTCTATATATATAACTTGTCTACTAACAACAGCTGCCAAAGGACTTGATCTAGAAAGGGATTGGGTCACACGGGTTTCTTTTTTTTTTAATGTTAATTACACATCAGAGAGAACAGGAGTCAGTGAGTCGGTTGAGCCAGCTTGTGTTTCTAGGCAACCAAATCCAAAGACATTGGGAAGTTTTGGAGACGATCACTCAGTTATCTGAACCTATGATGGAGAAATGTATTCCACACTCTGCACACTGCTCCTGTAATGGTTTAGTGAGAAACCACACACACACACACACACACACACGCGCGCGCACGCGCCGCATCAAACGGCAAAAGCCAAGAAATTGCTCCCACCTGGAAAATGCATGTCACCACAGGTTGATTAGGGCTCAGTCCCACACAGTATTAAACCCTGTGACGTCGGCAAACCCGTGGACCGATAACACTGCAGCACTCCTGGGTGCAGGCAATAACAAATATCTTATTAAAGTAGCCGCTTTTGTAGTGTTGGGTAATTCCAAATACTGCTACTAATGAGAGCCTCAGACTCTATCTGGGCCTCACTTCTATCTGAGAGCGTTTTTTCAACATTTCTTTCAAAGAGGTTTCAAGAGACGAACATGACCCTAAAGGGTATGAAAGACCTGCCAGACATTGATTAGGTTACACCTCTTACAGTCTGGATTAATAGATTTGAATAGATTTTGAACAGCATGCATGCATGTACTCTTTTACCCTTTGAGACACCCATTGACCTATGCAAGCGATTCATGTCTGAAGGCGGGAATAGAGAAATACAGTGAATGAGAGTGTTTTTTTTTGGGGGGGGGGGCGCATTGCTGACATGTGGTGGCAACTTCTGCCACACCCCCACCTCTCGTTCCTTTGAAGAGAAAGTCAGGACTCTCGGTGGAATTGTTTGATTCACTGGGTCTCTCTCCAGCTCTTATTGATTTATTAATCACTCCACCAATGAACTAACAGATAGTGACCTTTTCATAGTCCCTGAGCAACCCCCCCTCCATCTCCACCCCTCCACCCAAACCAGCTGAATCGATCATTTAATGGAACATCAAGGCCACACAGATTATTTGTCATGCATGCCCCCATATCCAGATAGGTCAATACATTGACCTTCCCTAAGAACTATGTAAACAACAACGGACGGGACTGAATGCCATTATTAACCTCCGTCACCACATTTAAGAGCTATTTCCACTGTAAGCTAATGAGGACAGACTGGCCCGAAGGGTTGCTGCTCCATTTACTGTGCTGTCGGTCGGCCGTGAGTAACACTGGGCAAATCTGATGTTTCCAGGTTGCTTGTTTGTTTTGTTCCTGAGATCATGAACATAAAATGGCTTAAAAACATTTCTACAATCTGTCCATCTTTTATTACAATTGCTTCTCTTTAGTATTAGAGCCACTGCTTTTCTTATTGTGTATGTTTCCAGTTGACAACAGCCTAAAATATTATTTGGTTTGACTCAATAAGCTGCCAGCCTGGATTTGGGGATTTTCTCTAGACCGATTCTTTATAATGTTATTACGGAGACCCAACAGTTCCCACCATGAGCAAGCACAGTGGCAAGGAAAAACCAGCAGAACCAGACTCTAGGTGGGCGGTCATCTGTCCTGCTGGAAGGTGAACCTTCGGCCCAGTCTGAGGTCCTGAGTGCTCTGGAACTGGTCATTACATTAAAGATATCTCTGTACTCTGCTCTGTTCAGCTTTCCCTCAACCCTGACCAGTCCCCCAGTCCCTGCCTCTGATAAACACCTCCACAGCTTGATGCTGCCACCACCATGCTTCACCGTTGGGATGGTGTTGAGCAGGTGATGAGCGGTGCCTGGTTTCCTCCAGACATGACGCTCAAATTTGAGGCCAAACAGTTCAATCTGAGATCTGCTGTTTTGCAACCTCCAAGAGGGCTTTCATGTGTCTTTCACCGAAGAGAGGCCTCCATCTGGCCATAAAGCCCAGATCGGTGGAGTGTTGCAGTGATGGTTGTCCTTCTGGAAGGTTCTCCCACCTCCATACAGGATCTCTGGTGGTCAGCCAGAGTAACCTCCATATTGCTGAGTTTGTCAGCCAGTTCCAGGAAGAGTGAGATTAGGAGGGCAAATGGTCTATGATCTGATGGTGCTGCATGCCCTCTGCAGACACTGCTTGCGCTGGACAGTGGCTGGAAGTAGAAAACCGATGATGCTTGGGTAGTTTTCATCACCCTCTGCAGTGCTTTCCCGTCTGAGACAGAGCAGTTGCCATACGTACCGTTGTGTGATGCAGGTGCAGAATCCAAGGAGACAGATGGACTTTCTCCAGTCCTCAAGAAGGAGAGATGCTGGTGAGCTTTCTTGACCAGGGTTGAAGCGTTGTGGGTCCAAGGGAGGTCCTCAGAGATGTAGACACCCTGAAACTTAAAGCTGGCGACATGCTCGAACTCCGTCCTGTTGATGCGGACGGTGGTATGTGTGCCACCTTTGGTCTCGGTTTTGAGATAAGCCAGAACCAGGACGTCTCAAAGCCTTATGTGCATTAGTCCTGCTCAGTGCAGCACACACGTCGGCGGGGGAGAGTGGGAGATGCTGGTGGTCTGCAGGGACACATAAATCATGTCCAATCTGAATACTTATTTCAACGTGATATTTCAGTTTTTTTTCTTTTTTAATACATTTACAACAATGTCTAAAATCTTGTTTTCACTTTGTCATGGAGTAATGAGTGTAGATTGATGAGGGAAAAACTTATTTACCAATAATTCATGAAGGTCAATGAATTTAGGTTAACTCGCATTTTCCCATTCGTGTTTCAGTTTAAATTAAAAAACAAATCCATTTTTTATTTTTATTGAATTTGATACATCTAGCTATTGTTTCTATCTCCCTCCATTTTCCTTCCTAATTTTCTTTTTAACTTTCTTTTAATAACCCTTTTTGTTGTTGTTGTTGTTTAACTAGTTGTCATTGCACTAGATGAGTGTTACAAAAATTGTAAAGCATCCAAGTAAGGCACACAACTGCTGATTTATCAAATGGAATACTTAAGTATAAAATGTATTCAGTATGTATGTGCATACGTTTTTGTGGATCCATGCATATGCATACATTAATGGGTTTTTTTATGGGTCTGCTAATTTCTCAATAATTCCTTGAGATGTCCTAATTATAGAGATTGAACACATAGTATCAGCTAGTTTTGAGTTTTTGCAGCTGTTGATTTCCAGAGCAACTCCCTTGAAAGGATCTGAAACCCTTTATATGTATGTATGCATGGCCTTTACATTTTTTCTTTCATTTCTTTCTTTCTCTTCCCAGTCAGATATGTTCTTGACTGTTTGAGCATCCTTTCCTTCCTGCCATATCATTTGACTTAAAAGGTGTAAATAGAACTGCATACAGCTCATATTACCCTCTAAACATGACATAAACAGTCTAAAGTAAATCCTTCTCATGGAGGTAACCCGAGTCCATAGTGTCCTAAAAAAACAAAGTGGAAACAGGCCAGCTGGAGCTTACTGTAGAGCACAATGGCCACTGTGAGGGCTTGGAGGTTGCAGTATTGTCCCCTGATTACTGCAGGCATGAACTCAACTGGATGCACAAGAAAAAGAGAGAGGGGGGGTGGGCTGAAAACAAAACAACAATGTGGCTACATCCTAGTCCGAGCATGCCACGCTGGCCAGTGTCAGAGAGCGCTGGCTTTCTCAATGGATGTCAGTCACTGCGCCGCTAATGACGAATGACATGGAACATAATGCACCAACTAGATCCTGGGCCAGCAGGAGTAATGGCTCATAAATTCAGCAGCCCTGGAGCAGGGATCTGTCAAAACTCAGCAGTGCATTGTGGGTTAATGTTTTTCATACACCTCCCCTCACCCAGCAGTCACTGCAGTGTGCCAATCAGCTTGTGTGTGTGTGTGTGTGTGAATGTGTCTGTGTGTATACACCCCCCCCACCCTCTCCACTACTGCTGCCACTCTCCATGCAGCCAGCCATACTAAAAAGCATTTTCTTTTTTTTTAATTAATCACACCAATACTGTGGAGCGGCTTTGGTCAGGGTCCAGCCGTGTTAGCTTAAGCTCCAATCAATGGAGCAAGGTTGAGAGCCCAGGGAGTGTCAATATTTTCCAAAGTGCAAAAAAATAAAAGTCCTGGAGGCTCGGGCTGCCCCAAATAAAGTGCCCTGGGGATGCAGGCGGCCCAAAAAGCCCCTGACTGCAGCCTGTGTCTCCGCCGTGCTATTCTGCTCTTTTGTTCCCGCTAGTCGGGTGTAGAGGAGGAGAGGGGCTGTGACCCACAGAGCTAGGTCAGGTCTGCCTGTGGCATGCCATTCGGCATGACACCCAACGGCACATTTTGTTTGACACAAAGAACGCGACAGAAGTCACATTAAAACGCATCTATTTTTCATTTGACGATGTGGGATAATGTAACATTTAAAAGAAATGTAATGCTATGTTTCAACATGATCAAATGCAGTCTTAAGCTCCTGGATCCTGCCACATCCATGTATGAGGCCATCATTTAAAAAAAAAAACAAGTTCTGTGGACAAGCAAAGCACAGATTTATATATATATTTTTTTAGCCAAGGTTCCAATGTTGTTCCACTGTACTTGAAAAAAATAACACCTGTACAACGCAATGCAAACCAGCATAACAGCTCTTTATGAGAGACATTTTGTCATGTACTGTACTTGTACTGACGTTTGACCATGATGTCCTACATCATTTCACTACATTTCTTCAGGGAAATAGGCTTTTAACTCCACTGCATTTATTTAGCAGCAGATAAAAACATTTAAATACAAAATATAACATTTGTTGAATGAAATAAACTACCAGCAGTAATTAACAGTAAACGCTCACACATTAATGATTCAGTAATTGAAAATGAAAATGAGACTATTCTGCAAAACCAAGAATAATGACAACGCTCACTTTGCTCAATCGCATGTTGGTTTTGCTGTATACTGAGTAGGTATGGCACTTTTCTGGTCTTTCAGTGGATGTGGAAAAATGAATTAAACGGTGCACAAGACATCTAGAATATTTCTATTTGACACAATGGTGCATGCAGGCAGAAAGTATATGGATTTTTGGGGTTTGAATTTTTCACTCATGTAGAGTAAGCATCGTATAGCTTCAGTGTGAGGTTGGATCTTGGCCTTTTTTCTTACTTTAAAAGCTTCTTCAGGGGAAACCTAAGGAATAAAAGGTTCACATGGTTAAATGGAAGGAATAAGGAAAGGGGCTGAGCACTACCTACGGTCCGACCGCAGAGGGATTTGCAATGCAAATGCGGCTGGTGATATATTTTCCTCCCAAAGACAATCATGAGTTTCCTTTAATAATCATCACATAATAGTCACTTGACAGTTTCACGTCAGTCAGACTAAAAAAAATAATAACACTCGCGCCCTATTCCTGTTTGGACTTGACATTACTCGCGCTGAGCATGAATTGCCATTTCAGGATGTGTTTGGTCATTGGCATAAGCTGCTATTGCTATTCAGTTCTCATTCCATCTATTCGCTCGCTGTCAGTCCAATTCCCCAAAATGCCTGCAATCAGTGATGCTTAGCGCTCCAAGGCCTAAAGATGCAAATGGCTCAGATGGCATGTGGGCCATCCCAAGTGTGAAAAGCTTAGCCATTATCTAAAGCTAATGGGGCAGATATGGGCAATGAAAATGATACAGTGGCTCTGGTAATGCAGTCCAATTCCTGGGTTATCAGTTAGGGAACTGTGTGGCCACAAGCTGATTAACAGAATCCAGTCATTGCTGTTGTGACTGGTGACCTGTGATGACAGACATTTGTCTTATTGACTTCAATTGCAGCAGCAACAGCCGTGACAGCACAGCAAAGCCCATGTCTAGATAAAGTTTGCATCTGTACTGGTAGGATTTGACAGTTTTTTGTGTGTGTATGGCTTGTCAAGATGCAAACACATCTTGACGCAGACTGTCCTCCCCCCAAAAATCATCGGCCATTTGTTAAAATGTCTAAAAAAACAACATGTTCACAAGACTTCGTAGGGAGGAGGTTGGGGTGGACTGATAGGGTGACAAAGTGGACTCAATATGCTTCAAACAAAGTGCTTGTCAGTTGGAGAACAGGGGCTCAAAAACCTCCCACACCTTTCCAATTTTTGGTGACTTTCACAAACCCACAATCACACTCCTCTTAACCCAGTGATTGGCCTGGGGTGTGGAGGTGTGGAAGTGAAAGCGGGCCTGGCTTGGACCTCTCTCTCACGTCCACATTAAGCCGGTTTGTAAACGCATCTTTTTTTCTCTGCGTTCCAGCCCTCCGATCAGATGAAAGCAGCATTTTACGTCCCCCCAAAACTGTTTTCCCAAATGAAAAATAGTCTGACGACAGAAACAGAAAAATACGTAAATGAGGACGTTAAAATACGCTGACGTGAGCGCAGAGAGACGGGCTATATGTTACTGTTAAGGTTAAGGTTCAGCTTTATCGTCACACAGAATTAAAACCTAATTAAAACCATTCACACAACCACTTCTGCCACTTTGCAACACTATGAACGCCTTCAATGTAATGCCACCTGAATGGTTTATCCACATAAAGAGGAAACGCAAAAATGTTCGTACAGAACATATTAGCAACACTAAATATTTAGCATTTGCATTCACTAGAATATTCATTCACAGCAACGAAAGCGTAGTAGACATTTTCATGGTTGTGTTTAGACACTCCACACATTGTTTTCACAATCTCTTGTTTCTACCAGAAGCGATGAACAGGGAAAGACGGTGGCCTTGGTTAACTATTCTAAAAGTCAACAGTGACTTGAAACACAAGACATGAGCGTGTGTACTTTCTTAACATTTATTTAGCTATAAACCAAAGTCCTTAACCAAAGTCCTTTTGTCGCCTGAACCCCGAGTCTCTGGTGTCCTGAATTTTGCGCAGCCACTGTCCTGCCCAAGCAAGTTAGTATTGAAAAGCCCCACCCGCCCCCCGTGCCTACCTACAAGCTACCTGTTAAAACACACCTGATGAGCCTACTCGGTTGGAAACGAGTTTCCAAGTTATGGTTTTCCTCCCATGGTCTCGGTACAAGTGCAAACTTGTATTGTACAGTTCTGGGTACAATTGTGGGACACACACAATACCAGTTTTTCCTCCATTTTGCCCTCCATGCCTGGCTGGCTGCCTCGCTTTTATCGGCCAATGCAGGTATTCGTTACACGCATTGCACCTCCAAAGTTCAGCAAAGACGCACAAGCTCGCCGGGTTGCACTGCTGCAAGCCATTGGAAATAATGGCTTTGTGTCCCTAAGGGCCCTAAGGAGGACAGCAGGATCCCATCCTCCTCTGCCCCCTCCCCCAACACCACTTCGGACAGACTGCCCTGTCCCCTCTTTGCCTGCAGGTTTCGCTGTTGAAGCACTTCAATCAGAATTTCAACATAGATTTTTTCTCTAAAGAAAGAAAAATATTTTATGTGGTAATGGTCTGTTTCAACCAATTACTCTTTTTGGATTTTTTGGATCTTTCCTCTCAAAAATAGAGAAGGAGAAACCTCCTCTGCCTCTATGGACCAGCCTCCTCTGACCGACATACATCAATCAAAGTGTGGCTTTGGATCGCCAGTCAGTTATCCGTCATCAACAATGCATTTTTTAGTGTGCATACTGCTTTTTGAATATTCCTAATTGTTCTACTTTATGGACTGAGCCCTCATGGACGACCAGTCATTACCATGTCTGAAGCATTTCCTGTCATAAAGTCAAGTCTGCTAGGGCACTGAGCTGTGAGGGGATAAAAAAAACAAAAAAAAAACAGACCATGAGATGGTTATCACCTCAATCGCTGCCATTGATAAGATTTCAAGTTCCTGACCCTGGGACCCATCTCACAGTCTTTTTCTGAATGGTTCTGAGCAGTATTGGCACTGGAAATGTATGCGAGACGTGCAGGGCCTGTTGCTTTACATAATGCAACAGGGATAGACGTCAAAGGATAAATAAAATGAGCTAAAGGTTGATACGCATATCTGCTCATAGTGGGAACTGTTGGGGCTCTGTAAATAATATTATAAAGAGTGCGGTCTAGACCTCATCCACATTTGTAATATTGCATCAAACCCAAGCAGACTCTGTGGAAGTCTGCAGAGAGTCTGCATGAGAGGCTCCGTGCAGAGACTAGGTGAATTGCGTGTCTTGGATGACCCTCTGCAGACCCTCTGAGAATCCAGTCCATACAGTAGTCCACAAGTTAGTTAGTACATACTAAGAATTTAGAGGCAAACTGGACTAAATGGTGAAACACGCCAGAGTTTCATTAAGAGGCACCAAAAAAAAAAGGATCAACATTTAAATGAACTGTAAATAAAGCCCGTTCCCCCCCAAAAAAAAGATTTCACACACATTTCCACTTTTAGGCTTTCTGTATACATTCAATATATTTGCAGTAGCCAAACAAAGACACCTTTTTCTTTTTGTCAGCGTGGCCTTTTTCCCCACTGAGCTGTTTGCCAGCTACAGCCTGAGCAGCTGACACGGATTGATTTTAGCTCAGTTTTCTTGGCCCCCGCTGGCCACTGCGGGGGCCAGATAGCCCAAACACACTGATCATTGCTCGTCCAAGTCGAAGAGGTCAAGAGCAACAAGACGACAGGCTGTCTGGGCCCTCGGACCGGCTAAACGCATAGCCGACACACACACACACACACACACACACACACACACACACACACTCATTTCTATCATTCACACTTTGGAGGACTGTCTAAAAACTCTGGCTATCCACTAAACATAACAATTGTTACTTTCTATGGTCGGTCTCGAGTGTTACTTTATTAGTTTTGGCTACCATTATCTCTCAGTAATGATTACACTGTACTCATCGAGTTAACAGAAGCAGGTTGGAAATAAACCTCCGGGTTAGTCAAACTTATTTGGAAGAGCAAACGAAGATAAACTGTAAAAAAATATTACCCAAACTGTCACAATTTACATGAAAAAAAAAACCTAATTCTAACCTTGAAGGATAAGTCTTGAGAGACGGACTAACATGCTGTTGGTTTGGGTCTCTTCGTGACATTTACTAGTAACACACCAGCTTTATCTTTTTTAACCCTTAAACGCAAATCCTGACCCCAAAAACAGCCCCATAAAGGTGGGAAGGTTACACAGATGAGGCAGTAGCCAAAACCCTAACCCTCTGTGCAGCTGTTTCATCCAGGGTTGATGCCACTTCAGTGGTTCACCTCAGGGTTGCCTGGGTGTTATAGCAGGTGAATGTTTAGTTGGTAGAGCGTTGGGAGAAAGGCATTACATAGTTGTAGGCGTGCCCTACTTATGGCAGAGGACTTTTCAACAACAAAAGCTGCTGCAGCCATAGCTGATGTGGCTGTAACCCATGGAGTCTGGCCTTACACTGTAATATGCTAAGGGTTTGTGCCCCACGCTACCTTTCTGTGTTTTGACAGCTTGTAGCGTAGCCATTTTTCTCGTCTGAGGACAAATAAAACGTTTCAGAGTAGTCCGGTGACCCTAAGGCTGGGGGGAAGATGCAAGGTGGCTTTTGAGCTCTTCAAAAGACTGTTCTGCCTGCGGGGTCCGGTGCAGAATGTCTCTGGAGTCTTTCCCGAGCGTCAGATCTCGTGGCGGTCTGGAATAGATTGCATAATCAAAGCTCCACTTTTTTTTTTTTTTACAAAACCCATGTACCAAAACACTGAGACACAGAAGAACTCGAAACTCAAGTAGTTTATTTATTTAGACAACAACAATTTTTCCAGCATCATCTTTAAAGGTCCCATATTCTGCTCATTTCAGCTCTGTATTTTTATTCTGGGACTCCACTAGAGCAGCTTTGCATGATTCACAGTTGACAAAAGTCCTTATTTATCTCTCCTGGCCCTTTCTGCAGCCCCTCAGTTCCCCCCCTCTGTCTGAAACAAGCCGTTTGAGACAAACTGAACAACCTCCAAACACTTGAAGAGTAGTCCTGAGCAGAGCGCTCCAATAACTTAGACAGACTGAGTGGGTGAATGAGCGCCCCTGTACTTGGTGGGTGGTGCTGTGCCTGGAGCAGATGACCTGCTGGGGGGCGTGGCTGAGGGTGGCAACTGTATGGTTGCGACATCACAACCTTACAGAAGTCCTGACGGATGGTTTAAAGGCGCAGTGTCTGAATACGGACTGTGTGCATCACTCTGTCAACTGAGCGTTTTGATCCTTTCACAGTATTTATACAGCACCCAGAGCTGCTTTATAATCAAACAAGACATGGACATCTCACTTTCTACAATATGGGACCTTTAAAACCTCACACTGCCCTGATGCTCTTGATTGGCGAATAATCAAACACAAAACTCTCAGGTTGGATTGATATTAGAGACATTAAAAAACATGCGTCATTACAACTGTTTATCCAGGTTAAGTAAATAATATGGTTGCTTTGACTAAAAGAAACACGTCTAGGTTTAAATTGATGATGTACTTTGACACAGTTTCCTTCAACATGGGGGCCAGGCTAGCAGGAACACGTGACGTTTGTATTTACTGCTGAAAAATGCAGCTTTCAATCCAACACAACATACAGGACTCGAGAGAGAGTTTCAATTCTGGTATGTAAGTCTCTTTTACTAATTCTGTGACCTTGCTGTCATCTTCAACCCTAAAACTACAACATCTTCCCTGCACCTCCATGGCCTCTCTCCAAGCGCTTGTCTTAATAAACCTCACACTTTGGCGAATGAACAGATCCTTAACGTGGGATTAGTCAGTTGGATCAGTGTTCATTTGAGCTTGGGTTAACTCTCTTGAGTTGCTATTCTCTTGATGCTGGGAGTCAAATAACTCAAAGCTACATTAATGGATGAGAGTCATGAATGCACTATGATGGACTATGACCGTGGGTGCACTGAGAGCAACCGCTCCTTATTCTGAGAGGGACATGTGTAGACAAACACTGCCCCCAGCTGGTCTCTTCCTGTGCAGCATGCCGTCATTTATAGGAAAATAACACAAGCAGAAGCCATTCTCTGGTTACAACAAACAACAACAACAAACAAAAAAAAACATATTCTTTCAATGACCTTAAGTCAAGGACGGGTCACTGAGCGGGCTTACTAGACACAGGCCCTGGGGACCAAGGAATAAGGGGGCCTCTGTTAGGAGTCAGAGCCTGAGTTGGAAGTAACCATAATCCGTCCATTCTGCCTCCACCCCTATACAATGGAGGTAACTCAAACAAGGTCTGTGCTACTCACAGTATTGAGAACACCGTTTCCTTCCGGAAACAATGCCTGTCACTCTGGAGAATCAGAACACACACAACAATTCTCACCTGAACTGTTTCTTATTTCTTTCAAGTAGTTCAGATGAAAACTGGTCACAGTGAGGTTTAGGGATTAACTACTTGGGGTTCATGAGAAAAAGCATTTTTTTTTTGTAATTTGGGTGAACTGATCCTTTAGCAAACACTCTTCATGGCCGTTGGGAGTATTGCAAAGTTCACGAGACTTGATCTGTTATTGGTTTATACAGATCGAAAGTAAAACTTAGTTCATGATATGAGAATACAATACAATTTTGGGTTTAATTACCTATGTTTATTATTACATAAAATATTTTGTTTTTCAACATTCATCATTATTATTACGATTTATTAGCATTTTCACTATTATTTTTATTCATATATTTATTTATGTGTCACATTTAAGCTGTCAACTTGCCTAAGAGTCATTTCAGTTCCTACCTGCCGTTGTTTTAGGGGGGACAGTTGCGAATGTAACAGACTCAAAGGAAGATGCGTTGTGGTGTTAAATTAAAGAAGATTATTACCCACAGGCCAGAAGACTGGAGAACGCTACCAACCCCAGAAAACAGGGTTACAATCCTACGGTGACATAATTAATGGGAACCTTTTTTTTTTTCTTTTTTTTTCATTCTGGAACACAGGATGATCAAAACTTGTAATGGTTGTTGAATTGTGACATGTTTAAGTTTGCCAAATTTGTCAAGTAAAAGTTTTTACTTTGATTTCTCCAGTAGGCTATAGTTGGACTGAATTTAGTTGTAGAAGTTCCAAGATCTAGGTATTTGGGTATTTGTACTTTACTGGAGTATTCCCATTATGTGCCACTTCATACTTGTACTTCACTACATTTCATAGGAAACATTGTTTTTACTCCAGTACATGTATCCAACAGATGACTTGTCACTTTTCAGATGAAAACTTTATGTGAAGAAAACAAATGATAATCTTATTAAAACACAACACATTATTATTGAACAAGTCATTCTGACCATTTTGGCTTGTGGTCTAGTTGGGGGCCCCTTGTTTTCACGAGGTGGGTCATGTTTCAGATGTCTAACTGTTTGAGCCCCAAAGAGGTAATAATATAATAGTAATAATGATATTTTACAAAACAGCAAAGATGAATCCAAATTTTCTTTCCCCACAATATTAGTATTTCGATTTGTAATGCCATGAAACACACCCTTTTACAGTTATATAAAATATAGCACAACATAAAACTTCTGTGTTGACACAAAGCAAAGACAAGAAGAAGAAAAACAAGACAAACAAACTCAAACGCAGAATGCGCCTCCTGTTTAACAAGCGGTAATCTGTGCAAAATGGAGTATAATAGCTGCAACAGATGCAAACTATGACAAATAATTAGAGGAACGAATGAACACTTGATGGCATCCGTCTCATCCATCGAGTTGTGCTTGGTCTGTGAATATTTTTCCACAACAGTAAGCAATACATTTTTTTTGGCGTAAAGCAAGCTGAGATCTATAAATGCTGGTTCATTATTCACTATAATTATGTTTCCCTGGATATGAGCGCGGCAGAAAAAAGCTTAGATTAGATTTGTTTTGAAATAATCTTCTCAATTTTAACCAGAACTTTTGAATCTTTTTTTGCGTAGACAAGTACAATGAAATAATGTTCCTAATGTAAGTTTCCGTACATTTGGTGCATTATGTCTGGTATGTTTTTGTTATATCGATTTTAATTTTGCCGGTGTCACATACGTCCACGTTAACCACTGATTCTGTATTAGTTTACGGCGTGTATTCATAGACTTAGTGTGGGCATCAGTGCAAGCTGCTTCCCA